>NC_046383.1:36854861-37162528 GCF_011125445.2 Fundulus heteroclitus | reverse complement strand
TATGAAAAAGCTGAATAGACCGTAATAGCTGAAAGATATCACTACATTTTAAAAGTTGAATGGCGTTTCTAGCTGAAAGTAGGCTGAAGCAGTAAGCTGTCAAAAAGCAGCTGAAATGAGCGGAATTTTAGTGAATTACATTCATTTCCTATGGGAGAAAAAAAAGCTGAAAATGTGCAGAAAAAGCTGAATATTTTAAAAAGTTGAAGAGTTAAAAGTACAAAAAGACATAGCCATCCATTCCAGAAGAAGCTGAATAGTTTAAAAGTTGAATGGTTGAAATCGGAGAAAAACTGTAGGAGGAGAAGCGAAGCAAAGTTTAAACAGTAAAAAGGCGGAAGAGGATCTCAATAACTGTGAATGCCTACTGCATTCACAGTAATTATTATGATAGTATAGTGGAATCCTGAGTTGGATTATAGCAATAGGAGTGCAGTCCTAGCCTAGCTCTGATTACATTTTGAAATCGGCTCCCTGCTGCAAATGAGAAACACAGTTTAGGGGAATTTTATGTATCTGAAAAACATTTGACTGAGGCATTCCTAGGGAGGTGGCTTGGGACAGCTCGAGGATGTTATATCCCCGCCCTTTCAGTCAGCTCCTTCTGAAAAGCTCTGGTTGCAAAGACTCCAGCAGAGTTAAACCATAAAATGCCACTGGTTAGACCAAGAAAAAGTATTGGCGACGCAGTTCCCCCTGTAATGCTTGGGCCATTTAAAAATGAATTACCCTGTGCAGTCTAAACCAACCAATAAACCACACATCATCATGTGTCAGCAGGAGCTCTGAAAACACGCTCCCTCCACATTCTTCCATCGACGATGTCCTTCAGTCGTGCCAAACACTGCCACCATTATGAGCAACTGTGATTCTGTTTCATTAAGCATCTATTGATGGACATGTGACTGTCTCCACCTCAGGAATCATCACACCTGACTTGTTAGGAGTTAGTCTGCTTAACCAACCCTGTTTTCTTTTTCTGCAAGAAGGAAAGAGCCCCCACCCCCCAGATAATTCACATGCATTTTATGGTTCTCAGCACAAAAACCGTTGTGCATTTACGTCTACATGTGACAAAAACACAGGAATATTTACAGTTTTCATCTGATTGAGGTTGTTTCTATGCTTATGAGGTGTGTTATGTTACTGTACGTGGATAAATGTGATTCTGTTTCTTTGTACAGGTTTAAACCAAAAAAGCTCCATGGGTTAAGCAAAACATAATTGAGTCTTATTTTAGTGACTCTGGGTGAGTTTTAGTACTTTGCGGTTTCTTATTGTTGACTGAAGAAGTTTGAGAGGCTTCTGCACATTTTCACAGCAAGTCAGAAATTTCATTCAATGTTAATTTTTGTTACATGCAAAACAGCATGTTTTTGTGCATACGCATGCTTCGTACATGAGGTCCCAGGAATCCAGAAGGTGGTGGGGCTTGAAATGTTCTGGTAAGTGGACTTGAGCTAGAATAGGAGGTGACATCTGTAGAGGTGGACAGAAATTATTTGCACAAAATACTAGAGAAACTGTCTTAGCAGCAGAGTTAAAACTCTCTGACATCAGTTTCATACCCACTGCTTCTCTTTATATTCCCCCAAATTGGTGCTGATGATTTGCAGCTGTAGAGAAGCACCTGTCAGTCACACTCTGCAAGGAGAGGTGAGAGAGAAACACAGCACATACCAGCAGCACACAACTCAGATGAAATGACGTTGAGACAGCATCTGTTGTTAATTAATGTTATATAAATAAACTGATTCAAATTGCTGGTATTCAGACCTCAACTCAACCCGTTGCAAGCTTGCGGGATCATATTTTTGTTCATGCCAGAGTGCTCAGCACTACTATATAGGCTGACTTTAAAAAAATGTTGATTGAATTATATGCCATCCTAGAGCAGTGAGTGATTAAGCTGGTGGCCAGCAGGAGGAAGATGTGCCAGGCTGTTAGTGTTGACAATTTCTTTCTTCCAATACACTAAATAAAAATTTTAAAAACACATGAGTCACCAGCAGAATAAGCTGTTTGGCATTGATAGAAAGAATTTGGCAAGTTTTGGAGCACAGCGCTCATACTGAAATCTGCTATTCAACTCCAGAAATTGCTTATATACCTTTGCAAAATGGTTCTCTTGTGCACTGCAATAGGGTGAAAACAAATCATTTGAGACTCAAATAATTTTCCCTTCCCATGTTTCCTCGGGAAAAACCTAAAATGTCAGAAGAAGTTAATCATTTTGAGTCAAAAATTAAATAGGGATCAGAAATTTTAAACATGTTTTTTGGTCAAAATTGAATGCAGAGTACCTTAGTTTCCCATGTGCATTCTAAAAAAAAAAAAAAAAAAACACCAAACCTGACTAAACAAACACACTGACCTCGCACTCAGCTATCTTTGCATCAGCCATGTAGGTGCTTTAAGGAAAACCTAAGTTAAAAATTAAAGGAGCTATAAGTAATACTGACACCCTGTGGCTCACATCGGTACAACAGCTTTCCAATCACAACAATTTAATATACCGTTTTTAAATGGTGTGAAACCCTTCTGAATTTTTACTAACACAGGACAGTGATGATTGTCACGATTCACATTTCTGTTTAGGTTCTGTCATAGTTTGGGTTTTATTTTGGTTCTGTTTTTGCACTTTGCTTTAGTTACTCAGTTCACCTACCAGCAATCTGCCAGCTCACTTCTCTGTCCCCATCCAATCAGTTTGTTTGTCACTCCCCTGTCAGCAGTCACCAGCCAGTCAGATCTGTTCACCTGTCAGTCACTACCATTCCTTTAATTAGTTCCACCTGTTTTCCTGCAATTAGTAATCAGCTCCGGTTCACCTGCTCACTCCCCTATTTATACCTGCCTCACTCCTCCGCTCTCTGCCAGATTATTACGAGCCTCTCAGTGAGTCTTATCCAGCATCTTATTTCTGATTGCCTGTTGATTCCGACCCGATTTTCCTCTGGATATCTGAGCCAGCCTGATTACCGTTTTCCTGATTTTGCTGCCTGTTTCTGACTGCTTGCTTGTGTGCCTGACCTAGCCTGCTCCTGGACTATTTGAGCGTGCCCGATCCCTGTCTGTTATACCTTGCTGGTTTGTGTTCCGAACCTGACCTGCTTCCTGACTACCGAGCCTGCCCGTCCTCGTTTAGCCTGTAATCCTGTTTATCTGACCTGGATCTGTGTGCCGACTCTGAACTTGGATTCTGCTCTGGACTGTTCTGCACTTCTAATTACCCGGCTTTTGACTAAAGACTGATTTTGTGACTACGAGCTCTGTCTTGTTCTGCTCTAAGGACTGCCTTTCAACCTGGTTCAGCTCATTACCTATCCTGACAATAAACCTTCTTAAACATATTTCCTGCTTGTCCGGTCTGAATACGGGGTCCACCTGTTCAGTTCCTGACAGATGATGTTTTATTCGGTTCTATTTCTGGTCTCCTTCTATTACTGGCTTCCATGTTTGCAGGCTGCTGCTCTTTTGCCAAAATAAGCTGATGTAATTGAATCCTCACCAGCACAGACGGAGTGCCTGCACTGCGTAGCGTGAGATGATTTAGTGTTACTATTGGGTCAAAGCTTTAACAGCAGCATTTGCTTCAGTTCCATAGCTGGAATGCAGATTTGCAGTATATAGAGTGCTGTAAAAATGTATTTGCCACCTTACGGATTTCTGCAGTTTTCACGTTATCTGACAAGGGTTATAAAGCCATTTCTAAAGCTGTGGGATGCCACTGAACCATAGCCAGAGACCTTGTCCACAACTGCTAAAAACATGAAAAAGCAGTGAACTTTGCCAGGGTCGGCCTGCTATTAAACAGTGCAAACAAAAGAGCAAAATACAGACAAATTCTGTAAGGTAGAACATATATTTTAGAAGCACTTTAGCTGGGGATGTGATTTAAAACATAACCGAAGCATTCATATATGAATATAGTTTCTTTATTTGAATTTTTATCACCAGGTTATTGGAGCTTTAGGCAAATATCACATATCAAACAGTGGTTCTCTTATTTAGCATTAGGACAGAGCAGTGTCAGTGCAGAACTCCAATTCTGATTAAAACTATTACATCACCCAGAGCAACAGTGTGGCTCACTCAAGTGGAATATTAGTTTTTGGACAATAATGGAATTTGATCTTACAAACAAATGTGGTGGTTTCCAGAGACATTATTTTTGTCATCTCTTTCATCTATAGTTTGACTGCTCATATGAAATTTTTATGCATGCTATGATTAAAAGGAAAATTTGTGGATCAACATGGTCTGATTGGAAGTGTATAAATAGACATTGTCTGCATTTTGTATGTAATTTTCACACATTTTTATAATGGTTAAATGGTTTTTTTTTCACCTAAAGTTCATATTAACTTGTCTGTACAATGCATGAGATAATAAATCCACTGCTTGGACATCTGCCATGACTTATATTACATAATGCACTCACTATAGATGAAGCTGTGCTGCAATTCACTTCAGGATTAAGTTCTTTCTTTAATTTTACAATAATGCTGATGTGTTGTTGGAAAACAGAAAACATATTTTGTGATTGTATATGTTGGTGGTCTAAAGAAACTCTGTTGGGCGTGGTAAAAAGTAGATTTACATGTATGGTGCACCTAAACTGGTGACTGATTAAAACGTTCACTGATTGGCTGAGTGCCTGAATGGATCGCTGGTTACATAAATTGATCACATACTGACTGGGACTCTGCGATGTAATTTGTTCAGTGCATGAATTCAGACAGAAAGAAAATGGGTTATGCTCCTGGCAGATATCATAAATCTGTTTTTTCCCTGTTTATTTATTTTTAATTCAGCATTTTGTGATTTAATTTGAAGATGATACATACTGCAATCTGTCTATGGCTTTGACAGGGTAATATGCTGCAACAACTGAGATGTTGCAGGTGAAAAGGTATGATGGAGGTGAATGGCATTCCTCCTCACTCGCTGGCTTCGCTGAGTGTTTAGATTGACCTTATTTCTGTCTGATTGACACAGCAGCTGGCTGCATAATTGACTGTCTGAAAGCCTGACTTGGGGGATTCAGTGATTGGCATTTGACTGCGTAGCTTAACTGACGGATGGGGAAATAAACAACAGCAGATAACTTTAGGTTATATGAAATAAATTTAGAATGCTTCCCGGTTGTATTTTAATCAAAACTTTACATTAAAAGTTGTTCTGCTGTGGCATTCTAATATAAAATATTTAAAACAAATAGGTATGAGAAATACCTTTATTTGTTTAGTGTTTTCTTAGTTTCGATCTATCTGACGTTTGCTGATGCTTATATGTTCAGATTCTGAGCACTTTCGGTTAAACTTCTATAAGCAAGTAATAGTAAACCACAAAAACATTGTCAGCTGTGCTGTTGCATTTTGTGCCCATACCTGAAATCGATTATGAGTGGCTGGTTGTAAGCAGATAACTGGTAACCTACATCCAACAAACACCCATCAAGCGAAGAGGACAAAATTGTGTACATTGTGTAATGATTACTGCTGGTGAACCCGATATTCAGCCGCACACAGTTACGTTTAAAAGGTTTATTGTGAAGATGATGAGTAATGGCAGGTAAGACAGGCAAACAGAACCAGACTAGGCAGATGCATTTTGGCTGAAGATGCAGGCAGGGAAGAGCAGGAGACCAGAGGATGCAGGTAGAGAAAGAACAGAACAGGTGTTGTAGACCGGGGGACAACCAGAATGGGCAGGGCAAGCAGCTAGGACTGGGGGAAAACAAGCAGAACTGCAGGAGGCAGACACAGGCACTTTTAACTGAAGAGTCCAGCTGGCTGAGCACACAGGATCTGGTAGGGGCAGTGCACCTTTATTTATTATTACTTGCCTGGAGATTAAAAATAGTGAAATTAATCTTGGAAACACTGAATTAAACTCAATACATAATATTGTGTTAAAATAGTATGTGTTAACTCTCAATTGGACCCATTTCAGTTTGTGTTGATCGAAGGGCTGGTTATCCTTTTTTTTTTTCCTCATCTGGGGTCATGAATTTGTGTGTAAAATCTGGTCACTTTGATGTGTAGTGGGGGGGGGGGGGGGGTCTGTGCAGAGTTTGTATAGAAAGATGATGTTGCGGGTCATTTTGACCCACAACATTAATATGGGTAAGTAGCTGTTCAGATCCAAAAAAATCCACCTCTGAGACCCAGATCAAGGTGTGTGTGAAGGATCTGGGTCTGAGGGTCTGTGTAAAATACTCTACATCACCACATCAAAGTCGAGGCAGACTGCCATCATCAATATGACTCCCGGTCATATTGATGATGTGTGAAATGTAAGAATTACATCTGCAGAAAGAACACAGTAATATTGCAAAACGTGTTTGTGACTAGGGAAAACACCCACACAAAATAGCTATTAAATAAAGTCTTTATTAATTAATTAAAATTGTATTGTGTGCCACTTTTCTAAAGGTCTATTCAATATTAGTTAATTGTTTAATGGTTTAACCTGTTTTTGTGACTGTTTTGCATTAATTTACATAGTCCGGGTCAAAATGACCCGCAACATAATCAATATAATTTTTTTCAACATAGTATAAGGGTTAAATAGGTTTGTACAATAAGTCCAAACAAGTTTATCCAAAAATGTATTTATTTTTCACAAATAAAAGTCAACACAACAACAACAATTAAAGATAACAACAATAATAACAATAATAATATAATATATATACAGATTTTGGGGTGATAGGTGGGCCATGGGTGGACAGAGGTGGTGCCCGTCCTCTGGCTAAGGGGAAAGGGTAGGGTGTTAAACATTGCTGACACAGCTGGACAAGAATAAAAAAAAACTGTGTAATCTTCTTGATATTCAAAAACAAAAAGGAGGCATTCTCTTGAGTCATGGATGTCATCATCATTGGCGATGTTCTGAAAGAACTGCTGTCGATCCACTGCTGTCATGGACAATATGCTGGGCAGTTCAACATGTCCACGGAAAAGAGACATGTCTCGTATCCAGCATACTGCTTCATTGATTCTTGTCATGGTGCTCTGAGAGAAAGACAAAAGTAAATTTGATATCACATTTACATTCAGTACAATACTTTTCACCAATACACATATTCCCATCCTGATAACGTACTGTTAAACCCACTGAGGTCCAAATAATGCTGTGTGTTAGGAAAACAATTGTTTCAACAAGATGTTTCAACAAGATGCTGAAAGTGCAGTATCAACTACTAAAACCTTCTTAACCCCCTACACCTGAATACCTGTTCAAGGGATTCCTCGGGATGTATGTCCCCCATACGTTGAATTTTGCTAAGAAAGAAAGAAGAGGCCTTGTGTGGAGTATAGTACAATTATAGAATAATTGGTTTTTAGATTGGATTTACAGTTGTTGTTTTTTTTAATTCCATCATACCTTGCCGGTTCTTCGGCTAGCAAGACATTACATGCCAAAGCGTTGTCATTAGTGCTGTCAAATAAAACCAGCAGAGTATTAGGAACAGGTTTGCTCCTCATGGAATCATTACATTGAAGAAAATAAGTAGTAATTGCATACTTTGCAGCGAGAGTCATATTTGCAAGCATCGAATGGCACCACCACCTTCATAACCATGGCATGTCATCCTAAAAGAAACAAAGTGCAAACAGGCTCACAATACATGTTTAAACTAAAGGATGCTTTGTTAGTATGATGAAGGCTGTGTGCAAATATCAGTTCATGAGAGTAGGAATACTCAAACGGGAATACTCAACTTGCTTAAAATATTTAACTCACAGACAAAATAATAATTTAGGACCATCAAAGTTTGTGTGTGTGCGCATTAGTGTCAGGGTCACACATTTTCACAAGAGGAGTCCCCACAAAATCATACCTGACTGAAGTCAAATCTCCACCCCAAGGCCATATAAAGAGCGTACTGTAAAGTAGAGATGCAAATCAGAAGGATGGTACGAACATTTTGTATAGGTCTACTGAGACATCTACATGAATATTTCAGTGCCAGGCAAGAGACTCAGACTGGACTACTCTGTATGTCATGGGGAAAACAACAATGTAAAAAGTGCCTCTGCACTCAAAACTGACCATAACCATGAACACTCCACAGTCATTTGAATTGGCCTGGCCTGGAGGGTCCTGCAAAATGTAACAAAATATTGTAACATACACATACACTCCCCTCAACTAATACAATTGTTACCACCACAGCTTAATAATGAGAATCCTAAATACTACTGTACCGTGTTTCTGATGACTTTCCAGTGGCCAGTAGCCAAACATGTGGCAATTGAGCTACAGATAGTAAACAGAACATTAGTTGAGCAGGCAAAGAGTTGTAGCACAAAACCCTCACCACCAAAATCCTTCACATTTTGCAGAACGAGCAGTGAAGCTAGGTGCAACTAAAATGTGCAATTTAAAGTAGAGATGATCTCTTCTGATTGACTTTTGATTTTGATAACTTAAATAATGCTTCACTGCCCCACTACACATGCACACAAACACATATATTCCTAAAGCCATAGACAACAGTTAAAGCTTGATGTAGTAACTGAGTGAATGAAGTAGTTTAGTGGCAAATTTGCCCATTGGTGTATGAATGAACAGTCTATGTATTAACTAAAGGCCCCATGTCAATTTTCTAATACTTATTTCATAACTGCTGTCTATGAGTTTCAGAACATGGAAAACAACAAAACAGCACAAACCTTCTGAACATGAAGGATGTTGTTTTCTTTCAAACAGCATTGCATAGGGAACGGGGAACAGTTCCAATTAAAGAGACGTTCAACCTGAATACGCCTAAATATTGCTCGTCACCAAAGCGCAAGGGATCAGCTGAGTCCAGCTGATATATTCGGAAAGCTTTGGGCATCAGGAGCTGTCAAGTGAAGTGTCAATAACAACAAACCATCAATCAATGTATAGCACATTTTTTGGAGAAATGTTATAAAGGTGGCTACTTTCAATATAATTATAAGCAGGTGTTCCTAGAACTGTGGAAGCTGGATCTGTGGTTGGAAGTTTCCTGCTGTCCCCGTATTCCTACGGGGCCTCCTGAAATCGTCTACGCAGCTCTGACATTTGATCTGTATTCAAATGCATTGCATAGAACTTTTCAGCCGTGGTGGTGTCATGACACATTGTTTTGCTTATCTTTGCCCTGGTTCCAGGTGACAATGCATCTCTAGCCTTTGTAAAAAAGAGAGTTGTTCAATATTTCACTTGGATTTAAAATTTTCATAATAAAAACTGATAAAATTACTTACATATGTAGCAATGGAAGTATGGAAGTCCGTAAATGTAGGGGACCCGGAGAACCCCATTTCCTTCCATGCAGTCTGCAGATGTTGGAGGTTGTGGACCTTTTGATAGTTTGATAGTTTTCGTTAAAGAAAACTAGGTCACTGGATGGATTAATATTTGCCCTTATTTGGAGCCACATCTCCAGCCATCCAAACTCCTCCATGGTCAGGTATACTTGGGCCGGCCCAAAAGCCCTATTTGTCTTGTGCTCCTTCGCCTGTAGTGCCAAAGAAGATGATAAGTTGATTGCCATTTAGGACCATTTGTCAATGATTCTAAATGACAAGCCCTGAAGGACCTGCCATTCAAGATCATGTGTGAATGATCTTAAATGGCAGGCACTCAGGTTGATCTAAAAAAGTGTTTAAGTACAGGTGAAACATCATTAAACTTACGTTTATGACAAATCCCTGATCTGCAGACTTGGCGTCAACCTGTGCCTCCTCCACTTCAGGCATTGTCATGTTTGTTAATACGCCGGTTCTATGGCCATATATACTTGAAATGTATACACTAAAGTAGCCATAGAACCGGCGTATGTTGATAGCACTGGGGTCAGTCTGGATATTGTCTGCAAAAATATAAATTAAAATTCAGGTAAGTGACTGCCAATTAGGATCATTTGAAAACGTACCTGAGCATAGTAGAATTTTAAAAAAGTCTTACCGAGCAGTTTTGGGATTTTCCTGGCCGCCTGCCTCTGACATTTCCGCAGGTCCGCAAGATCGGAATCACCCTTCTGATCTTGCGTTTCTTGACCAAGATCTGGCGAAGGGAGACCGGTTTCTTCAGCTTTTTGATGTCATCTATTATGGCCCTTTTTAAACCAACTAAGGCCTTTTTGGGGAGGCGCGAGGTGTTTGTTAAATTCTTCATGGAAACGCCACCAAACTCCACCACATTCAAGAGGTAGTTTTTGGCAGTGTTCTCCGCCTTTCCCTCTGTGAGGAGCTGTTCTAGCCACCTGCTCAGAAACAAATGTTCTAACTTCAATGTGAACACATAAATAACCTTACATTAATCAGTGAGATACTTACTGGTGAACTCTGCTGATGTTCTCTAGAAATGTCCAATTGGAAAGTGCTGTACTTCCCTTAGTAAGGAACCGCAGGAAGGACAGTACTCTTCCCAATTTGGACCTCTGGTTCTCCAAATGTTTTTTAGTTGCAATGGACCCGCTAAAGTACACCCAATACTCTTCCATGTACTGAACTGAATAAAGAAAGGTTTCAAAAATAACTTGTTTGCTTTATAAAATATAAAAAAAACTGTAACAACCAGTGAAATTACTTACGGATAGGTGCAGGAAAATCTTTGTATCTCTTGAGAAGGCCGCTAGATTTCCCTTTTTTTGTCTTTGGCTGGTCCTCAGAAGATGAGTTCTCATCCTCCTCATCTTCTGGGAGATTTGCTCCAGATGGCCCCGGCTCTGACTCTCCAGACTCCCCACCGCTCGTCTTTTGGAGGGCCTGCTAAAGGTTAAAGGGTAAGGTTTAGCATTCTGCCATTTAAGAGCATATGTGGATGACCTTAAATGGTAGAAATAAAGCTGCCATTTAAGATCATATGTGGATGACCTTAAATGGTAGAAATGAAGCTGCCATTCAACAACATCTGTGAATATCCTAAATGGTAGAATATATTAAATCATTTTACATACCTGCTCAAAAGCGTGGATTTTTGCCTTGGCCTTCTGGATCCAACGCTCCTTGGTCCTCAGCTGCTTCAAAAGCTCCCTATTTTGTTTTACCAATTTGGAGCATGATGAGCAGGTGGGAGTTGGGTCAGACTCGGGGTCAGGCACCCCCTCCGGATTCTCATCCTGGCCAAGGTCCAGGGTTGAAATGACTGGCGAGCTGGGGTTGGTAGCCCTGAGGGCCCTCAAAGCATCCAGGGTTACTTTTTTCCTCACATTGCTCCATGTGGTGACCTTTTTTATAGTACGTGCTTGCTATGGGGTTTCCCACCCTGAAAAGCAGGTGCTTGCTATGGGGCTTCCCACCTTGAAAAGCAGGTGCTTGCTATAGGGTTTCCCTCCCTCAAAAGCAGGGGCAAACAAATCTTAAGCCATCTTGGATCATCTGTCAATTATTCTAAATAGCAAGCCCTGAAGGACCTGTCATTTTGGATAATCTGTCAATGATTCTAAATGGCAAGCCCTGAAGGACCTGTCATTTTTGAGACATCCGCAGTGGCAGGGTACTTGCCATCTGTGTATCTTTGTTAATAGGATATGTGCCATATGGGGGTCCAGGGTGGCGTGGGTGATCCAAGATGGCATGGTTTTGCCCGGGGCTACCATTGCCAGGGGGTCCTAAATGGCAGAGTACTTTGACTTGCCATCCAGGTATCCATTTGAATAGGATTTGTCCCCAGCATGGGGTGGATATGGATTTAACAGGGGTAGCCCAGGAAGATACAAGGGTCTGGAGGGATCCTGGGGCCTTACACCAAAAAAACCCTTCCACAGTTTTATAGGAACTGAGTTTTGTGAAGACCATTGCCATCTTGGTTCATGGGCAAATCCTCCTAAATAGCAAAATGCCATCTTGGAGCTCCAGGCTGGAGGATTGGTAGGCTGGGTATTGGTTGAGATTAGGCCCAGGGATGGAGGCCCTTCCCGGGTGAGAGGGACTGGGAAGGGCCCTGGGTCTGGAGCTCCAGGCTGGGTGTTGGTTGAGATTAGGCCCAGGGATGGAGGTCCTTCCCGGGTGAGAGGGACCGGGAAGGGCCCTGGGTCTGGAGCTCCAGGCTGGGTGTTGGTTAAATTTAGGCCCAGGGATGGAGGCCCTTCCCGGGTGAGAGGGACTGGGAAGGGCCCTGGGTCTGGAGCTCCAGGCTGGGCGTTGGTTGAGATTAGGCCCAAGGATGGAGGTCCTTCCCGGGTGAGAGGGACCAGGAAGGGCCCTGGGTCTGGAGCTCCAGGCTGGGTGTTGGTTGAGATTAGGCCCAGGTATGGAGGCCCTTCCCGGGTGAGAGGGACCGGGAAGGACCCTGGGTGTCTGGAGCTCCAGGCTGGGTGTTGGTTGAGATTAGGCCCAGGGACAGAGGCCCTTCCAGGGTGAGAGGGACCGGGGAGGGCCCTGGGTGTCTGGAGCTCCAGGCTGGAGGATTAGTAGTGTTGGTGGTGGTTGGGCCAGGGAGAGCTACTGGCTTGGGCTCCAGCAGCAGGTTGTTCCCCTGCCCTTCTAAAGCTCAACTTTGCAGCCATACCAGGGGCACAGACACTTAGTCTCCATTGGCAAACCCTTAACTACCTGCCATTTTGGAGACATTCGCATTGGCAGGGCACTTGCCATCTGGGTATCATTGTCAACAGCAGATGTGTCATATAGAATACTTTGTAGCCATACCAGGGGCACAGAAGTCTTTGCCGTTTGGGATTATTTGGTTATAACACAAGGGGGGTGCTTAAGAGTGGGTACCCCGGTTCGGATGGAGGTTCAGGTTATGGAGGTAGGGGTCCATGGTGGCATGGATGATCCAAGGTGGCATAGCTTTGCCCGGGCCTGGTTGCTGGTGGCTGGGTAGGGATAGAGGTTCAGGTTATGGAGGTGGGGTCCATGGTGGCATGGATGATCCAAGGTGGCATGGTTAGGCCCGGGTCTGGTTGCTGGTGGCTGGGTGGGATGGGTCATCATTGCACTGTATTCAAGACACACTGGACCTCCAGACAACCAGGGGTCGACATCCACCTCCACTACCCAGGACTGGAGAGCCCTAGCCCCGCATGGAGGTGGACTGACCACCCCCTTGGACCTCCAGAGAACCGCCCCACTGGTTCTCTGGAGGTCAAGAGTGGGGCTCCAGTCTGACCTCCAGAGGCCCTTACCCTGGTCAACCCCCATGAACTTCTCCCCAAACTTCAAGGTGAAACTAAGGGGGCAGCCTTTTGTAGTCAATCATGTGGTTCCAGTAGACTAATGGTGGGAACAGCAGAAGCTGCTGGACCACCAGGGCCCAGCAGAACCAGGGGGCACCCATGGAGGATCTGTGGCCAGGGATGGTGCACCCTGGCCCGCATGGAGGTGGGTTGATCACCTCCTTTGACCTCCAGACAACCAGGGGCCACATGGAGCACCTGTACCCAGGGATGGTGCACCCTGGCTGGGCAACGACTTCCATGGATCAGCCCCTGGTTCTCTGGAGGTCCAAGGGCCAGAAGATCCAGGGGCACCCATGGAGGATCTGTACCCAGGGATGGTGCACCCTGGCCCGCATGGATGTGTGCAGACGTCCCCCTGGACCTCCAGAGGACCAGGGGCCACATGGAGGATCTGTACCCAGGGATGGAGCACCCTGGCCTGCATGGAGGTGGGTTGAGCACCCCCTTGGTCCTCCAGAGAACCAGGGGCCACATGGAGCATCTGTACCCAGGGATGGTGCACCCTGGCTGGGCAACGACTTCCATGGATCAGCCCCTGGTTCTCTGGAGGTCCAAGGGCCAGCAGAACCAGGGGCACCCATGGAGGATCTGTACCCAAGGATGGTGCACCCTGGCCCGCATGGATGTGTGCAGACATCCCCCTGGACCTCCAGAGGACCAGGGGCCACATGGAGCACCTGTACCTAGGGATGGTGCACCCTGGCCCGCATGGAGGTGCGCTGAGCACCCCCTTGGACCTCCAGACAACCAGGGGCCACATCGAACACCTGTACCCAAGGATGGTGCACCCTGGCTGGGCAACGACTTCCATGGATCAGCCCCTGGTTCTCTGGAGGTCCAAGGGCCAGAAGATCCAGGGGCACCCATGGAGGATCTGTACCCAGGGATGGAGCACCCTGGCCTGCATGGAGGTGGGTTGAGCACCCACCTGGACCTCCAGACAACCAGGGGCCACATGGAGCACCTGTACCCAGGGATGGTGCACCCTGGCCCGCATGGAGGTGGGCTGAGCACCCCCCATGGACCTCCAGAGAACCAGGGGACCAATGGATCATCTCCACCCAGGAACAGAGCACCCTTTTCCTGCAGGAACTTCCATGAAGAAGCCACTGGTACTCACTTAAACCCTAACTAGATTTGGTTGAGACCAGGACAAAGATTGGCCAATCTTTGTTCTGGTCTCAACTTAAACACTAAAGGCCTGAAGCCTCAGTCGTTCCAGTGTTTGGTACTTGATCTGTGGCCATGGCAGAATCTTGGGCCTCATCTGTGGTTGTGGTGGGGTCTTGGGCCTCATCTGTGGCTATTGCAGGATCTTGGGCCTCATCTGCGGTTGTGGTGGGGTCTTGGGCCTCATTAATTCCGGCTGACAGGGAAAAATTCAAAACGGTGAACCAACACTCAAGACCTACCACATTCAACAAATCAATTCCACATACATCAAACAATAATGTTCAGCATCATGAAAATGTAAATATATCAATATATTACATACCCAGCACTGTCTGACCATAAGAATTAAATCCGATGTCGACCCCCACACCAAGCATCTTTTTCATATTTTCTATGGTGGCCGAATTCTTGGCTGTGTTGTAGTGATGTAATATATTCCTCATCAAAAACACGTGAGAAGAAGGAGTCATCATATTTAAAAAATAGTTATTCTTCCTCATCCCCGAGAACAGCTGTTCGGCACATTGACTGTTCAGCCAGTCACATAATTCTGGGGCGAGATCGACCCTTCGCAATACATCTCTGGCATCTTTAGTATTGGCTTCATGAAATCAGTCATACAGAGCATAACGCTCTGATGACCCAGTGATAGGGTGGTCATTAAAATCAGGAACCTCCTTTTTCTGGGATAGCCACGACAAATTGGCTTTGACTTGCCCTGAAATGGCAAGACAAATATTTGACAGGGTGGGCTCCAGCAGTCGTCCATCGTGTGGTCTGAATGTTCCTGGCAGCCTGGTATTGGCATGTGTTGCCAACCCTCGTGCAAAGTCATAAAGTGTGATGTTGGGGAAGTGCTTCATTGATAATAAGAGGTCAATGAAGTCCCTTGGGCTTTCAGCTCTAAATTTAAATTTCACAGCATACACCACAGCACATGGGCATGTGACTACTGCCCAGCCACCTGTCAGAGAAAACAGGACATACAATAACTGAACTCCTCCAAGCAAATTTCTTCAACATATTCAAACTTTCAAATCACTGCATTTTAGCAACCTTACCAGAAGCACCCCAGACATGTGAAAACACGGTTTTTCTTCTCCGTCTGGAGTCTTATTATCAAGTCCAGACGTGACCCCTTAGGGTCAATCCCACACTGCCTGCACAAGGAACGCACAGCTTCCATCTACAATGAACATTAGCAATTTGTTTAATGCCGTAAACCAATACTACTTCACTTTTGGCCACAATGTGGTATCCTTGTTAACAGACACACAAAAGAATTTGTGATCCATACCTTTAACTTCAGTAGCTCATCTTTAAGACGGTCCTCTGTCACAGTCAATTCCATCTCTTCATTTGCACTGTGTGGTGAATGTATCTTACTGTGTTCCGTGTTTAGGATCACACTTCCCCTCCTTGTGTGAGGCCCTATCCATGGAGCCCAGAACTTGTAACTTGGCCTGACAATGAAAGGAATGGCCTTGTTGCCTTTAAATAAATGGAAATATAATTAGGTTGCTAACATTATTGCTAGATAAACATTGCCTAATTACATAACCAACACCCCATATGCAACTAATTGAATCAATTAGAAAATGTAATAAATTGTCTACATACTCACTTGGCACTAACCCACGGGAAATCATTTCCATGGAAACTTTATCCCAAAAGTCCTCGACATTTACATTGCCATCAAAACCCTCTGGTGGGTTATCAATGTTGCTCACTTACAACAAACAAACAAAAAAATTAAATGGAATACATCTAAATCTGTACAGGCTGAACAGGTGGTGTTTCAAACAAGGGCAGCAAATTCCAGGTACAATGGAATGATGAATAGACAGGCAGATACTAAGTTAGACAGATATGAGCTTACCAGCCATACTGAAGACACCCTTCTTATGAAGGTCCATCACAACAGATACTGGGTTATGTCCACATGACACACATGCATATGTGTAGTCATGATCATAAAGCACTTCGAATGCCAGGTAGGAGTGCAGAACTCTGTTTTTTGAGGGATAGGTCTGGCCGGAGGTTCTCTCTAAAACCTCAATGGTTCTACTTACAGCCTGGTGGGTCTGTAAAATCAGGATAAACACAGTCAAACCAGTTAGCTTCATACAAGACAGATTCAGCCAGTTTACACCAATACAGGCCAGAATGAATAGAACTGATGTAAATGAAAGTAATGCAAATAAAGACAAGAACTGTCAGAAATGTCATCTGTGTTGGAATGGCAGACATCTCACGTCCCATATCAAAACTATGGTGGGCCACCACAGTCTCATCCTGGGTGCGATTTACCGGGGGGGATGGGGGGGATTTACCCCCCCTCTGTTTGTGACGTCCCCCCCTCTGATCATTCATGTTTTATCCCTGGGGGAGATACATCCCCCCCCCTCTGGTCTGAATTTAAAAATGTATATAAATTAGGGCCGTCAGTTTTAACGCGTAAGACCACAACGCCGACATTTTTTTTGTCGCTGTTAATCGCGTGTCTAAACACACACACCGTTCCCTAATGTTTTTCCCCCTCCGGACTGAGGTTTCTTTTACCCTCGGCGCTTTCCGTAGTTTCAAGAGAGCTAGAGACTGTAACTGTAGTAAAACAGACCCACGCTCACTGTTGCACAGGCTGTTCATTTCATGCGACTATGGACTTGTTTTATTCTAAAGGCGCTTGTAAATTTCATGAGTCACAGGTTGCGGTTTTTTTGTTGGGACGTTTCTGAAAGTGAAATCGCTTATTTGGGCTCTAAAATAAGTGACGAAACAGCGTTGTTAAGAGACCTGCCTGCCTGCACCAGAAACTTTGTATCAAGCTGAAATATTCCTCCGCCATAGGAGCCGATGGTAGTAAAGGCAGAGAGAGCAACTCTGCACATATTTTCTGCAGTTTACGGTGCAATAACCGGCGATAACTGCTGAAAGTAGATTACTTGGTGCAGATCACCATTTCGAGCAGACATTGGTTCTGAAGATGAGTTTTTAACATGCTGATAACATTGCAGAAACCCAACCCATAAACCGTACTTTAATGCTTATTAATTTGTTTTCTCTGTATTTGACAAACTAAGGCTGAATTACGTTGCCAAACGAAGGACCTGGAGTTACTAAACAGTTGCTAAACATTCTCTTTCAGGGTATTAAGCTCCTGCCCAGTTGCAAGCAAAGTGTAAGACTGGAATGACCTGGAGATTTAAAACCTTTTTCCAGGCTTAAACTGTATGAATATAGATATAAACAGCAAGCAAAAATATTTAAAGAAGTTATTGTTAGTGTGAAAGCTCCGAATTAGATGTGTGTGTGAGAGAGTGAAAAAAAACGAACAATAAAACTTGACTTTATTGAAATGTAAAATTTTTATTAATGCCTAATACCATGTCTATCTTTGTTTAATAGGCAAAAAATATATTGGCATGGTATTTATTTACAAATTTATTTACACATTGTTTAAACATCATGGCGTCATGATTAGTCATTTAGCCATTATAGTCCAGAGTTTAACATTTGTCACTAGGTTGTTTTCATTCCAATTCTCAAAAGTGCTTGAAAAATAACAAAATAAAAATATTTTTTGTACAAGCATGTATTTTATTAGTGTCATTTATTGCAAAATTGCATATTAAAATGCCCAAACAGGCTATTACACTTTCAGAAATAAAAGGATAAAACATAAAATTAATTTGCAATTAATCTCGAGTTACCTATCGACATTATGTGATTAATCGAGGAAATGATCCCCCCCTGTTTTTTTTGCAAATCGCACATTGGTCTCATCAATATATGGAAAACACTGTGTGTATATACACACCCATCCTACACTCCCAAGTTAATTAGAGGATATCAAAGAGATTATACATCCTACCTGAAGACTGTTCTGAAGAAAGAGACAGGGGTGCAAGGACAGGAGTGTATGGTCATCAAAATTGTAGACACCATCTGACCACTCCTGATATCGGTACATCATGCCACATGTGTAGCACTGCTTTCTGAACAATGAAATTCCTGATGAAGACAAATACAGGATGTTTCACAGGCGTAACCAGGCAGTTTAAGCCAAATACAAATAATTACAGTGTATAAAAATGCAATGAACCCTAAGATCAATCTATAGATGGATAGATAGATACTTTATCAATCCTGACGATAAGAAATTGACAAACCTTCAATAACACCTGTCACAGTGAGGATTTTGCCCTTGGTTGTTATTAGCTCCAGTTCCCCAAGTAGAGCTGCCTCAGAACATTCAGTGCAGAATGTTTCTGCTGGGGTATACAATCTTGGGAAATTATCTGTGATTACCATATTAGTGTCTGGTACAGAGGGCATTCTCTTGCGGTGGTATATGTACTGCACCATTTTTTCTAAAACATCTCCCTCTGGTGGGTAGTGGCCTCCTTCCTCTTCCTCTTCACCTTCCACTGCTGTAGGGAAACGGTTTGGAACAAGTTCTTCCTCCACACTTCGTGTCCTCTGAAAAAGTTCACGCTCAAACTGAAACAGGTGCCACTTTGCAAAACATTAGTGCAGGCAAGACTGCCTTGGCCTTGCACAAGGACAGTGCCAGGAATTCTGTTTTGAGTCAAAGGTGACCATAAGTCATCCAAACCTACTGTAATACGATACAGTAGGCTCATAAATGGAAATAAACCTCTTTGTTGAGGGATTGCAAATTGAGAGTTTACAGGACAGAGGTGTTCCTGCATCTGTAGCCTCCCTTTGGCGTTTCAGACAACTCTCCTTCTTGTCCTCTCCAAAGCATTTCTCATTCACCATCTCCTGCAGTACATCTTCAGTGAGAGAGGGGTTTTCACCTCTGAATTGTGGACAGTAAACAAGTGACTGGATGTGGTGACACTCAAAAGGTCTACAATTTGAGCGTTCAGCAAATTCTGCATTGATTTTGCAGATATCCAGCTCACATTTGGTCGACTGTTCCTTCCCCCAAGTCCTTTTGACCACATGGATGGGAGTGTTGGGTCCTAAAAATGACTTCACCACAGCAAATATTCCATTTTTATAATCTATTGCCTGGGATTTCAAATGCTTACTTGCTGTAATGTCTACTCCTTTGGGCTTATGTTTCCTCTGAATGTGCAGTCTCGCGTTTCTCCTGTTTATAGTCATAGCACATTGTGGACACATGACGGATTCTTTTTTACTCCTCTTGTGTGGTAGGGCGCAAGAGAGGCGGCAGGAGATGGTGGAGCACTGGTCGCTGCAATGCTGGAGGCCAAACGATGGGGGGAGGCAGAAGAAGAAAGGGGCGTGTTGGAGGGGCAGTCATTTAAGTGTGTAGTTACCCGGTCTTTCCTGATTATTGTCTGAGTACAATACAGACAGTGGAAGTGTGCAGTTGACCTGCACTGCAGGTTGCATTTGCAAATGTCATACTCTGTAAAAGAGAAACACAACCACTTATCAATAACTCAAAGAATTGTAGTAGTTGTACATAGTTGTGGTTTAAAACAAACTACATCCATGTCTGCAACCCTACCTGCATGATGCACAGCATGTTTAAGGTGATTATAAATACGATTAGATATATTGTAGTTATTCTCTGTAGAGAATTTGCAGCAGGGGCATTTGAATATACCATCCTTGAGGTACTGCTGAATGGCTGGACGGTCTTTAAAGTGTGTTGGATGTTGAAAAACATGATCAAATCATGCATTATGCATTAATCATCATAGTGGTTCTTTACAGGGCTTAAACATGCTTTTAACATTTGAAGATTCATTAAGCTGGCCTGCTGACAAACCTTGACCAAAACATTTGCCTTTTTCTGTGCATGTACAGTTTTAAAAAAATATTAATGATTATTATCTATGACAACAAACTGTACTGTTCACCAACATAGTCAAAAACTTTTGTAAATGGACATTGTTTTACAAATTAAACGGCTAGCAACTCTGCTGATATGTGTAAATAAACGTTAGCAGGCTGGATACTTTGGATACTTGGATACTTTACATGGATACTTTAAAGCGAGAAGCGACTTCACCCACGGTGTCGATGTACACTCTTCACCCCCGCTCTGCCTGCAGTCATCTGCGCACAACTCCCCCCCCCCGCCAGCATTCATCCGCGCAAAACTTGTCCCCCCCGCTCCACCAGCAGTCATCCGCGCAAAACTTGTCATCCATGCAAAACTTGTCCCCCCCTCCCGCTCCGCCAGCAGTCAGTCAACCGCGCAAAACTTGCACCCCCCCGCCAGCAGTCATCCGCGCAAAACTTGTCCCCCCCCCCACTCCGCCAGCAGTCATCCGCGCAAAACTTGTCATCCAAGGCAAGGCAAGGCAAATTTATTTATATAGCACAATTCAGTACAAAGACAATGCAAAGTGCTTTACATGATTAAAATATAGCAAAATAAAACAGAATAAGAGCAAGTAGGAATAAAATATAGAAAGAAAATAGAACAAAAAAGTGGTGATTCAGTTAACTAGGACAGTTGAAGGCAATTTTAAACAAATGTGTTTTTAATCTTGATTTAAAAGAACTCAGGCTTTCCGCACTTTTACAGTTTTCTGGAAGTTTGTTCCAGATAATTGGAGCATAGGAACTAAATGCTGCTTCTCCGTGTTTAGTTCTGGTTCTAGGTATGCAGAGTAGACTGGAGCCAGAAGACCTTAGTGGTCTGGAGGGTTTATACGCTGATAACAAGTCTGTGATGTATTTAGGAGCTAAGCCATTTAAGGATTTATAGACTAACAGAAGTATTTTAAAGTCTATTCTCTGAGATATAGGGAGCCAGTGTAAGGACTTTAGAACTGGGGTTATGTGCTCTACTTTCTTAGTCTTAGTGAGGACGCGGGCAGCAGCGTTCTGGATCAGCTGCAGCTGTCTGATCCACTTTTTAGGCAGACCTGTAAAAACACCGTTGCAGTAATCAATTCGACTAAAAATAAACGCATGGATTAGTTTTTCTAGATCCTGCTGAGACATTAGTCCTTTAATCCTAGAAATGTTCTTCAAGTGATAGAAAGCCGACCTTGTAACTGTCTTTAGATGCTTTTGAAGGTTCAGGTCTGAGTCCATCACTACACCCAGGTTGCGGGCCTGATTAGTGGTTTTTAGCTGAAGCGACTGAAGCTGTGTGCTAACTTTTGATCTTTCCTCTATTGGTCCAAATATTATTACTTCAGTTTTGTTTTTATTCAATTGGAGAAAATTTTGGCACATCCACGTATTGATTTCTTCTAGGCATTTACTCAGTGCCTGAACTGGTCCATAGTCACCTGGTGACATGGTGATGTAGAGCTGTGTGTCGTCTGCATAGTTATGGTAGCTGATGTTGTTATTTTTTATTATCTGGGCTAGAGGGAGCATGTAGATATTGAAGAGGAGGGGACCCAGGATGGACCCTTGGGGAACCCCACATGGGATTTTTGTCATCTCTGATGTAAAGTTACCTACTGATACAAAAAAGTCCCTGTCCTTTAAGTAGGATTTAAACCAGTTGAGTGCTGTACCAGAGAGGCCGACCCAGTTCTCCAGATGTTCTAACAGGATGGAGTGATCGACAGTATCAAATGCTGCACTAAGGTCCAATAGTACCAGCACGGTGGTTCTTCCACAGTCTGTATTTATATGGATGTCATTAAACACCTTGATCAGGGCGGTCTCTGTACTGTGGTGAGCACGGAAACCTGACTGGAAAACGTCAAAGCGGCTGGTCGTTGTTAAGAAGGTGTTTAATTGTTGAAATACAGCTTTTTCAATAATCTTACTGATAAAGGGGAGGTTTGAGATGGGCCTGTAGTTCTGGAGTAGAAGTTTGTCTAAATTATTCTTTTTCAGCAGTGGTTTGATAATTGCTGTTTTTAGGGACTGGGGGAAAACACCTGACAGGAGGGACGTGTTTATTATCTGAGTCAAATCAGACATTATGACAGGTAAAACTTTTTTAAAGAAAGCTGTGGGGAGAACATCAAGACAGCATGAAGAGGAACTTAGCTGCTGAATTATCTGCTCTAAGCTTTTGTAGTTTATTTGGCTGAATTGGGACATTTTGTCAGGATAAGTTCCAGCTGAGTACCGCTTTGGTTCTGGAGCTGGTGTGGATGTACAAACAGATCCTCTAATCTTTTGGATTTTTTCAGTAAAGAAGTTTGCAAATTCGTTGCAGGCCCTGGTGGAGTGGAGTTCTGAAGCCACGGACACAGGAGGATCTGTTAACCTGTCGACTGTGGCAAATAAGACACGAGCGTTATTAATGTTTTTCTTAATGATCTCAGAAAAGAAAGATTCTCTTGCATTTTTCAGTTGTAAGTTATATCTGTTAAGTCTCTCTTTATAGATGTCATAGTGAACCAGGAGTCTATTTTTTCTCCACCTGCGTTCAGCTTTGCGACATTCCCTTTTTTCACTTCTAACTGATGGAGCATTTCTCCAAGGAGATTTTTTCTTCCCGTAAAAAACCTTCACTTTAACTGGAGCAATGCAGTCAATGATGTCTGAGACTTTAGACTGAAAGTTATCTACTAGCTCATCTACTGAGTTGCAGCCCAAGGTTGAGGTAGCAGAGTAAGCTTGAATAAAATTTTCTGTGGCATTGTCCTTAAAGGTGCGTTTTCTTACGATGTCCCTTTGGCTAAATGAGTCACTGGTAATGATACATTCAAAGGTAACGGAGAAGTGATCGGATAAGGCAACATCAGTTACATTGACCTGTGAAATGTTTAGACCTTTAGTGATGATTAAGTCTAAAATATGCCCCTGCTTGTGTGTTGGCTGTTTAACATTCTGAGTTAAACCAAAGTTTCTAAGTGTGTCACACAGTTCTTTTGCACTTCTGTCTTCAGGGTTGTCAACGTGAAAGTTGAAGTCTCCAACAATAATTAAAAAGTCATAATCAACACATATCACAGACAAGAGGTGACTGAAATCATTAAAAAAGTTTGATGTGGACTTAGGAGGCCTGTAAACATTCAGAAACATAGTTCGTACCGGGCTCTTTACCTGGAGAGCCAAATGTTCAAAAGAGTCAAATTTTCCCAAAAACACCTTTTTACACTTTAGTGAATCATTAAACAATGTTGCTACTCCTCCACCTTTCCTTTGCTGTCTGCTCTCACAAAGAAAATTGTAGTTTGGAGGAGTCGACTCCAGCAGAATAGCTGCTTCATTAGATTCATGTAACCATGTTTCTGTTAAAAACATAACATCAAGATTATTGTCAATAATGAAGTCATTAATTAAAAGGGATTTTCCTGACAGAGATCTAATGTTTAATAAACCTAGTTTATATGATTTGGTGGTTGATGGTGTCTTTGTGGCAGGTTGCATCTGACAGTTTATGACTTTTAAGTACGACTGATTATTCCTGTCTGTTTTCCTTTTGCTTTTCTTATTTCTGCCACGTATCATAACAGATATTCCATGTTCTCCGTCAGGAGGCCCAGGCTTATGCTGGTGGCGGTCTTGACTGATAAACGTACAGCCAGGGCCTGCTGCATATCACAAGGACGTTATGCGAAGGTCTTCAGGACAGGCATGTTCTGTGATATGTAGAGGAGGAGGAGGATCTGGACCTCTGCGTCCTTTGGAAGATGCTGATTTAGTCACAGAACTGTGGTTTTCAGAATTAATATGTGGAGAGGATGTCAACCGTAGACCAATCTTAAGGACTTTGTTCATGGTGTGAGAAAAATCCAGGAAAGGAACCTCTGGGCTTTGTGGAGAAGAAGGCGAGGCGGGTGTAGTCTGGATCGGTGTTCGTGACGATGGCGGTTCTTGGTCCTCTCTTTGTCCTGCTGAGATCTGGGATGAATCCTCCTGTAGCTCTGATGTAGCCTCTTTCTGTGTCATCTTTCTGGCCATCTTTATCTTGGCTTGTTCGGGCTGCACTGGGCTTATCTTTTGTTTAGGCACTGGATGTTCTTTGTTTTGGGACAAAGCTGATGCTGTATGGTTTACAGAATAGAAGATGTTTGAAATCAGTCGTTTTGCACCTGACCTATTTAGAGAGAAGCCATCTCTGTTGAACAGATGTCTTCTTTCCCAGAAGATGTTAAAGTTGTCTATGAAGGTTACAGTTGTTTCTTTGCATGTTTTTTCCAGCCATTTGTTTAGCATCAGAATTCGGGAAAAAATCTCGTCTCCACAAGCCACGGGCGGGAAAGGGCCGCTGAGAAGCACCTTGACATTTTTGCCATGAACTAAGTTCAACAGACGAATGTAATCCTCTTTCAATACTTCTGATTTTCTTATCCGGGTGATGTCGCCCAGGGCTTCAGCTTGTATTATGAGTTTTTCCAAGGTCGGGCGCTCTTTCAAGATCCTTGGAAGGATGTCTAATAAATCAGACACCAGGCCATAGTTCAAATTGTTATAAATTAACACCTCTGTGTTTTTCTTGTTACAGAAATGTTTAATCCCACATACAGACCCACTGCATAAAATCAGGGTCCTTGGCCCCGTGGCATGTCTTTTCTCTGATGTATTAGAGCGAAAGTCGTTGACGTACCTTTGAGTGTTGTCATGATTCTCCTGGGTCACATTTTGGAGCGGAGCGAATCTGTTTCGTAAAGGAATTCCAGCATTTCCAGCAGGTTTACTCCTATCATTTGTTGTGGGAACAGCCCGCTGTTGTTTCACTTGTCCTGGGACATCTCTCTGTAGTCTCGGCCAGTTTTCTTTGTCTAGGCGTGGGGTTCGTTGGTCCTTTGGTCTTGCACCCAGAGTGGTCCAGGGATTCTCATTTTCCTCAGGGATCTGTTTGTTCAGAGAGTTGCTGGGCTGGTGGTCCCCGTTTGGAGTCGCAGGCAGGGTTGTTTCATTTCCATACGCGCCGTTTACATCATAATTCAGTTCGAGTCGGCATATCTTCTGTTCTATAACGGCGATCTTTTGTAGAAGCGTGTCAAGGTCCACTGTGGTGAAGGTAGGCATCTTTGCAAAATCAAAATCAAAAATAAATAAAAAGAAAATAAATAAAAATAACTAAATCCAACTTTCCGTGGTTTTGGCAAAGAGATAAAAAGGAGATAAAAAGTAAAACGCAGGAAAATGCAAGCAAGCAGGGAGCAGAGAAAAAAGCGTCCGAGCAGGCAGAGAGGCGGAGCAGAAAATCCGCGCAAAACTTCCACCCCCTGCCAGCAATCATCTGCGCAAAACTTGTCACCCGCTCAAGTTTGTCACCCGCTCCGCCAGCAGTCAACCGCGCAAAACTTGTTCTCCGCCCCGCTCCGCCAGCAGTCATCCGCACAAAACTTGCACCCCCCTCCGCCAGCAGTCATCCGCGCAAAACTTGTACCCCCCCCCCCAGCAGACATCCGCGCAAAACATTATATTTCTCAAGCTGAAATAATTTTCACTCTAACTGTTGGGCTCTTACTAATCTTGCATACTTTCTGATATCGTTTTGTAATGTTCATTTGACATCATGGGGGATGCCACTCTCCACTGTTCACCACATCGTCCATCAGGGTTTGCAGGGCTGACCCAATTGACCGCTGCCATGTTCCTAAAAATGTTTAAGAAGACGCAGAAAATGACTTTACTACAACTGTTTTCATAACCCTTACATGAGAAAAGCTAAAAAGTGATTATACTTGCTATCTAAATGTAATCGTGGTCGGGTAGAACCTCCTCCAGGGCAGACACCTTGGCAGAGAGCTGGTCCCGCCAGGGACCACCACTGACTGCCTCCCCCTCCTCATCCTCTGGCATGTCGTCCTGCACTTCATCGTCTGGGGCCATGATGTCACCGGCTCCCAGGCAGATGTTGTGCATTTAAGTTGATGCAGCGGTACATCGGCCTTGTCTGGATAGAGACACGAAGATTAAGAACAACAGGATTAGATGATATCAATTTCATTTTAGCTGATATGATTCTAGTGAATGTTAACCCCTTAACGCCTGGTCTTGCTAATTTGTGACTAAACAATTCTGGCCTTTACTTATTTTACTTCATCTAGATCCACTGTTTAACTTTTTTTAAACGTTTTTATATTTAGATTTATTTTTCCTGTATGATTTTTTCGTTATATAATTACAAATAAAATCAGGCAGTAAGGGGATAACAATTTAGACAATGATTTATTTCTCAATATTACTTTGGCTTCTCAACACAACATTAGTGATAGTGAAAGTAGTGATTTAAGTCAGTTATTTACAGGGTTTGTACACATTTAACAATTCAATTCAAATTACTAAAGTTACAAACATAAGCCTATATCAAGTCTTACAAATAAATATAACATTTTATATTTAAACATATTCGTCAATCTGCTGACAAGCGTTTGTTTAATAACTGGTATATTATGATCATTAGCCGGCCCCTGTGGGTGAAAATAATAGCAGGTAAATGTCCACTGCGCTCCTCCAGCCTGAGAAAAATTTGTCGCCGGTTTTACTGCCGCCGAAGCCGTCTAAACAGACTCTACTCCTTTGTGTCGTTTATCGGCGCTGGTGCTGTTTTTCGCCGGGCTTGGGGTAGACGTGATGACGTCTTGTCGCAACCAGGAAGTACTCCAAAGGCTATTGTGTGCCATTGCTGCACAATTGTGCACATTTTTATGAATCTATTTATTGACATTTGTGATTATCTCCACTATAGGGATCATCACACCTGACTTGTTAGTAATTAATCTGCTGACGCAACACTGTTTTCTTTTTCTTTGAGAATGAATGAATGCATTTGATGATATACATGCATTTTATGCTTTTCATCACATAATGCTTATTTACATCTAACATGTAACAACATGTTTTGTTACATGTAACGTACGGAAAACACAGAATCTCTATATAAAGGGATCCACAATTAGTTAAACATGTTGGCCTAAATATGTTGTAAATTTTTTGTTGACTATAAAATTGTTGTTTATGATATGTAAAAACTGATATTTACTTAAAAAATTGTATATCCATTGCTCTATTTTTATACCCATGGAGGCCACCCTTTTTTCAACTGCGCAATGCATGCTGGGTTGATGATGCTGTTAGGTCCTACTGGACTGGAACCTATAATCCGAGTTGTTTATTGTATTTCATTTGACTGGTGTAAATTTAGACAATGCCACGAGGTGTTGTTGTTTGGCTGTAATTTCAAAACAAAAACAAAAGAAAAAGTGAGAAGAGTCTTCATCGTTTCCCAGATGTAAGAAAAGCACAATGGGAAAAAGCCAGTGGAAGAAGACAACTTCTGAAGGACCCACATTTGTGCTCTCAACACTTCTCTCCAGAAGACTTTGTGTCATTTGTAAAAACAAAATTGATGAAGGAGCTAAAAAGCGGGTGTTACCCTCGCAAGCTAAACCTAACAGCCGTGCCGACTATTTTTATCCATCAAGCGTATAAACACTGCTGCTTTGCAAGCAAAAGACACTGGGTTAAACAACCGAGACAGGCAACACTGGAAGCCCCTTTAAATAATGAAGGTACTGCCACTCCCGCCTGAACCAAAATTTCAAATTATGGACCAGACACCGAACCGAAGACCAGACCCAAAACAAGTGTTAATGGACCAAAGACTGGATCGATCAGATCTCAAGCAAGTGTTATTGGACCGGACAGAGAGAACTGTTTGCCAGGATCACACAGTCCTATGAGCGGTACATGTCATTCATCGTATTATTATTATTATTATTATGATTATTACATTCTCATCAATTTCAACGTGCTCCATTTGAAACTGAAAAGGTTTAACTTTACTAGTTGCTGTTTTGGCTGGACGGAGCGCTAAAGGACCTAGTATACGACATTTACCCAGAATGCATTTTAGTGTAAACAACATGGTGTCATCCACGTGACAATATTTTATTTCAATTTGTAAAAACTATACTCTATTGTTTTTACATCTAAAACAAAGTCTTTTGTTACAAATAATTGTGGATCCATTTATAGGAGGTATGCTTTATTTCCCACATAGGCAAAAAGACAGAACAAAATCATATCTGAAGAATTAATTTAAAGATAAATATTTGTTGCTTTTATACATTCAAACACTATTATATTATACAAATCTAAAGCTTTGTATAATATAATGTAATGCAATAAAAAAGAGTTCTTAGTTAGTTTTTAGAATCCATTAGGCCATTAGAGAAACCGAAGAGTATAACATATTGCATGGTCTACACATTTGGACCCTTCACCATCAATGGCCGTCTTTAATTTTTGTCTGTGAATGGAGATTTTACACTGTAGTTGGAAACGGGCATCAAATTCCATATTAGTTAATATTTGCTCTATTTATCTGAGCACCATTTTTAGATTTGCTTTCTGGATCATTAACAAATACAAATTTTGACTCCCATAATACCATTCTTCAACTGTAAATAAACTTAAATAGCTATTAACCATAATTATCATAGGAACTTCTAGACTAGAACTATTAAATCTGCTTGTTTCCCGTATGTTAAGATCCTATTACCACCACTTAATTCTATTTGACATTTGATGAATTGTCCCCGTATTTCAACTTGAACAACTGTGTGCATGATGCAATTTTTCCGAAGCAATCCAATTAATTCCTTTGTGTCTCAGTGACGGAAATCAATGCTAGAAAAGAAACGCCGAGCAGTTCCAAGAATAATTCATTTAAACAAAGTATTGTCTGCAGGCTATAACCCTGCTAATAGAACTGAGTGCAGTCACAGTGGAGAGTAGCAGATGGGCAGCTTGCAGAAGTGACTGCTGTGTTGTTTGGCATTAAATTATTAAAAAGGCATCATTTGTTAACTAGATGTTAGCGATGCAAAATTGTGGATAATCTAACAAATACCCTGGGCAGTGGCGCTTTATTCGTGGATATTTGCTTTACAGATGGTCAAACACATATTGCTTTTTCCTTTCTAAACCATTTTAAATGGAAGCAGCAGCTGGCATTGTTCCTCCTGTGATTTTAGTAATCTATCAACATTTAAAGTTTTTTTCTCTTTAAACAAGCAAAGCGACAATGCTTCACTAGTCTGGAATTTCTTTTTTTCTTCTTTCTAATCATCTAAGCTGATACAAGCGCTGGCACACAGGGAAATTAGGCATGTTAGCAGTACGGGTATGAGTCTCCATGTTATTTGGTCTACCTATCTCTCTAAGCCAAACACACAGTCACATGCAAACTGAACACATGTATACAGGGCAGAATGTAGGTTTCCTGTACATTCTCATGTCAAAATTCCAGGCTTTCCCACATTCCAATTTCCAGAGCTTTCAGTTTACCTTGTTTTTTGACATATGAATACAATAAAATAAAATAAAAAAAATTAGGCTGGATGGCAATAATGTCTGGAAACAGAAATATGCCAACACTGTTGTTCTTTTTCCATACATATTCACATCTGGAAAATAGTAAAAACAAAATATGTCCTTTCCCAGACTTTTCCTGATTACCTCGAGCATGTGGTTGTGTCTCACTCTGATGGTCTCGCTTTATGTAGTGCCGGCAGATACTGCTGTAAAAATTGACAAGCACATCCGAGCCCCTGAGACAGGTTCAGATACACAAGTGGTCCCATGTTTTGTGTGTACACACAGAAGCAGACAGAGGGTGGGCCAGACTCTGTAAACAAAACAGAAAATAAGGAAGAGAGAAAGATATGAGGTAAAACTGACAGCTATCACACACACACACATACATGCGCACACACTTCCCAAAGGAAAGTGCAATTTACACACCATTTCCTTACCCTCCCGACGGGAAAGTATCATTTTCCACTGCATAATAAACAGCAGAGTGGCAGAGAGACAGCAATAACACTTATTGAATAGAACTCCCATCGCTGCAGGGACGAGCTCAGCTGTCTCTCACATGCTCTCCCACATGCCTGTCTGGCTGTATTTATAAGGCATATCAGGGGAGAGTCTGGTGGCCAGCAAGTGATGCATTATATATTTACACTTTGGAATACGTTCAAGGAAACATTACAAGACGAGACAGCCTTTTAGATGGAAATGTCACCTCGGTGGAAGAATCACAGCAGCACAGTGCGTTTAGTTTTACATGTAAAAAAGAAATCAGATTTTTTTTTTTTTTTTTTTTGTCATATGCTGTTTGTCAGAATCAGGCTGATCAGATGGGGAACCTGCTGGGGGTGGTAGATAGGCAATCAAAAAGAGAGAATTGATTGTTATAAATGGCCAATGTGGAGAATAGCAAGCAGCTCCAAATGGATCTGCAGCCTCTGTATAAGATGCACAGTTCTCTGACAGGGAAGACACAATAGATCACAGCCTACAAAAGATGACTATATTCCATGATTGTGAATAAGTCTTATTTTAAAAGAAGGCTTTAGATTGATGTGTTATCAGTTTTAAACTTTCTATGAGCCTCTAGGTACAAATCGGCCTTCAGTGGTCAATATGGCTAAGGCTGATTGCAATACTATTAGTTCTGTAGTGGAGCTGGTGGGGGGGTGAGGGGTGGGAGGGGTATGGGTACAGCTGCCCTGGGTCCATGATAAAGAAGGGGCCCACACTGATGGTGAATAAAACAAAAAAGTATAGTTGGTCTCTAATGGCTAGTTCACACAGCAGCCAATTTTGCCCCGAACTTCCACTTCCAACAGGCCCCATCTTTAGTCTACTGCCATGTGTGGTGTGTTAAGAGTGATCTGGTCCACTAGGAAGGACGTCAAATTATGGATATTCAACATTTTGCATTGTCTTCCCAAGTGTTCCCAAGGACAAAACGAGCAAGCAGCTTGTTGAATCTGACATGAAAAGCGAGGTGAGGGAAACCCTGACAGGGAAAAAAACAGATCGCCTCCATATCACAGTGCAGCAAACATAGAGCCCCTGTTCACGCCATCATTAGCCAGGAAATATTTGATCCCTGAAACCGCAAGAGAACAACGCAGAGAGCTGCGATGTGACGTCATACCATAGTCTGCGTGTGTCAAACTCAAGTTCCGTGGGCCAAATCCGCCCCTCAAGAGCCAAAAAAGCCATGTTATGTCATAAAGTAGGGCTATATATCCTTTTAGAACTGTGCCTCCTGTAGTGAATGTTGATTTTTTTTAAACTGTGTAGTAACAGCACTAGTTTTCCAACAATACATTAAAACCACCCAGAAATGTCCAAAAACAGAAAAAGTGATGCAGAATGATGAGAGTTTAAAGTGTAACTCACCCCAACATCAGGTTGTTTTTGAAGATAAACTGTCTAAACTGAGCCTGAGGGTGCTACTTTTATGCTACTGTGCATTGTCTTATATTTCTATGTGAACTGAAATTAAATTATGAGCTCAAAAGTACCATCTATTCTCATGCAACCAGCTCTTTTGATGACTTCATGATGTTAAATTGGCCCATTACAGAACTGAGTTTGACACCCCTGCCATAGTCCTGCAATATTATTGTTTAGTTATTCACATCATTATTTTTTAGTTCTATCTAAAATATTTCCTTATTGCTCTTTTAACAAATCCAGCAAACATGTCCTTTGGATGAGAACTTAAATAACATAACGTTTGTATCAGTAGGCTTGAAATAAACTTGGATGTCCAATTGGCTTGTGTTGCTGAAATGTTTACCTTCAAAGATTGTGGTGTCTAAGAAATCCACTGCGGTGAGGCTGGTGGATGACTTTGATCTGATTGAAGCATTGTGATTTTTTAAGATGTGTAGAAAATGATTAAAGTCCTCCTATCAATACATCCAGACACTCCAAATGTCATCCTGATACCTGAAATAATGCAAAGGTTTTTTACTACACTGACTCAGGGCAGATGTTTCCTACTCAGCCATAAATATTGGCATACTGTAAGCCAGTGCAAACTTTTTCCCATGGCAGTTCTTTTAACCTGCAAATAAAACTCTCCATTGAACTAGAAAAACATTGCGGGTTAAATTTATTTTTAATAATTGAATGATTTCCTTATCTGGTCTTCCTCCATCAGGATACTTCTTAAATACATTCTGGACTGTGTTTATACCCTCTGCAGTAACAATAGTTGTGTCTAAGAGTCAATATCCATGGTGAACAGCATGGAATGTTCTGGAATTTGGATTTAAAACAGTTTGCTCCATTTAATTGTCCTGATGGAAATTATTTTTAAACATCCATCCATCTAAGACGTCTATCCCTGTTGGGGTCGCGAGGGGTGCTGGTGCCTATCTCCAGCTGTCAATGGGCGAGAGGCGGAGTGCACCCTGGACAGGTCGCCAGTCTATCGCAGTATTTTTAAACAAATTATTAGTAATTATCTTTATTAAATGGATTGTTTCTGGGTAGATTGGCTTGGGTAATTTAAAATAATGACTTGTATGGAACTGTCAGGATGCAGCTTGTAGGCTGCAGTCTGAGCCTCACTGCCTCTCTCCCTTCCCTGCTCAGAATAATTAATTCCACCTGTCAGGCTGCAATCAACCTTCAACTGCTCTCACCTGGTTCCACCCTTATTTATACTCACCTCAGTCTGTTCTTGCTCGCCGGTCCGTAGTGTTCTTCTCCTGCTCAGTCTCTGCCAAAACCCTGCATCAGCTCAGTTTTCCTGTTTTGCTCCGTCAGAAGCCTTCACCTCAGTTTCGTTCCAGCCAGCCTCAACTCTAGACACGCTTCTGTTCCTGCTCACGTTCTCTTCTCCTGTTGACGTCACCTGGGTTCCGTTCTTCTCAAGTTCTCCAACAGTTCCACGGTCTCAAGTTCACTTCCACGGTCTCACGTTCTCCAGCAGTTCCACAGTCTCAAGTTCTGTTCCACGGTCTCAAGTTCCCGCAGCTGTTCCACGTTCTGTTCCACGTTCTCAAGTTCCAGCAGCTGTTCCACGGTCTCAAGCTCTCGGTTCTGATATTCTGATCTCAAGTGCTCCACCCTGGTCTCAAGTCTTCAGCTCCGGCGTTCCTCCCTGGTCAGTCTCCCATTACTCCTCCTGTCAGCCAGCTTCTGCACCCTTCACCTCCGTCCATAAAAGACTCTGGTTCCTCTCGTCATTCACCTTCCACTCTGTTCAATAAACTCACTTCAAGAACTAGCTCTGTGTGTGCGTGCGGTGTCTGGGTTCATCCAAAGACAAATCATGACAGGAACATTCTCACAAATGTTGGTGCTTGTCCAGGATGATAATTGCGCTCACTTTATCTGCTGGTTTATCCACAATTTGGTTATTTTCAATTAGCTCCTCTAATGTTGCAATCTCAGCTTCTGTTAAATTGGGCTCAAAAGTATTCATCCTTAAGATTTTTGGGGGGAAAAAAATCCAGATATTTCTTGATTAGAATTTCACACATATTAATCAGAGTCTGACCTCCCTTCAGTGGAGTCTGTACCGAGTTTTGTAAAGTCTGTACCGAGGTGACAGAATCAGAGCAGCAGTGGTGCCGGTCCAGTGGATGCTGTCTCTCAGTTTGAAAGCCCCCAGCCTGAGCAAGGACATGCTCACTGCGTGAATGAATGAAACTGTGAGAGAGCAGAGAGCTAAAGTTAACCTCAGGCACAAATATTTGTGCCTCTGCCTCTCTGCTGCAACCTGCAGGGTGGATTTAGATAGAACTCCACAATTGCAGTGTTTTTCTTCCTCTCGCACCTGTTATTGATGCCAAAGGAACAGATTATCTTCTCCACCTTGCACTCAATCACAGTTTCTTTAGCAGGACCTCAGCATGCTTCCATTTTGTACCTGGGAAGCCATCAATGTGGAGATCCTTAGCCTTGAATTGTTGAATCCGTGTCACGTTGGAGTTACCAATGATAAACCATTTGTTTTGGATGGTGAGGTTCCAGTTGATCATCTTGTTGGGCATCGTGACGCATCTGGTAGGCCTCCTTGTTTCCGTGTATGTGGAAGTCTGTAGAGGCATCCTACTTAGACCCGAGGACAACCACCTCTCCTGAACTCACTGTGCTGGATTAGCAGGACCAGGTGCGGTAACCGTGATAGGTGCATGATTTGGTGTGGGCGGCCTCCTGTCCTGTCCCATCGAAAATCTCCCCCAACTCCTCCATGGAGGGGCAGCAGTGGAAAGATGATGGTTTTGGCAGGTGGGGTGGGGGTGGGGGGCAGTTGGGGTTCCTTAGAGCCAGCTCTCTGACTCTAATGAGCTTGATTTTTTTCAGGCTAATATGTTGGAGAAATAATGCCCTCATCCTCACATTCTGTACTGATGCATTCTTCTTCTAAAATGTTGCACCATTATGCACTGTTTTAAGTTATTTAATAAATAACTCTCAGTGTGGTGAATATCAGCCCAAACAGCTGATATTAGGACAATAGTGCATCCTTGCCTTGCCTGCCTCTGCCCCTTTCTGGATTCTCCTGTTGCTGGGTAGGACCCAGGGTGGACAGGCAGGCGAGCTCAGGTAGGAGGGCTTATGCAGGGTGTGGATCAAAGGCTTCACGGGTTCCAGCAAGCTGGCTTGGAATGTCTTGGTGGAGTCTTCAGAATGTGTGAGTAACAGACACTGAGCTATATAATACACTGGAGTGCTGATTTTGCCGACAAACTGAAGTCACTGGCCGCCATCTTGCTCCTCCCTACTCTCACAGAATCCCATAGGATTTGGTTGCAACAACAAGCAGTTTTCTGGCTGTGTGAAAATATTTCACAGGTAATTCTACAGTCAGTGGATGTACTAACACTATCAACTACTAGGAAATTAGGTGCTGAAATATTTCACATGTTGTTCATATTAAATATATATGTATGTATATATAAGTATGTTTATATGTATATATGTATATATATGTGCACATATATGTAAATATATGTTTTTGTACATTGTTATTTATATATTTATAAATGTTAAACATATATATTTAAATGAATAAAATGCAAAATATTTCAGCACATGACTTTCTCAGTACTTGATATTTTTAGAACATAACATAAAACTATACGGCATTTGACATTTTAAAAGTCTTAAGTCCCCATTGAACGTGAGAAAATCCTCGTTATTCGATGCTGTAGCGCACATATTCCCTAGTTACTGGGGGGAAATAGGGAGTACCAATATGGCGGCTGGTGGCTTCAAAGTGACTCATTCAAACAGACGGTGATTACCACTCCAGTGTATTATATAGCTCAGTGGTAACAGAGGAATGGTTCTTCAGCTTGGAATCCAGGTTTCTAGGAGGAAGGAAAATGAGAACAGGGTTAGGCTTGAGTCATGCAAGGAGTCAATGCTTGGAAAGCGGTTTGGTGTGTACCAACGCATGAGCGTAAACGAACTGACGGCCTCCACCTGGTTCCAGCTCCTTAAGAAGGGTGGTAATCAGCTCAGATGTAGAAAAGCACCTGCCAGTCCACCCTGCTGAGAAGGAGAAAGAGAAAACCCGGCCTGCACCTCGGCCTGGACTATGACACTTCCAGATGGAGCCGTCAGGATCAATCCCCAGAGGCAGTGCAACCTTCTGACATGTGAGAAGGTTAGTGGCATTTATTCAGTGAGTTGTCACTGTCAATGACTTAATTCCTGGCCACTAACCTTATTATCCTCTCTGCAGAGATCCTGATATGAGTTACAGTTGTTTCATGTTCCAGCTACCGCAGTTTATTGAAAATAGACCTTTTAAAATGTTTACTCATTGCGTTGATTCAATTATCGGGTTTCTAGATTCTGAGGGTGCAATACACCCCATGATTGTATAGCCTACAGAACTAGACTGAGAGACAATTTAAAGGTCTTTTCATAATAATAAAATTTTCTGAGACACTGGATTTGTTTTTGTTATTTGTCAGACATAATCATGAAAATTAAAAGAAAGAAACACTTAAAACATATCAGTTTATGTGTAATTAATGGATATAATATACAAGTTTCACTTTTGTATTGGAATTACTGAAAAAATAAAAATCTTTAAGATATTCTGATTATTTGACCAGCACCTGTACAAACAATTTTCCCATTTAAACGTAATAAAATCCAACCCACATTCTGTACTTGGCCCAACGCCAAACACATCCCCCACAAAGACTAGAAGGAGAAATTGAATATGGACCATAATAAATAATTTAGAACAATGGGTATGTGTTCAATCCATTCACAATGCAACCATTCAAAACATTATTTGAGAATATTTTAAAGAATGATTTGCAAAAATAAAAATCCATAACCATTAGGATATTTGATTTTTTATTAATATGATTACTACTAAAGAAGGTGGAAACAAGCTTTAAGGGGAAGGACTACCGGAAGTTATGTCAGGACACATCCCGGTCATATGGCTAATCCACAAGGCAATTAATGTGATAGCGTTCACTTAAGTAACACAAAATACCTGTCATGATTTGTCTTTGGATGAACCCAGACACCGCACGCACACACAGAGCTAGTTCTAGAAGTGAGTTTATTGAACAGAATGGAGGGTTTATGACGAGAGGAACCAGAGTCTTTATGGACGGAGATGAAGGGTGCAGAAGCTGGCTGACAGGAGGAGTAATGGGTGACTGACCGGGAGGAAACTCTGGAGCGGAGGACTTGAAACCATGGAAACAGCTGCAGAACTTAAGAACGTGGAACAGCGGCGGGAACTTGAGAACGTGGAACAGCTCAGGAACTTGAGAACGTGGAAACAGCTGCAGAACTTGAGAACGTGGAGCAGCAGCGGAGACGAGGACAGGAATTGAAAACTTCTGATGGAACAGAGCTGAGCAGAGTCTTAGGGAATGACTTGAACAAAAACCAAGTTGAAGCAACGTCTTCAGGCTGACTGTAACAAAAAACTGAGCTGACAAGGATTCTGGCAGAGACGGAGCGGGAGTGAACACTACGGACCGGCGAGCAAGAACAGACTGAGGTGAGTATAAATAAGGGTGGAACCAGGTGGGAGCAGTTGGAGGTTGATTGCAGCCTGTCAGGTGGAACCGATCAGGCTGCGCAGGAAAGAGAGAGAGGGAGAGAGGCTCAGCATGCAGCCTACAAGCTGCATCCTGACAATACCATTAATCAATAATAATGTTTTATTTTATACAAAGGCTTGTGGCGTTATTGGACAATTGTGGAGTGAAACTAAAAACAAGCTTTATGTTTAGACTAGCCAATTAATGTTTAACTTGTCTAGTAGCAAGCTGATAGCTGATAATACTAGCGGACATCAGAGGTTGTTTAAACAAACTTTTTAGTTATATGTTATGTAATGAGCAAACCAGAAAACACAAACGTTAACGTCCCATCAGTGTTTAAAAAAACCCATGGAAATAAAGTTGGTCATAACCTTAAAGCACAACTCAAAACAGCCCACTCCAGGGGATTTCTGCACAGCTTCTCTGGAATGGTTTTACACAGGGCTGTTCTCCTATCGGGCCTAAAGGCTGCAACATGACAGGTCAGCAGTGCTCGTGAGATGCATGTGAAGATCTCTGCTTGGCTTGCAGAGGTCCAGTTCATGGCTGTCTCCAGCTGTAAGAAACACTCCACTCAGGAGGAAAAAGCTAACTTGAGACAGAGAGAAAGATCACAAGCACCCTTTATCTGTAGTGTTTGTCTCCTTTGATGTCTGATTTAACAGAAACCAGACTGTACTAAGCTTTGGTCTTAGTTGAGGAGATATCTGTTTTTGCCAGTAAATATACAATGCAGCTCCCCGGTGTGAACCTTCTGGTGGGGTCCATTGGAAAAGAGATATATTTGAAGCTTTGTAGGATCTGAAGAGGCAGCCTGCTATGAGGGTAGTCCTAGGAGTCTCATATTTCTAATGCCTCTCAGATTACAATCTAATATATTCCTCATGGCTGAGTCACTACAATGTTTTTTGAATTTTTTTTTATTAAACTGCGCCCATTTTTATTTAAAAATGATTACTTTGGATTTGTTCTGATTCCTCTAACTCACACCGAATACACGTAAGGGGTTTGGGCTGATTGTAATAGGTAGCCAATTTTGAAAGGCAACTTATTATTCTCCAGTATCTGGACTGCTTACATTATCTGTGAAGTTACTTCACATGAGTAATTAATTTAAGCTTAGCGTGAGCTACATACGTTATGGCTGCTGAAAAACACTGGCAAAGTTTTGGTTCGGTCTGCCTTTTTTCTCCACTGTAGCTGTATGAGAAGTCTCATGTTCTCAAATAGAATTTACTGATTACTGGGAGTCCAGAGCGTTCCATTGCTCACTAAGTTCAAGTATAATGCAATGTTATAGTTGTTTGGCATGTGTTACACCATTGCACCGTTAAGACTCTCACATTAGTGTCTTACAATGAATATGTCTAAATACATCTTTGCTTGAAGAGTTGGATATGGGGCTGTAAACACCTTTGTGTCAAAAGGTGGTGTAGAGGTATTCATTTTACTTTTTGAAGGATGGCTTCGAAAACTTCAACCGCGATCTTTGATGCACGACTCACAGGGATGTTTTACTCAGAACAGAGATCAGTAGATGAGTAAAAAAAATTCATCCACAAAGCTGTTTTCACAGAAAGTCACAAAGCACTGTACAAGAAAAAGAATAAAATAAGTCCATCCAATAAAAGTCCCAGAGAAAGGCCTTGTAAAACAAAGTATTTGAAACTTCAAAAGGCACCCACACAGTTTGCTAAACAAAGTTTTGCTAGCAAATTACGCAATAATTGTGGCATCACAGATTTAATTAATGATTTAATTTTGTACAGAGAACAACAGAGACGGAGCTTTTGATCAAAGACTACAAGCAGCAGTGTGTTTAGGGAGGGAGCATTGATATTCTGGAGCCTCGCCATTCAGAAGTCTGTGTGTGAGTAAAGGAGTTTTAAATCATACTTTGCTAGGTGTCATGATGTTTAAGGTTATGACTCTAGTGCAGGCAACAATTACAGGCGGGACAATTTAACAGATTTATAAAACACAGAAAGCTCAAGATCTCACCCAGACTCCTCTAGGATCTGGATGAGATTCTGAAGAAGCACTGGGTATAAGAGGTAAAAAGTTTTAAAGAGATCTTGACTATAGCTACATAATGACAAAGATTCTTGAAATGATAAAATGTTGTTGCATCATCAGCTCTGAATACACACAACACAGACACAAATCAAATGGATTTGGAGAGATGAAGAATGATAATTCCTAGAGAACACCCTCAGAAATGCAAAAAAGAATAACAGCATGAAAAAAAGCTACATTTAAGGTTACGCTGTACAAAAGTGAATAGATAATACAGTGTTCTGCAATTATACATTGTTTAAAATTATTTAATGTTTAATAAATAACTCTGTGTCAGTTAAGTATTGTCTGGTGATAATCAGCTCTTAAAGTGATATCAGGACAATGGTTGAGAGGGATAAATTCGAGCACTAGCGATCTTTTTACAGCAAACTCTGCACCACATAGAATAAAGGAGTGACAACTTCTTCAAGTTCAATAATTTATTAACAGAAATTAAATGAACATCCAGAGAACATCACTATGTAATGCTGTTTATCTGAACTAATCCTGTATTTCAATCAATAAATCCTCTCTACTAGGCTAGTGAAACTTAAATAAACTACTAAGCAAAATGAAGATAAAAAGAAGCTAAGCTAAGGAACTATTTACATGCAAAACAAAAGACAAGATAAAAGTGGCTGATCATAATCAGAATAATTCAGTGAATCCTGTTAACTCCATTCCATGCTTTTTGAATCAGATCTGCAGTGAAATTAGCAAAACATTTGACATGTGTTTCAACCCATTCACAATGCAAATCCCAAGTTAACCAGAACATTATTTTGAGTAAATAACATTCTAAAGACTGATTTGCTCAGTAAAATGATTACTTTAGGAGTACTTGAATTTATCAATGCAATAATACCTCCAGGAGTTAGGGGGCGCTGTTGCGCCCGGTCGCTAAAAACGGTTAATCCTAAAGTTATCAAAATGCCTTTAAATCAACATTAATATTCAATATTAATGCAGGAATAAGGCTCGTAGAGCTATTGAACGACGGCAGAGCAAAACAAACAAGCGTTATGCTTTAAAACAAGCTCCTTTTAATGTCCGGAAATCGGAACCTATCAGAAGCTAATAGCATTTTGGCTAGCGGACTTTCGGCGCTAACAAATAAAAGCTTCTGTTTTTATTTTAGTCATAATGGGTGGGCCGAGTAACGTAAACATTAATGTCCCATCAATGTATGAAACCCTTGTGGAGATAACATTTGCTGACCATTTATAACCAGAAAAACACACTCAACAATGACATGGTACCGAATGCTAGCAACGAGGTATCTCCGTTAGCTCTTTTATTGTTTAAAACCCATGCAATGCCACAAACATTTTCCAATGCCCCCTGATCTCTCAGCTTGTCTAGTGAGAGAAGGCGACCACGTCTCGCCTCCGCTTTCCTGCAAAGGCTGTGGAGAAATAAACAAAGCTGTTTTCCCAGCAGCACGGTCCCTGCTCTCCAGAGCAGATCAGGAAGACGGTAAAATGGTAAAGAAGAAGTATAGGTGGCTTTGTCCTGGGGTGCGCTGATCTTTTTTATGTGGGAAGTGGTTTAGAGTAGCACCCTGCTGAGAGAGAGGCTGTCCCAGCTGAAACTCTCCTTTGTGGCTGTGTGGTCAAGATTTAATCTGATATCAATTATTTCATCATGGTTTTAAAGGAAAAGTCCGGTCAAAATCAGAATTCAAACTGCTGAAAGTACTTTAAATATAAAACTATCACATACTGTTCAATAAATGATAATTTGTTTTAATTAAGAGTAATTTTCATTTAATCATGTTTATGTGGAGGTGTCCATCTTGGTCAAGAATAGTACTGTCACCTCCCAGTTTGTGACGTCCCATCGTGGGACCGGCTGTTGAGCAAGTCCCAAGGCTCTATTTGTTGTGTCACTACGTGCTATTATCCAAGATGGCGATAACCTCTATACGAAGCAGAGAGTGATGGATTAATTAGCGACAGCGATGGGAGTCATCATCATCTGATAGTGATGTGGATTTTTTAGAAGAGTTTCTTGATAGCAACCGGACTTTTGACGGAATCCAGCCATACCAGTTTGAGCCAAGGAGACCAAAAAGGGACGATGTGAGTTGAATCTGTCTGCTGCGGCACCACAGCAGTCTCCTTATTTTTGTGTTATTATTCTCAGTTTGTTCTTCTTGCCGATGAATTATCACAGTGTCAATATCAATTAAAATTAGTGCTGTCAGTTTTAACGCGTTAACGCGCGTTAATAGCATTATTGTTTTTCCCCCACCACGCCCTCCGGACTGTTTTTTTTTATTTTTTTCCCCTGGCTTACGTTGTTCCAAAATTGCTAGAGACTTGCATAACAGACCCGTGCTCACTTTTGCGAAGCCCACTTATTTTATGCAACTTTTGTCTTATGCAACTTTTTGTTTTCTAAAGTTGCTTGTTAATTTCATGAGTTGCAGTTTTGGGCTTGTTTGAAAAAGTGAAGTGGATTGTTTTGGCTCTAAACTGCCGCACTTCAGACACCAGCGGAAATATCCCTCCGCCTCATAACGCACTGAAGCTCATCCTGCCATAGGAGCAGAGTTGAAATAAGTAATGTTTTTTCCACTTTTACCTGATGTATTAGAACATCCAACTGCCATGCACGTGGGCATGGTTGCTTCAACAATAGCTCTCGTGAATTTCAATGGTGTAGTCCTCTCGAAATCCGAAATAATTGTTGTTGATCACAGCTGTGTAGAACGGTTCCTATTGAGTTTGCTTGTAAAGCGCTGAGAACTGCCCTCGGCTCACCGCAATGTTACGTCACAGGATGTGATGTCAGACGGCCGTTTTTGCCCATATTTGTGCAATAATGGCCGCCCCCATTATCAGTGATCGCAACAACAATTTATGTTTTTATTTATCTACTGATTAACACTAAATTCATTAAATCACCACAAACATAACTATTAGTTTTAGTTATAGCTAATGATCCACTGATTTTTCCTTGTTGACCTGACTTCCCCTTTAATATGGCACAACAGCATATTCAGATAATAATGAGATGTTCAAGAAAATAAGCATTCAATTCATAGAGCAATGTAAAAAACTGCAATTTGCATCAATGTGCCAGCCAAAGCACTCTGAGAAACTAAAAAGTGTGCAAATACCTATTAGCATCTCATAAAAGTGGCATGTTCAAGTTAAAAAAAGGAAGAACAGCAGTCTTTCTACAAAACACTGTAAAATGATTTTATGCAGAGGAATGTGAGATGAAAAAAAGTAAGGAGAAAGTTACTGTTGTGATGGTGAAAAAGGTCCAGAAGAAGATGAGCAGATCCACAGAGTTTGGCAGCTGGTGGAAAACAGTGAGCAAGCAGTGGACTCAATGGCATTGGAGAGTGGACTGGGAGACAAGCTAGAAGTAAGTTGCAGTGTGGTGGCAACAGCTGGCACCAGGGCCCAGTTTCAGAAAGAATAGCCAATCTACCCTGGGTAGAAAGCAGCTACTCCGAGTAGTTCCACCTCACTGTCATACTCAGCGTTTTTGGTTTAATAATAGGTGATTTCAATCAGGTAACTAAACTCAGCCTCCAATAAACCCTGAGTTGAGGAACTATATATTTATATGTATTTATTTTTCCAGGTGGATCCGTGGAAAAAGCCCAGGCCCCTTGACTTCAACATTGCTGATTATGTGGTCTCAATCCCATATGATCCTTATTATACAAAACTAGAAATAGCTGCTCTGTGAACTACATCTGCAATAAGTGTATTTAGGCCTACCTGCACGGTAATGGCAAGAAACTTCTCATTCACATAATCTTCACAGAGTGAAGTAGCAGTGATGGGAATGTGAGTGAACCAATTATGCCAGGAAAATCTAAAATATTTGAACAGAAAATTAGTGCTTGAAGTCTCAAAATTTGATACCAGAAAAATGTATGCTCTCGTTGAATTCTGTGTAGATATTTTATTAGTCTTGTGGGTCTGTGAGAACACTGCTAAACTCTGCAGGAGCTGAATGTCACAGTAACATTTCTGACAAGTTGACATACAGTTGAAGTGCAGATAATTTGTTCAGAAGTGAGAGCGTGCCCTCATATGAGTCAATCGCAGCAGATAATTAAGATAGATTGTTGAGTGTGGTGAAAACCGCTAGCGCTCGAAAATATATTAATCTAGAAAAGTATCTTATCATGGTCTGATAAGCCTCTCCAGACAGAGATTTCTGCAGAGGATTTGCACTCCATGGTCTACAGGCTCCTCCAGAGAAGGAGACACCCTTCCAGACACTTCCTAATGCAGATCCCAGTTAAAAAATAGAAAAAAATCCCAGGTTTAGCCCAAGCAACCCTGCTACCTAGCAGGATTGTTTCATTGAGTAATTTGATTTTTATTTATGGGGTGGCAAGGGAGGGGCAATAATTTTTCACGGGTGGCAACATATGACAGTTATTCATATATATCCATCCATTTTCTGACCCGCTTAATCCCTCATGGGGTCGCCGGGGTTGCTGGTGCCTATCTCCAGCGTTCACTGGGCGAGAGGCGGGGTATTTATATATATATATATATATATATATATATATATATATATATATATATATATATATATATATATATATATATATATTAGGGCTGTCACTTTTAACGCGTTATTAATGCGTTAACTTTATTAGACCATAACACCGACATTTAATGCTTTAATGCGTTAATGCTTTTTTCCCCCGCTGGGCTCTCCGGACTGTGTTTTTACATCCTCGCCGCTTTCCGTTGTTCCAAGAATGTTAGAGACTAACAAAACAGACCCGCGCTTACTATCCAATTAGCCAATTCCGCTTATTTCATGCGACTTTGGGCTGCTTTTTTCTAAAGTCGCTTGTAAATTTCATGAGTTGCGGGTTGCATTTTTTGGGCTTGTTTCTGAAAGAGAAGTCACTTATTTGGGCTCTAAAGTAAATGACGCTGCCGCACTAGACACAGTGATTATAACCAGCTGAAATATCCTTCTGCCTCATAACGCACTGCAGCACATCCTCCTCTAGACTGACATAGGAGCTGAGGGAGTAAAGGCAGGAAGTCTACCTGTATTTTCTGCAGTTTACGGTTGCAATAACTGATGATAACTGCTGAAAGTAGTTATCATCATTTATCAACACAGTATATACAGCTCAAGAAACAAGTTGGAATGAATAAGAAACTCATAAACTGACTTAGTGGTGTGGTATTTTCTGATCCAGCCTGCACCTATGATTGGTTCTGAATGAAGGCTTTATCTGGCAGCAGCTCTTCCCACTTGTCTCCTGCGTAAAGGCTTTTAGCAGTACACCGGACCGTACCAGCTTACTTTCACCACTGGTTAAGACCAATATTATTCATAACTCTGATCGCACTTCCTCTGCTGCTCTGTTAACATTAACTGCAGCAGGATTTACTGATGACTGTGAAAGAAGCTGAAACTGCTCCCCAGAAGTTGGGGTTTAGACTGAGCTCTGGATGGACAATGCTGAATGGATCATCTGCAGCCCATAAGGGCTTTGTCATTTTAATGCGTGAGAAATGTCATGTGTGGCGTGTGTGCATGTTAAGTAAGGGAGATACATGTGTCACAGCATTCATTGCATGAGAGTTGACAGCCCTGGTTATTGATGCCAATGGCCTTACATTGGGCTACCATAAAGCTGTTTGTCTTACCGCAAGAAGGACAACAGAGCTGCAAGACTGCCTCGGGGTCAGAGGCATGGGAAGAGACAAGAGTCGTTTTTCGGCCAGAGACTCTGGGGGGAGATGAGAGACCCTCCAATCCTCTCATAATCACGTGGATTACCATCACTGGGACTTAGAAGTGGATATATTAAAGTAAAAATATTTCTTAGTGGGGCTTTAAATGTTACACCATATATGTTTAAATAAATACTCTGCTTTATCAAATACAAATAATGTCAATCAATTGCTGACCAGGAATATGTACATATATACGTGTAGGTACGTATGTATGTAGGCACATAAATTAATTTCAAGGCTAGCTTGTATTTCAGAATATAGTTGTAGTTTTTGTTCCTCAACTTAAAAACAAGCTTCACTGAAACACATTAAAATGTATTATTCATGGCTATAAACTAAATTATGGATTTTTCAGTTTTCTGGCCAACAAAAAAATTCTTCAGTGCTTACTTTAAGAATACCAAAAGAAAGATGTATTCTTGTTTTGCTCTATGTATAATAAAGAGCCCAATTTCTTCTGTTTTCCTAAGCCTCAGGTGTCTTCTCCCCAGCCTGTGTCTTATTATAATGAAGGGCTTAATTAAGTTTTTGTGGCCTTATGCCACTTGAGAGCAGGTGGTTGAGGGGTGCTGAGGCATTCAACACTGGGTCAAGGACGTGTACGATTTCAGTTGGAGCCAGGAGTCAAAATGCCAGCAGCCAGAAAACAGAGCCATGACCTAACAAATATGTAGCATCTAGACAGGGAATTGGAAAGGAGAAGCATGAAGCACTCAACATCACAGTCTTCTCTATATACTGAATTACTCATTTTAAATGCACATAAGTTTTTTTGTCTTTAATCCTGTAGAGTTGCAAAAATAATTGCAATGTTACTATTTATAATGTACATAAAAAGTTCATAAGCCCTATTTGAAGAATTAATCCTTCCCTCCAGCCGCTCCTGTCAGGCAGAATGTTGAAAGCCCCTCTGGCCCGAAAGCCGTTTCAAAAAAATATATTCTGTTTGTAATATCCACCTTGAACACTTTAAAATTTGAGCAGTACTTTGACACCTTTAACTGTTGCTTTTAACGGTCTCCTTTTATATTTTAATGTATTTTTTATGTCTAATTTGAGCTGTTTACAAATTTAAGTGCATGAATGGTCGTTCCCTGTAAAAAACAAAACAAAAAAAAACACATTTCTGTTAACATCAGATAATACGTTTTTGTATCTTATTCTGTTCATGACGATATAGATTGAGAACAGTCCCATTTTCCTCACTACTCAATCATCACAATGACCCCACCACTATCACTGACATTTAGATTCTGGGTTTGCCTAAATCTAAATTATAAAGATCTGATGGTTATAAAGGACAGTGAATGTCAGTGCAAATATATTGATAGCAAGTGTAAGTGAAAATGCCTGGCCTCGGAAAAGTTTAAGCTTAAAAAATATTGCATCTAAGCAGGCTTTTGTGATATTACAATATTTTATACACTGATATTGCGGTGAAGGTTATTTTAAAAAATGTATGCATCTCAAATTGATTCAGAGTGGGAGAAAGATTTTTCAGGAAGATGATGACAATGAAGGCTTGTATTTGTAAAACAATCCAATGTTAAAAATGTGTTGGAGTGTTTAACTCTTCTTGTTAAAAATTACCCTTAAACCATCTGATACGCACATCTGTCTTGCCCTTTTTTATAGAAGGAAAAATTACCCTGCATACTTTAGGTCTACCTGTAAAAAAATTATACATTGGTTAGATTTTCTTGCACCTTTTGGGCCAGGCAGATCACGTGTGCTGCCAAACATATGTACTTTCACCATTCACCACTGTCAGTCATTCACCCATTAACACACACATTCACACCCTAAGACTGTAGTGTAAAGCGCTTTGGAGGTCGTCAAGACTAGTTAAAAGCGCTATACAAGTACAAGCCATTTACTTTTAATATTTAATATTTTTAATATTTCTGAGTTCATTGAATAATTGTTAATAATTATGGAGTATACCTTAATGTCCTCCCATGAAGGCTCCAGAATGTTCTGATTACAAAATAAGCGAGATGAGCCAAGGTGGCTTTATTTATGCAGGATCATCCATAAACAAAGCTATCCAGAGTGCTTAATAGGAAATTAAAAATAAATATATTTCCGTTAACAAAAGCCTTTAAGGTCTGCTTAAAAGTTAGTTAAATATCTAGGGTATTCTTTGTATGATAAAAAAGGTTTAAAGATAGTTTAATGAACTGAAACAACCATCAGCAAAAAAAAGCAAACAAAAGTCATCGGTGAGGAGCACCACTGAAAGGTGTACATCCACTCTTAAAATAAACAGAATTTTTAAACAAATCTGAATTGTTCTTTTTGATCTTGGTTCCTTGTCATCGCCCATTCTCTGTATCACTGTTGTATCTGTCTTATTTGTGAGGAGAACTCATAGAGGCTGATTGAGAAAGACATGTTTCGTCAGGAAGTAGAGGACATTGTGAGTGGTGTGAACATAACAATGGATAAGTAACGGAGGGATTACCAGATTAATATGGACAGTAGGGCCAAGTCACAGTATTTACTGTCTACTGAAACATCCATCTGAAACAGTGCTGGATAATCTGATCTGGTTGATCTCGTAAGTAAACAGCTAAACCCTTCTTGCCTCCAAAGCCCAAAAGTAAACTTCAATGAGAGTCCAAAATGTGGTTTGTGCTGGACCGTGCTTGACACAAATGGTCTCCCAGAACTTTATCTCTGAAACGACATATATTTTGGTTTAGCAAAGAAAGATGCGCTGCAGGAAATAAAAGCATGCATTACACATCAACAAGAAAAACATGGGCATTTATTTATGTTAACTTTGACAATTAAAGCTTACAGTTAATGCAAACATTGATTCTCTCTGAATATATGAATACTCATTTGTATTAAACAAGTCAAATAAAAACAGCCTAAATCCTAAAAGTGGAAAAAGTGGTCTACTTGAATAGTAAATTTTTTTGAGAAATAAGTTTTTTAATTAGGTTTTAGTTGTATTCATCACAATTGACTGAAATGAACCCTTGAAAGATAACACTAATTGTCTTATAAAACTACACAATAATCATATTTATTGTCATTGCAACATACATTCCAATGAAATTTGATCTCTGCATTTAACCCATCCACTTGTAAGGCGCCAGGGTTAAGGTTAAGGGTCTTGCTCATGGACCCAGAGTGTCAGTCTGTGGGAGTTGAACCCAGAACCTCCAAAATAAAAGGGCAATGCTCTAACCAACCAAGCCACCACTCCTCTATCATATGCAAATTTTACATTTTGAACTGAATTTATGAAATACAATTTTCAATAACATTGTGTACATCTGGCATCTGGTTTACCAAGAAAAAAATGAAGAAAAGCATCTTATTGGCAAAATAAAGTAAGTTCAGATTGCTTAAATTAGCCTAATCTCCAGTGTTTCTTTCGGTCCTAGACAGAAATCATGGATCATCTCTGGGAAGGTAACGGTAGATGTGATTCAGCCTTTTTTATTGCCTGACATAACTGCTGGATTAAATGCACAAAGTGTAGCTTCTGCTCCCGTTCTGCAGTAACAAAGAGTTCCTGTTCAAGTTCTCTCACGATGCCTCGGCCCCTCTCATTGGCAGATGCTCAAATAACTTGTTGTACTCCCATAATGATAACACCGTTTGGAAGGGAAGGCTATAACCGTTTTTATTACTTAGTCAGAATAAAACCCCATCTACACCAATGTGAGCTTCTTGTGGCCTATGACAGCAATGGAATCAGTTTTGTGACAAAGATAGCCCAAGAGGAGTGTAGCGTAAGATCCAGGGCGATAAAGCAGTCAGAGTAAACCAAACCCCAGACTGAGGCTGGGATTTGGCCCATGGTCACGGAACAGTCTGATTTATCCCCAAAGAAATAGCCAAGTTCGCCTCTGCAGCCTGTGGATGTGTGTATTCTTATTAGAGTATTTAAGGGACAGCTTAGTGTTGGTTCTCAGTTAGACTTTGGATCCTGTTTAACACCGACTCATGCACTTTCCTGGCAAGACAAACAAATGACTGTATACTGTCACAATCAGTTCTCTGCCATCTTTTGCAACTATTTCAATTGTCTTATTTTTTCCTGGTATTTCTTTTGGCTGTTTTTTTTTATGTGAGCATAGTAAAATACATTGAGCAGAACAAAGACGTATTAAAACCCGCCAAGAATAAGCATGAACACAGTAGGCCTGTTATTCATGTCAGGGATACTGACATTTGGTTTTAAGACAGACAGAAACTAAACTTCAAGCAAAGTTTTGCTAAAGCAATGACAGATAGACAGATGCGTCATTTGATTTAATATTTGGTACTTTCACAACGGAGGATTTAAAGTAATGTTCTATTATGATCTCACAGTGTACTGGAAGGAAATGTAGTAATCAATCAAACTATATTAATAGAGTACTTCACAAATTCAGATGTAAAGTGCTTTACAGGGGTTAAAAACAAACATTTAAGACACTAGAAACACACAAAATGAATTGATAAAAATGATCAAGTCAAGTAAAAAGGTGAGACAAGTAGTAATTGGTTATAAAACAAAAGTGATTTAAAGTGAGAAATCATAAGGAAAAATAGAAAGCTGATCAGTGAGGAAAATGTACATTTAATAAGGGGAAAGATAAAATAATTAACATGATTTGGTATGACAGCTGCCCTCTCTGACAGACATTTGCTCCTGCAGACCCCAAAAGAAAGGCAGCTCCATTGGTAAAGACATCACTTACCCAGGACACATTATTTTCTCTCCTCTTCCATCTACTACAAGGTTCAGGGGTCTCATTTATAACACAATGCATAGAATCCTTACTAAAATGCACATACATAAAAAGCCAAACTGGTATACACCAAAACAAAATTTAGATTTATAAAACCATGTGCATGCACACAATTTTCCTTTATAGATCACAGCTGAACCTGAACGTCTGCGAACCAGGTACCGCCTCATGTTCAGCCCTCTACATGCCAGATTCTGCCATAAACGGTCAATGCCAAGTACCTCATGAATGTTAATGTGCATTTAAATGAGTCAGCTGATCGTTTTTTTCATGTTGAAATTGCAACAATGGAGTAAAAGCTAAGAAACAGATCCTAAATTTTGCATGGAAAATGATGTAAATAAGTTTGAGGCCCCTATTTGGGCTTACGGAACATTTATAAATGAGACCTCAGGATTTTAAAAAACAAATCCAAGAGACTGCAAAACAGTTTTTATCCCAGTGCAGCAAAATCATTCACTCCAATCACCATGAGACACCTAATGAGCAAAATGTAGTAAATATCTTGATTGCTCCTAACCTTTGTTTTGTATATTATCTATTGTATTAATGATTATCATTAAGTATTTACGATTATTATACAAAATTAAATTAAATCATTAGGGAGAACTAAGCATTTTTGATTTGTGAGATTTAAGCCTTTCTTTTGTTATTAATGTCTATTTTTTATTAAAGTCCTTCTCTAAAAAGAAACATTAAATTCATAGGCAATGGCTTGAGTAAACTGACTCAATAGAAACTGACAACTACCGGGGTAGAATCCGGTAAAGGTTTGGACTGATCACAATCCAGGTAACACAGGGGAAAGCCGGTGTAAATACACAAAAGGCACTTCCGCCCAAAGACCTGATAATCTAGGTGGAAACTAAAAAAGTCCAGGCTTCTTTGTTGCTTGCACTGTCCTAAGTTTCCTTAATATCTAGGGTCACCTTCTGTTCCCCAACAACCCAAATCTAATATAAATACAACATAGATCAAAGGAAAGCCACCCTTTTTTGTTCTTGCATTAGGCACTGCAACATAGTTCACTGATACCCAAATGATATGCAACTTCTTCAGCGTTAACTGATCCCTGACCTGTTTCTATTCCAGTAGTGGCTGACATTGTACCAGTTCCAGTGGTTGAACTTTCTGGCATAACCCCAACAAGTTTCCCCCTGGCATATGGTCCAGTTAATTTCCTAGTTTCTGTATCTAAGAGAAATCCCATCATTACTCTCAAAGTTCCCATGTTAAGATATGATCATTATTATAAGTTTTCTGCACCAGTGAAATACGATGAATATAAAGTGAGGTTGGTACTAATTATACACTTACCACAAAAACAGTGTCAACTCATATTTAAACAGATGGGTGATGCCAAATTCTGGCAAAAAGATGAATGAACATATCAGTTATTTCAATAACTCACACCACCCCGTCATTATTTACAAATGTTGGTTATAGCCAATTAATGCTTTGCATGATTACTATTAGACATACGAATAATTTATAACTGGACCTTTCCTGAGTAAACTGTATTTTCATACTTCATCTTGATTTGCTGCCATTTTCTTTTTATGCTTAACCTAATCAATGCCCTGCCCCCGTTTTTTGGGCGTTGAATGACTGTAGTATGAGAATACAGCTTTAATTCTCCATAAAATCACAGCCGCATCACTCATGCATTGACTTGTTTAGCAATTCTCTGTCGCTAACTCATTTTTTCAGCAGCAACAACATTGTTTGTTTTTGTTAGTTATGTATATTCTCCATTCTCTTATTCCACTCAAGGGAAACGTGCCCTTCGAGGCTTCTTATTTCATACCATTGCCATGGTGAGTCGCATTATCTGCATTCCATTGATGAGGGCTTCTTTCATGCTAGTGCTTGTGCTTAACTCAGGGTTGATAGGACGCTGAGTTTAGTTACCTGACTGATACCACCTGTTCTGAAACTTACAACACTGAGTATGACAACGTGAGGTAGAATTACTCAAAGTAGTTGTTTTTTACTCTGGGTAGATTGGCTATTATTTCTAAAACGGGCCCCTGGAGGAAGAAGCTGTCTATATGGGGGGTTGATTTTGTGTTTAGGCCCTATATTTGTTCATTCCAGTCTAGACCTGCCCTGTTTTGTGGCTGAACAAAACCACACAGTGATGGATAAAGACTGGACAGACTCAATATTGGGAGTGTAGAAGGTTATTTGTTTAATTACTCTAATTGCTCAGGGCAAGCAAGTCTCTGCTTGACCTTTTCCCGAACAGTGTCTATAAGTGAGTACCATCTCTGAGGAAAGGTGGTACCTAGGAACTGGTGATGAGCCACAGCATTGTTGAGGATGGTGAGGGGAGGCAGTTTGGAGGAAGGTTTCTGGAGGTCCACTGTCATCTCTATGATTTTTAGCAGGTTAATCTCCAAGTGGTACTGACCACACAAGTGCGCCATCTGATGTTCTCCCCGTCTATAGGTGGATTAATTAATGTCCATGATCAGGCCAACGATAATGGTGTCATCTGAAACTTCAGGAATTTAACAGTTGAGTCCTCTGTACTGGGTAACATGGAAGGGGGAAAGGAACATGCCGGTAGGGAGGCAACCCATGGGGGTTGCAGAAGCTGATGATTCTTCACCAGAAGAAGATGCTCCCAGCTTCACCTGTTGCTGCTATCCTGCATCTTCCATTTATTAGTCAATCATGTGGTGTGAGCTGGGATGTGTTTGAGGTCGAGGATGACTGGGTTGTTGGTCTGTATGAAACATAGTCTCAAGTTGACTGAGTCATCTGCCAATCCTATTGACCAGGACACAGCAGGGCGCCTGTGACATCTTTCAGATACATCAGAGATCTTTGGTGCAGGTTGGGGGTCAGAAGGGAGGGGGTTGTGTGATGTTTGGTGGGGGGTGCAGGTAGTGTTTTGTAAGGGGTGAATTGTTGGTTTTCAAACCTACAGAAAAAGCTGTTGAGGTCATCAGCTAGTGTATGTGTGTGTGTGTGTGGGGGGGGGGGGGGGTCACCGCAATGTTAGGGGATGGGCTCTTATAGCTTGTAATGATTTTAAAGGTCCTCCAGACTGAAGCAGGATCATTAGTTGAGAAGCTGCATTCTAACTTCTATCTTGGCTGCTCTGACTTTCTTTGTGTGATTTTTCCACACATGTTTATACAGAGCCCAGCCCCGCTGCTTTAGGCTTTAAACACAGCTTCCTCAGATGTTAGAAAACATGCTTTAGTGTTGTTATGTGTCGGAAAGGTCTTGGTTTACACACACATGTTCTCACAAATACCTAATGTATGATGTCACAGTGTCCTTCAATTTATTCAGGTCACTTAATGAAGCTTTAAATACACCCCTATCTGTGCAGTCAAAGCATGCCTGTGTCATCTTCCTTGAATCATCAGTGTACTGTTTAACATTCTTAATCACAGGCTTGGAGGTTTTTGATTTTGCCTATAAGCGGGGATGAAATGAAACACACTGATCAAAAAGTCCTAGAGCTGCACAGAGTCCTTAAAACCCCAGTAATTATGCTGATGAAGAGTTTGTGTTATCTTGTCTGATTGGTGGAAAGTGTGATTGATGTGACAAGGTTGTCAGAATGTGTGGCAAATTATTTTTGACAGGTACTGTCAGTGGTGTTAGGGTTCATCCCATTATTGCTGTTTACCATCATTTGTCTACATTATTGATCTGCCCGCATCTATCATTATATCAGTAGATGTCTGATGGCCCTTGACTGCTCCTTAGTTACCTTTATGTACAGATGTATCACTACTTTTCTCAGTATTGTTTATCACCTCTTCATTGTTGCATTGACATTCACTGTAATAATCAGCATGTTGAGTACTTCCAACTTTAGAGTAAATTTTATTTTGCAACTCACATCTTTATCAACTAGTTCTTTCTTATTTCAGTACATTTTAGAGATGATCAATTACCTTGCTGCTTTGTGTGATGAAAATCACAGTTTATTAAACAATAATCTCTTATCCATGATGTTTGCAAACCCCAAAAATGGATCAAAGTTATTTGGGAGTTTTAGTTTTGCTGGTAGAACTACTTTTTCCAATCTTGGATCTTTGAAAATTCAGTTAAATTCAATGTTATTTATATAGCGCGTATTCACAACACATGTCATCTCAAGGCACAAAGTACAAAGTCAAATTCAATCAAATCATACAGATTGGTCAAAAAGTTTCCTATTTAAAGAAACCCAGCAGATTGCATCAAGTCTTGACAAACAGCAATGTCATTGACTGAAGTGTTGAAGTAGTCTATTTGATAATTGTCAAGTTTTATTTTTTGAGCAATAATTGTGTTTGCAGGGCTGTGACTGTAGTTGAAGATTTAGCTTTGATGAACTTAAACAGTATTTTCATCACTTCAATCATTGCAATAAGTGCTCTAAAATATCAAAACAAAATTTTACGCTCATGTCAGCCATTCCTTTCACATTTGCATGTTTTCTTTTCTTTTAATTTTTTTGGCTTTGCTAAACCTATTTCTTTGGTGTTTTCTGCTTGCCTCAACTGTCAGAGATTTATACTGGCACTAAGAAAGCAAGGAAAAAAACATAGCTACTCTGACATTAAATTTACGTAAACCAAGTGTGTTAATCTAAATCTAGATATTTATTTTTAGACAAATGGATACAAACTACACGTTAGATCAATAACAATATTAGATGTGTCATATTTTGTGTGGTTTAGAACCCATGCTCAGTTGGGATCATACTGAGTGATTTGAGAAGAAATAGAAGAAACAAAAAAATGCAAGCAATAAAAACATAAAGGAGTGGACAAAAACACTGGGATATAGGGTGGAGAACAGGTGGACGTGACCAGGTTAGCTTTGATAGGGGGCCTGGGACAACACTAACTCCCATCCATTGTGGGATATATAATTGTGCGGTCATATCAAGCACAAATTAGGTGACCTGAGAGGGTCATTTCTATATTATCCCTATGTAAAAGGCATGGACAGGAGTGATGACAGACCCTGAGGGACACCAGATCCACATTAAATACAGCACCATGACTCGCACTGTAAAATCTCAGTGCGTGCTGTTAAGTTGAACATCGCAAGCAGATAGATGCTCCTACGGTGAAGCAAGCAAGGCCGTTTTCAGATTTTATGTATGCAAAGAGTCACAGCAATCAACGGCACGCAATTAAGGTGGAGTTGCGTTTGCTGTGAATGTACCATAATGATAAATACTGATATCTGTTTTGTCATTACACATCTGTCATTTAAAGGCATACTATGCAACATTTTTCAGTTAATTAATGTGTTCCATACCGTTTTGGATGATTAAATGAGTCATTTCAGGTTGAACAAAGGTTTTCTCGGCCGCCCTGGTGGTCTGTGGGGGAAATACCGCACTTGCAATTGCAGGAGCCCTCGGCCCGCACCCACAGGCTCAGAAGTCTGGTGCATTGCGAGAGTCGGTCTTGCTTTACGGCGAGAACTGCTACACGCCCCCAGTGAAAGGTATGCTCGTTGCTAGCGCAGTGGCGATATTTGTGCAGTTATCATGGCGGAACCAGCGAGAAAACAGCGAAAGCCCATGTCGGAGCAGGCAAGAAAGAGGAAAAGGGCTCTGGACAGAGAGAGGAGTCGTACACGGGGGAACATCGGGCAAGCTTTTTCCGAATGGCGAGAGCTAAAAGAGAAAGAAGGCTGCAAGGCTGACGCGGACCTCGCGTTTCTGCTGATGCGATTGTAAGTAACGTTGGAATGGTTTCTCTCTCTGTGTGCATGTTCATACTTTCACTGTGTTAGTCATTGTTTGTACTGACGTTTTTTCCACTTTGCGTTCGCCTGTCTGCTAAGCTCAAAACAACCACGCCTGGCTTGACGGAGAAACCAGAACAGCTGAGCATCTTTACGACAGTGCACTTTTACTTTCGCCCTCTGGTGGGAGCCTCACTGGAAAATCAACCCCGGTTGCATAGTATACCTTTAAGTCGGCCATAAAGTATTAGTATCATTGATATTAAGTGGGTGATTAGTTTTTGATGCATTCTGCTCAGACTCTCCAAATCACTTACTTTTATAAAGTTATTCGGGCACGTTTAGCAATCTTGTAATACAAATACAGTTTGGACTGTATTCAAACAATCTCAACGGTATTTAAAATTTCCTCTTCAGCAAAACAAAATGGATCTTGTAAATGCAGGATGTAAGGGACAAGATACTTAAAAGTTATGTTGGCACCTTCAAGTTATGACCTTCAGTTTGCATTAGAACAGTTTACAGGTGAGTGCAAAGCAGCCAAGCTAGGGCCTTGTTGATCTTACTTTGAGGTTATGATTCTATGCGGGAAATAGATGGACTGCTTCTTTCAGGGTTGGAGGCGAGTAGAGTTAAGTATCAGGAAATATGCTAATGAGTGATGCCTTTGTTGGAAACAATGCAGATGACAGACCTCTCAAAAAACTGACAGATATCTTTATGTTTCTTTTTTTCCCAAGTCCTAGCCAATTGTTGAGGGACAAATCCAAGCCAAGTCTCAATACTTTGGCGCAAAATCAAGTCAAGTCTCAAATCTTTCATCCAATTAAGGCTATGTTCACACTGCAGGGTAATGCATGGAAATCTGATCTTTTCCCCATATCCGTCTTTTTCATGGGAGTGTGAACGGCCCAATTCAGATCCTTTCACTCAAAAAAAAAAAGTTCTGATTTGTGGGAATTCAATATGCGGTACTAATTCGGATACATATTGGATATTTCTCAAAGTGTCTGCAGTCATGTTGCATTTCATTTATCTTTTACATCACTGCCCTGGCTCTTGCTACACGTTCACATACAGCAGAAGCAGTTAGCGCACAACAAAAGTCCATTGCTTTCTTCGTACCTTACTATGGTGTGGTCTTAACATTCTTGGATCCCATTGCTCTACAGTGGTGGTCGCCAACAGTGTTGCCAACTCCTCAGTAAGGAAAGTAGCTATTGGCTCTGCTAAAAGTCGCTAGAAGTCGCCAAATGACGTCATCACCTAATTTGCATAATCTACCACGTAACGTGATGTGCATGGTTTTGGTGCTGTGGGAGACATAAAGTTGTTAGAGAAAGACAAAAAGTGAGTGAAAACTCTCAGGATATATAGAGCTACTTTTTTTCTGTCCATTAATGTTTGTTTATTTATTTATTTATTTATTTATTTATTTATTTTAATTAATATGTATTTTATTACTATACTAACCCTCCTCCTTTACCCGGGCTTGGGACCGGCAAAGTGAAACATAGAGAGACACTATGGCGGAGTTACAATTTATTTATTTTTTTACTTTTTTTTTTTTTTTTTACTTTTTTTTATAACTTTTTGTTTTTTTTCCCTTGTGGTCCACTAAGGAGCCTACAAATCATGGTAAAACATGAACATTTGGAACCATAACATTAACATTAGCAATCTAAATGGAACAAAAAAGACAACAAAGAATCAATGAGCAAATAATGGTACTTTTTTTTTTTAAACTAATAAGACTTCCCTCCACACACAGGCAGTGCTTGCCAACTCACAGAAAGAGTGGGTCATCATCCTGTTGGTCAAGGCTCTCTATGGCAGGCTCAGCAACTGAGGGAGCTGACTTAAATGAGTAAGCAGCTGATGTGCCAAATAGCTGCAAAACATGCTCAGGCAGCTGGTGTTCATAACAAGCCTCACCAGACAGCTTCAGTCCATATCGGATGTACGGGATGGAGTTAAGTGTCTCCAAAGACATCCGATTTCTAAGTTTGCTTTTTACCACACTCATTTGACTGAACACCCTCTCAACATCAGCATTTGAGTGTGGCAAGGACAATGCAGACACAGCAGCCATGGCAAGTTCTTGAAACGGGTTATACCAGTTGCATCCCGGAACTTACAAACCTCACTCCAGAATCCCAGTGTGTTTTTTGTCTCGTTCCATTTACTGAGATGGATGATACGCCATTGCTGGACAATTTTGTCGATGTCAATAGAGGAGTAGCCAAGGAGCTTGGTTACATTTTCTATTTCTCCAAGGCTTATTGTGGTTTAGAGTTACCTCCACACTGAAAACCGACATGTACTGCAATGCCTCGATGTTGTCTGGAAGTCTCATCCTCAGCTCATTAGTGAGAGAGATGGTTAAGGCTACACACCGCTTTAGAACATTATTTTCATCTTCAGGCGCAAGGTGGAACTCAGCTGCCTTTAACTCAAAAAGATAACCAAGGTATGGTTTGGGACTAATATAACCATCTATTGGCCTTTTGAGTACATCAACGTTTGCCAGTGGATTCAGCACCCTGATGCTCACAGACTTGATCAGGCTAACCAAGCTGTCCAGTAGCTTAAGAGGATCTACATGCTCTCCCTCAAAAGCCTTGATGGCCAGCTGTACCTCACCCAGCACTGACTTCAGAAATGTGAGATACAACCTGTTTTGAGGATCATTGTACATGGAGTATAAAACCTCAACCATGTAGCAGTGCTCACTGGACTTGGTGACTTCAAAATGCAGTCTGAGCTCCTCCCACTGGTTCAAAATGCGTGAAACCGCCGGTTCAATAGAGAGCCAACGTGTGGCACACACCTTGGTAATCTGTAAAGGTTTCTCCCCATAGTTGATGGTCTCATAAATGGCTTTGTAGGCCTCCCTGCGCTTTGGAGACACTGAAAACCAATTATAAGTCTCTCGTATTAAGTACTCTATGCTACGGGGGATGGTGTCATTAGAAGCATGACTTACAGCAAGCTGCAGAGAGTGGCACACACAGTGAATGAGGACCAAATCTTTGAGGCCATACTCCTCCTTCAGCACTTTATGGACTTCCATGTTAATCCCTGTCATAACAGAGGCATTGTCAGTCCCTATCCCCAGCAGTTTCTCTTCTATGAGACCACACTTCTCAAGAAAAGCCACAACAGCACAGGCTATAGATCTGGCATCTCCTCCCTCCAACTCAACCAGTCCCAGAAACGTTGACACCATTGTCTGCTTGGTGACACTAAAGTACCTCATGACAACCCCCAGATACTTAGAAACACTAATATCGATGGACTCATCGAGGAGGAGGCTAAAACGCTGGTCACCCACATCTGTAACTAATTTTTTTAGAAAATAAGGTGCTAAAACACCATTTATCATTTCCGTACACTTTGTCCTGTTCATTTTGAAGTGGGTAGCAGCAGTGGAGTCTGAGAATGCTGCTTTACATGCTTCTCCAATGTGATCACATGCCAGCATGGAGCAGTGCTCAGAAATAGCTAATGCCATGGTGGCCTCAACCTTCTTTGCCGAGTCTGCTTGTTTAATCATGAATGGCAGCTTGGTTTGTGTTGAACTGTAAGGCTTTGCCTTTTGAGTATGTTTTTGAGTTGCCATGTGTTTTTTTATGTCGCTAAGTTTGGCATAGAAGTAAGCAGTACAAGCAGTAAGCCCGTGTATCATCTCCAATAAACGGCTTCAACCAGCCTTTGAATTCAGGGTTTGATTCCCACTCTTTTCTGTATTTTTGAGTGTACAGTTTAGACTGAGACATATTGTCTCAGTCATAATGATTCTCACAGATCGACGTTTATCAGAGGAAAACACAACGGACAGTGACTCGGTGACTGACTGTGGCTGTGTGAATCAAATGCCGTTATTTATTTAAGATAAAACATTTCAAATTCAGTTATTTATTTCGGACCAAATAACGTTTTACATTTACATCCCGCTCGCTCCCGCCTTGAATGTAAGCAGGGGCGGAGCGGCACCGCGTGATCATTTCGGCCGTCAATCCCGGCGCATGCGTGCTTCATTTGCAGTTTGGACGCTGAGGGTAAACATGCTGTGGCTCTGACAGCGGCGCTGAGAGGAACTCCTGCGGGAGCGGGAGAACGGGGTTGGGACGGGGGAGGTGCCCCACGGCAGCAGCTGCTGCTGGAGGACAAGAATAGGAACGATACGTGCTTTCACGTAAGAGTCTCCAAAAGCCGCCAGTGACACCAGAAAAGTCGCCAGATTTGTCGCTAGTCGCTTTTTCGAAAAAGAGTCGCTGGAGGGGTCTGAAAAGTCGCCAAATATAGCGAAAAAGTCGCTGAGTTGGCAACACTGGTCGCCAATCTATCGACGGGTCGATCTTTGAAACATTCCCGATAGATCCCGATGAGGGAAAAAAAATAAAAAAAAATAAAAAAATGTCCCGATGACAAAATAAAGCTTGAAAACTAATTGTCGCAAAATTACATTTTACGGCACTAGCTGTCAAGCCGGGCCGCTGATAGGTGACAGCAGACAGACGGTGATGTGGTCAGCTGGGATGGCGTCAGCTCCAAGAAAAAAGTCGAAAACGTATCATTTCCATGAGGAATGGGAAGAGGAATTTGTTTTCACCATGGTGAAAGACAAGTGTATTTGTATGCTGTGCCACCAAACGCTTGCGCTTTCTAAAAGAGGAAATCTGGAGCGACATCACAACACCAACCACGTCAAATTCAAAGACAGTTTCCCCGCCAAGAGCGCAATCCGCGCTGGAAAAGTTGCTGAGCTGAAAGCGAGTTTGAAGACCCAGCAGTCACTTTTCACAAAACCTGCTGCTCAACATACGGCTGTGACTGAAGCTTCATTCCGCATTAGTCACCTTTTGGCTAAACACAAGAAGCCTTTTACAGATGGCGATATATTCAAGGAGGCAATGGCCATCACTGCAGATACAATTTTCAACAGCTTCAGCAACAAAGACGACATCAAAACTGCACTCCGCAGTATCCAGCTTGGCCCGAACACTGTTGCGAGGAGGGTTGAGGAAATGTCAGCTGACGTGGATCGACAGGTACTAGCAGACTTGTCACACTGTGAATTGTTTTTCACTCCAGTTTGATGAATCCCTGGATGTAATGGACACAGCTCAGCTAGTTGTATTTGTCAGGATGGCGTTCCCAGACTCTACAACGAAAGAGGATCTCCTCACTCTTTTGCATTTAAAGGAGAGAACAAGAGGTGAGGATACTTACAAAGCATTTAAAAATATGTCTGTGATAATGACATCCCGCTTGACAAACTGGTGGCAGTTACCACTGATGGAGCTCCAGCGATGCGCCGCGTGCGCTCTGGATTTGTTGCGTTGTGCCGTAATGACAGCGATTTCCCCGACTTTGTGAATTACCACTGTGTCATTCACCAGCAGGCTTTGGTGGGGAAGGTTGTGAACTTTAATCATGTTATGACTGGTGGTCAGACTGATCAACTCAATCAGAGCAAAAGCGCTTCAGCACCGCTTATTCAAAGCGTTATTGGATGAGCTCCATGCTGCGTGCGGAGACCTTCTCCTCCACGCTGACGTCCGGTGGTTGAGTCGCGGAAAAGTGCTGCAGCGGTTTGTTGATCTGCTGCCTGAGATAAAGACCTTCATGGAGACAAGAAACGAGGAGTGTGAGGAGCTGTCAGATGATCAGTGGCTGCTGGACCTGGGGTTTCTGACGGACCTGACGGCAAAAATGAACGCACTGAACAACGAGCTCCAGGGAAAAGGCCGACACCTTCCCCACACGATCAGCGCAGTGAATGCGTTCAAGGCCAAGCTGGGTGTTTGGAACACACAGCTGAAAAACGGGAGGCTGACACACTTTTCCAACTCGGAGAAAATGTCACAGGGCATCAGTGACAAGGATGCTTTTCACCCTGAGGACTACTGTGGTCACCTGGACAAAGTGGCAGCGGAGTTCAGTCACCGTTTTGGTGAATTGGATGCCATGGAAGATGTTGCTGCATTCATTTTAAATCCTTTCCTGACCACTGATGTAGAACAGGTGGCAGCCAAATTTCAGCAGGTATTTGCTCTGCCTAATGGGGTTGACATGGAGATGCTGGATTTAATAAATGACATTGAGCTGAAAGGACGATCACAGGACGGTAACTTTTGGGGAATTGTCAGCAGGGAGAAGTTTCCCCTCCTTACCTCATGTGCACTAAGAGTGAGTGCCTACTTTGGATCTACTTACCTCTGTGAAATGGCCTTTTTCACAGATGAAAATAATTAAATGAAAATACAGGAGCCGCCTTAGTGACAAACACCTCACAGACTGTCTCCGACTAGCTGTCAGTAGTTATGAGCCAAACTACAAGGCACTCACAGACAGTATGCAGTCACAGCCATCTCACTAACCTGGGTGGGTAACATGCCAGTTGTAACATGTGATGTCAATGAGAAAAGTAATTACTCATAAAGATGTTAAATAACTACACTGAGCACATTTACACTGACTGAGAATTCTGTTAAACACAATCAGTTCTATTTTATTAGATTTTATTCCTAAAATGCCAATGCTATGTAGCTTGCATGAAGCTTAAGTGGATAAGCATAACACTGCATGCAATATGTTCACTGTTAGTGTGTGTTATCTTTTATAAAGAAAATAGCAACTTCATAGAAAAGGAAATAGGTCATGCCTTTATTTTTGGTGTTGGACATAAAGCTATATCTATAGTTGCATTGTGAATTGTGTTAACATTAGAGTTCTATTTGGTAAAATGTTGATTTTATGTGACCAGTGAAGCTTCAGAAGATAAGCATAACACTTGATATTCCATGCTTTACTTTTGTGTTTATATTAATTTAATTTGAAATGAAGCCATGGCCAGTTAAAATGCTCCTTACAATGTTTTCTTTGTTGCATTAATTTGTCCCGTTGGACCAAAACATTTTATGTAATTCAAAAACAGTTGTTTTATGAGTTCATTCATGAATAAAAGGCTTCAAGTTTGAAGTAGAATCTGGGCTTTTTTTATTGCAACGCATCTACAGGTAGATCTTGCTTCCCACCAAAGTGGAGGTCGGGGATCTTGGGCTTAAAAAGGTTGGAGACCACTGCTCTACAGCTTTCTAATAATAACAAGGAGAGACAGCAGCCGGCATCCGTGTTTTTTTTTATTCTTTCAAATGTTTTCTTTTTTAACGAAAATGTATTGAACACGTCTAGAAACAATTACATTCACCATTACTTATGTAATCTGCTTGCTGCTGTGTGACGTCTCCTTCCGTGTCGTTTTGAACCTTTCGGACAGCAACATAATGGAGGTCGCATTTAATAGTAGTATGAACGAGCACCCCCAAAAAAAATCTAATTTCAACAAAATTAAAAACAAAAACTCAAAACCTGCAGTGTGAACGTAGCTCAAGAGTCAGGTCTCTAGTTGACTGACAAAAAAACTATTTCTCATCACATCCATGATATCGAGTTTACCTCTAACCCTCCATTGCTGTGGGTTAGCATCCTGAACCTGTACTTTATGTCTTTAGGTCTAAATTACCACATTAGCATTTATTAGGTATGCTCATGTTGCTGGCTGGCAGGATCCTTTCTGTCCCTCTTACTCCCAACATATTGACCAAATTACCACCGGGTTTGAGGATGGCTTCCTTGACCTTAATGTTAGTAGAACTAAGGAGATGTGTTTGGGAGAGAGGGCAGGAGCAGAGAGCACGGAGTCCATCTTCAGGCCTGTCAGCAAGAGAAGGAGGGGTGTGGTGCAGGTCACTAGCACAATCATTGACAATAACCTCACTTTCCAGGGAAATTAAGATAATATCTACAAAAAAAGCCAGACAGCGACTCCATCTCCTCAGACAATTGATGAGCTGCAATGCCAGTAAACAAACTCTGGCCATGGTCTTCCGGTCACTCACTGAGAGTGTTCTCACTTTTAATAGGATCTCTTGGTATCAGAACCTCTCAGTTAGATACAAGAACAAGTTGACTCAGGTTGTTAACCAGGCCAGTAAAATAATAGGGGTCAAGCAAATGCAGTTTCCATAAATATACAACCGTTCCGTAACTAAAAAGTCCATCCTGATTTACAATGCCACCACCCACCCTCTCAACCCTGCATTTGTTCTGAGGCTGTCAGGAAAGAGACTCAGCGTTCCCTTAGGTAAAAATCAGGGTATAAGAAATGTTTGTGCCATCTGCAGTGAATACTGTGAATCAGAGTATCTTTAAGTGAACTCTGCTGCTACTGTAAGATACCGTATCTATTATTTTGTACTGTGATAATTATCTTTTAAAATTTATGAACACTAATATATTAATCTTTTAAAAAATAAAATAGCTTACAGTCATTTCATATTATTTGATTAAATTACATATACATCATAAATGAAATATTAATAGGCATCTATACGCTAAGATTAAATCTATTAATGTTTCATTTCTGAATGAAACAGACAAAATTATTTTTAGACAAATTTAGCAGCTGTTTATATATTGTACTAAATAGTGTTCAAGGGTATTCTTCTCCTCAATCTGAGTTGGAGAATTTTTAACAATACCGGGAAACCATTTTCTAAAGCCACATTTACAACCTTTGCTCTCAAATCTAAATATCTATCTAAACAGATTTTCAGATTTAAAGTATATATAATCAATGATACAAAGTGTAGTAAGTAGGTGAAAGATTGTTTAAACTTTGTATGAACAGCAAGTGTTTTTATTCGATATTTTTAGACAGAAGTTTCCCTGTCATGTTGCTGGTACCTTAACAGCAAGATAATGTTGGAGGTAATTTAACTTTATTTTGAAATTGACCCAAATAAATTGTTGATTCAGAGGGACATTCATGTGATCATCATTATGTAGCTACAGCTCACATGAATAGATTGTTACGAGCCATTACCATCCCATAATAATCCACCAACATAACATGGCTAATAATCAAGTGTCATGCTTCTGCTCTGTTTCCCTGTTTTCCCCATGATCTATTTCTAACTGGGCTGGTTGACTGCAGGCCTCTCTCTCTCTCTCTGATCTGCTCATTAGCATGAGGAGCTGCACCTGTGGCAGCTCATTTACCTCATCCCTTCCACCTGTGTTTCTGCCTTTATAAACATGGCTTCCACAGCCAGAAAGTGCCAGATTTTTCAGTCATTGTGAGAGTAGAGTTAGTGTTTTTTCGTTCTTTACTGCTTTGCCTATTTTTGATCCTGTCTTGTTCGTTAAATTTCCCTGATCTGCCTAGTCTTTGTCAAATTTTCACTTGGCTTCTGTATACTGGAAATAGACCTATTGACTAGCGATGGGCAAATGAAGCCTCATGAAGCAATGAAGCTTTCCAACACTTTGCTTGGGAAAAAGGTTCTTTACTCGATGCTTCATTCATCACTCACTAGTGACATCTGCTGGTGAAACTGTAACAGCCTTGTCACCTAGTTGGATAACACTTCCAAAAATTAGTAAATGCAATATTGTCACAAAGTTTTAATCAAACTCATGTTTACTATGAGGAGAATCAATTAAAGCATATTTAATTGTCATGTTTTAGTTATTAAAATGATTTGTAGCCAATCTAATCCTTTACCACCAGTGGTTGTATTGGTTTTTCTTTTGTCATGGACTTATTTGACAATGAAGATATGTGTTACTTTAGTGTATTGGGAATTGAGTGATTGTTGGGGTAGACTCTGTATGCTTTGAGCTTGAAACTTGCTTCCTGAAAAACTGAATTTGTTTAAAATCATCTCTTCCTGGGAGTTCTAGTTCTGGTTCTTAATATTAAGTTACACATAGAGTGTGCCTTTTCCAATGGCTTTTAGTCTATTTTTGATGTGTGAATCTGATTTATCTCCTGATCAAACAAAATACAATTTTGAAATTTTAGGATTATGGGTTAAATTGTTTTTATTTAGGAACAGGACTTTTTTTTTCACTGTTTCAGGTTTTCAACGGTTTCTTTGTCGACAGATGACCTCAACCACGAAGCAACAGGGTTCATCACGCTTTTATTTTGAAAAATGATACGCAAAATGAAGCAATGACGTGGTAGGTGTAATGCGAGGCCTCGTTTGTTGTTGATCATGTGATTTTCCTCAATATGACACAAGCTCCGAAGCCGGGCTTCGCTTTTTACTTCTGCCCTGTTCCCTTTTATCAACGAGAAAGTTATCTGTCCCTTTCACTGTGACACTGCCACTGTCACTATCAGGACCCAGAAAGAGCCCCTGGAACAACTTGTCCAAATCTTTTAAAGTGCTCTTTGTGTTGGGTTGAATTTCTGGATTCTCGCGTTACAGCGAGCTCATCCTTTCACATTAAAATATGTAGTTACAAAAAGGACAGAGCCAAACTGCAACAAACTATCAAGTCTGCAGTGAGGATCATCGGGGCTGACCTTCCCTCCATCTGGGACTCAAAATTCATATAGCACATTTAGAACAGATAGCTCTGTCCAAAGTGCTGTACACAACAAACAGTAAAAATAGAATAAAACACTAAATAAATAAAACACTGAAAATTACAAAAAAATAAAAAAACACACTGAAAGATAATAAAATAACCTGCTCAGCCTGAGTTGAAAGCCAGCGCAAACCGGTGGGGTTTTAGCCAAACCAAGCCAACTTTATGTATAAGCACTTTAAAAACAGCACAGCTGACCAAAACAAAAATGAGCAGCATACCTGATAAACACATAAAGTTACAATCAACTAGAGTAAAATACAAAATAAAACATGTAAGAATGTTACAAATAACTTGAGTAAAACATAATATAAAACACTTAAAATATGTTAAAAACTGTTAATAAAATGAATAAGGTGAGCTCTGTCATGATACATCAAAAGCTAACGAGAAAAGATGGGTTTTCAGAACAGATTTAAAAATGGACGGTACCGGATAGAACCAGTACTGTCTAGCACCTGCCTTCGCCATCCCAGGGGGAGGCAAATATATTTTATATGTTTATAATGTTCACGGTGATGGTTCTATCCGGGGAACAGGGGTCTGCATGGTTCAGGCGGGCTAGCTGACTAGAATGTATTTTTTCTTCCTCCCAGAGGGTGGGCAGGTGAGTTGGGGTGATCTTGGTTTGCGGTTGGCTCTCGGGCCCTGCTGCCTATCTCTGGCCCCGTGGACTATGGTGGTGTGGCTAGCGGGTGGGTTTTTAGTGAACGGGGGTGCCTATTGGAGTCAGCAGGGGAGCTGACTTCCTGGAAGGGCATGTTGCTCCCCAGTCATTCCTCCCCATCCCTAGACTCCTCACGCTGCCTGCTCCACCATGCTGCCACACATGTAGGACCTTGGGGGGTGGGGTTGTCGCTGGGGAGCGGGGAGGATTTCCCCGCCCTGCTGTATGGTGACGTCCTTGGCCCCAGTTTTATCATACAGATTAGACACTTTCATTTACAACGACCGGAGAATTGACCGGGTAGGTTGGATAGAGGTGCCCCCCCCCCCCCCCTCCCCCCTTATTGATGTTGGGGTTCACCTCCCGGGTCTGGTGTCTGGACTTGGGAGTATAGGATGTGTGTGGTGAGTGTGTGTACTGCGTTTCTTTTGTATTTTCGTTTTATGGGTAGGAGTGTTTGCATGTGGGGGCATTGAATGTGAACGTGTGAATGTGACTGTGCATGTTTTTTTTTTGTTTGTCTTTTTGTCAGGGAAAGTTTGGACTGTCCCCACCTGCCTGCCTGCTTCCTGATTCTCTGAGCCTACATAGCCTCTGTCAGACCTGATTGTTGTGCTGTCTGAATCTCTGACTTGCTTCTGTGCCCTGACTCTGCCCCCTGATTCTGTTTTGGATATTCCCTGGATCTCTGATCACCTGGCTCTGGATCTGCTCTCGGACTTCGGACTGTGGTTATTTCCCCTGACCATCCTGCCTCTCTCTGCCATCACGGTTCTGACCTTGTGCCTGTCCTTTGACCACCAATTACCTGCCAGCCCCATGAGTAAGGTCCTTCAAGCTGCCCTGATCTGACTCTGGATCACATTGGGCTTCGCCAGCGATGTCACCTGCCATCAGGAGCCTTCACTTACCTTCCAATCTTGTTTCCGGGTTGTGAGAAGGTTAGTGACTGAAGTCTCTTTCTGGTCACTAACCTGTTGTCTCCAATTCCAGTGGTTCCTGTCCCAGATGCTGGTGATTCACCCTCGACCAGCAACAGTTTACATCTCAAACTGTTTTATGTCTCTATCTGATCTTGTCTGGCTGAATTCTGGGTCCTCTGTTTCCGGTCATTACATTGACAAGTGTTTCCATTATGATCCTTCAAAGCTGCTTGATAATGACACAAACAAACTTTAACATTTTGAAAAGACACTTAAAGCTTAACCTTCTACTTTCTTTCAGCTTTTCAAACACGTGTGTCTAATGGAACATGTTGATTCATCCATCCATGACTCAGACTTAGTTTTAGGGAGCCTGAGTCTCAATGGAGCAACAGTATTTAACAGTCTGAAAGAAGGAATGTAACTAAGAGCTGAGGTCATTTTTATCATGACATTTGTGTGAAGCATGACTTACTTTTTGACTTAAGATGTTAGTGAACCGAGCTGCAGTGGAAGGGTTAATGACACTTGATGAACAGGAGCACTAGATTTAAGAATGTTGCTAGGAAACACAATATAAAACAACACAGGCATATGGTCTGAAAACACTGCATCACATATCTATAAGTTGAAGACCAAAAAAATCAAAAGATAAGGTCTAATGTATGCCTCCGTTCCTGGGACGGCCCAGACACGTGCTGTGTAAAGTCTAATCGTTCACCAAAGGTTTGTCAGGGCAACAAATATGAATATTCGATTCCCAATAATAAGAACTATGTCATGTATAGGCATTATTTGAGCTAAAAATTCAGAAAAATCCTTTAAAAAATTCTTATGGTATTTGGGAGGTCGGTAAGTTACTGCAGATACAGCATTGGTTTAGATTAGCCAATCTTAAAAGCAAGAAGTTCAAAACTAGAGAAAGATTATAGCAGAGGATGCTGATTACATTTGTAAGCATCTTTAAAAACAGTTGCTATTCCTCCTTTTCCCAATTTCATAGGGAATTAAAAGAGCCACAATCTAATGTCAATAATTTAGAGAAGGCGCTAGTTTCAACAGCTTTCGTACAGGTCTACGTCAATCAGAGAAAATGCACTTCGGATGAAAATGTCTTTGAGGACTTTTCGTTTACCAATCCAACCTCACTGGAGCTGGCTCAAATGAAGAACCAATAGCCCGAGGAGCTCTGCAGAGAGGTTGCAGTTTTCCCAGATTCACACCGTATTACCGTGGATGAGCAAAGTGGGGGCGGCGAAGCTGGTACACCTCTGGTCCAGTAATAGGAGATAAGCAGGCATGAATGGGCTCCAGTGGGCGTCGGCAAGGGAAAAAAATGTTAGTCATTTAGTGCTGCCATATGCACAGTGTAGATCCTCAGTTTAACCAGGCGTCCACTACGTTTCCCCTGACGGCGATGACATCTCCAGGGAGAATGCACGGGGGCGTGGCACAAGTTAGTGGGTACTTTTTCAATCATATTGATAAAATTCGATGTTGACGATCATATACCAGCAAAGAGCTGGTATTGTGACAGATGACAGGAACATCACAAACATAAACAGAGCTCTACGTGACACATACAAGAGAAATAAGCAAAATTTCATAATTTTAGATAGAAAGAACTAAAAACTAATTATGTGAAGAACTAAAGGTAATATTCCTGATGATTCATACAGTCATCAGTACCAAGAGAGTTTGCAACTTCCAGATGTACGTACAGCACTACTTGCTAAACTAGTAAAAATGACACCGAAGCATTTGCATCTTTTCATCTCAATGGCTCCCAAATAATCAACTCCAACACTGGTAAATGGAGGCAAATCAGGAGTAATGCTCTCATTTGGAAGGTTTGGCATCTTCTGATTTACTGGTCTTGCATTGTGACGTCTGCAAAAGTTGCATTCAGAAATCACCTTCATTACTGTAGTTTCCATGTAGAATTCAATTCTTCCTCCTTACAACAGTCAGAGTATGATTGTGTCCACTGTGACGTCATGATTCATAAGTTTGAAGGTTAGTTGAGTCCACTTACTTGCACATTTAAAATGATTGCTCTTTCTGAAACTTGGCTTTGTGATGACAAAGAAGCAGACTTTGAAATTGATGGATATAATTTGTATCACACAATTCACCCTGGAAAGAGGGTTGGAGGGTTTGTGTTGTTTGTTGATAATAATGTGAGATGTAAAAAAGTTAATTTGATGACTATGGCTATTGAGCGAATCCTGAAAAGTGTGGCAGTTGAAATTGAGATGCAGAAAAACAGAATGTTATTACTGCATGCATTTATAGAACACAAGACTCAAATATGGGTGTTTTCAGAGATAAACTTGTAAGTTTAATTGATAAACACAATAATCAGAAGATAATGTTAATAGGCAGAGACTTTGATATTGATTTTCTTAATCCATTCTATTGTCGGGCTATCTCTGATTTCTTAGATTATTATCTTGGTCCGATTCTTCTCTAATTTCACATCCAAGCAGAATGTTCAGCTCTAGTGCTACACTTATAAACAATAACATTACAAAGAATATTGATCATATCATTCAAAGTGGCTTATTGATAAATTACATCAGTGATCATCTGCCTGTTTTTACTTTTCTTGAATTGCAGCCTATAAAATATGAAAGCTTAAATCAGCCAACATACATCAGAATCAGAACAGAGAAAACAATAGACGAATTTAGAAGTGAACTTTTAAAACAAGACTGGTTTGGTGTTTATGTGGCTGATGTGAATGAAGTGTATGCATTTTTTTTTTATGCCTACTTATCCCTTTACAATAAATGCTGCCCATTAATGCTATTTAAGAAAAATTTCCAATACAGAAAAACTTTGGTTTATAATAGGATTATTGAAGGCATGCAAAAACAAAAATAAACTGTACAAAAACTAGATAAAGAAACAAACGCTTGGCAGTGAGTTAAACTATGAAACATATACAAATAAATTAACAACCATTATGAGAACTGCTGAGAATGTAATGATCTGGCTTGGAGGTGTACCCGCAATTCAACCAAAACTCTGCAAGGCTGGAAACTGGTTTATTGAAGGGTTGATGAGGAGTGGGACATAGACAGGCAAACAGAACATAATCCAAACGGAAGGTAAGGCAAACATCCAGGTAACTCTTGAAAGGGGACAGGCGGACAGAACTGGGCGAACAGACAGAACAGGGTCATTTAATCAGAATCAAGGTGCTGGGAGCTCTTACCAAAGGCGGGAATACATTCAGGGATGCGAAGGAATGGAGTGCAAGCAAGCATGAGAGACGAACCGACAACTAGCTGAGGAGGGGGTGAGGCTTAAATAAACGGACAAACAGGTGAGCGGAGTGAAAACTAAATAACCAAAGGTGGAAGCAATAGCGGAACTGACAGGAGCAGGGGAATAAACCAAAATCCAAGGATAATAATGAAAACAGATTGCAGAACTAAAATCAGAGCTAATACAGAAAACAGATAACGAAAATAATCAACAGGCTAAACATAATTCTAGAACCTAAAACACAAATAAACCAAAAGGCAGGAAAAGGCTAACTTAACCAAATCATAAACAGGAACCAAGACAGAATATTACAGAGATGGAGCATTATAATAGAAAACATGAGAACATGAAAGCAACATGGAATATGCAATAAGCAACAACTAATATATTACTTATTGCTTCTTTGACACAGACTTAAAATGTCAAATAGACTGGGCTGTTTTAATATCTAAGGGAGGAGTGTTCCAGAGTCTTGCCAAAGCAAATGCTCGGTCCCCTCTAGCTTTCAACCTTGATCTCGGTCGGCACAACCAGAGTTACTGATTTTCTGATCTGGTTGATCGAACTTGAATGTGGACCGACAGAAGCTCAGAAAAATAGAGGGGAGCTAACCCATTCAAACATCTAAAAACAATCAACAAAATCTTAAAACGAATCCTTTATTTCCTCTAAAGTTATATCTAATGTCTGTTTTCTGCATGAATGTGTAACCCAAGTCAAATTCCTTATTTGTGCACAAAATCTTGACCAATAAAGGTAATTATTATTCTGGAAGAAAATTATTTCTACAGAATAGCTATCATAGAATGTGCTTTTACCTGACACAGCGGTGACAGTTGGAATAAAGTTAATGAGACCTGAATTATTGTTATATTGTTATGAAGAGCTCTGGCTCTTCAGCTGAAAGATGAAATGTCTGTGTATTGACTGTCACCATCATGACACATAAAATCATAATGAATGATACTGTCATGCACTAAACAGGCCTTGACAACAGATAGATGGATGGGTAAGGACACATGCCGACCAACATTGACAGTCCTTAAAAGCAGCTAACCTGGATTTTAAATGATGACAGCACCTTTTTTTGGCACATTTTCTTAATACTCCAGTGGTAAACTTTTATTTTAAAACTCCTGTCATGTTTTGTACTGTTTTACAACCTTCTTGTTTAAGGACTCCTTAAGGCAAACAACAGAAAATAGTGTGATTGATTATAAAATGAAAATGCCGTAAGTGTTACTGAAATCAAAGGGAGAGAATTCACTAACAACAAGATCAAAGTGGGATGTTGAGCACTTGTTCTGCAGTTGAGGTAAATCACATCCCTGGAACAACACTGACTCTTTTGACTTGCTGTCCATTTGAAAACAGTGCCTACTCACTTTCTTCCATTTTTCTGTCAGCAAGTATCAAATCAAAGTCTGACTTTACACCACAGTTGTATAAAGAAAGAGTATCACCCTTTTTCAATTATACAATAAATATATCATGTTTAGAAAGGTTCTATAAACCTTTCTACACACGATAAGGATTTATAAACCACATTTTTTGTGGTTTATAATCTAAGATAGAACCCTTCCTGGCACTATGTTTTTAATACTGCTCCTGCCGTCTCTCTTTCACTCCCGCTGGCAATATTTGCAATCAATTCAGCGCACACCCAATACTTTAGTTGAACTACTGTATGATTCAGTGAAGGTACAGTGCCAAAGTTTGGACACACCCCATTCAGTGGTTTGTCCTTACTTTTAAAATTCCTCTGGGACCCTGTCAGAAAACTATTTCTAGGTTGTAACATCATTTTACACATTACCTCCTCGAGAGAATGCCAAGAGTGTACCAAGGATGGCTACTTTGTAGAATATAAACTATAAAAAGATGCTTTATCTAAATAAAAAAGATGATTTCATCTGTTATAGAATTTTTGTTTGCTACAAAATTGTATATACTCTTGCTTAATATTTTTAAGTCTTCACTATGTATGTAAATGAAAAAGGTGTGTCCAAACTATTGACTGGTAGAGTATATGAAGTCCTTTGAGCGCCTTGAGCTTTCACACCTTAAAGGTCTGCAGACGACGCTGTCAGTTTGGCTCTTCACCACATCCTCCAGCACCTGGACTCTGCAGGAACCTACGCCAGGATCCTGTTTGTGGATTTCAGCTCTGCCTTCAATACAATCATCCCAGCTCTGCTTCAGGAGAAAGCTCTCCCAGCTGAATGTGCCCGACTCCACCTGCAGGTGGATCACAGACTTCCTGTCTGACAGGAAGCAGCACGTGAAGCTGGGAAAACATGTCTCTGACTCACAGCTCATCAGCACTGGTTCCTTCCAGGGCTGGGTTCTTTCTCCTCTGCTTTTCTCCCTGTACACCAACAGCTGCACCTCCAGTCATCAGTCTGTCAAGCTCCTGAAGTTTGCGGACGACACCACTCTCATCAGACTTAACTCCACAATTGACACTGTGGAGTCTTTCCGCTTCCTGAGAACTAGCATCTCCAAGGACCTAAGGTGGGAGCTGAACATCAACTCCCTCACCAAAAAGTCCAGCAGAGGATGTACTTCCTGCGCCAGCTGAAGAAATTCAAGGACAATGATGGTGCACTTCTACTCCTCCATCATTGAGTCCATCCTCACCTCCTCCATCACCATCTGGTACGCTGGTGCCACCGCTAAGGACCAGAGCAGACTGCAGCGTGTCATCCGGTCGGCAGAGAAGGTGATTGGCTACAATCTTCCATCTCTCCAGGACCTGTACGCCTCCAGGACTCTGAGGAGTGCAGGGAAGATTGTGGCTGATCCCTCGCACCCCAGTCACAAAATATCTCAGACACTTCCCTCTGGCAGGAGGCTGCGGTCCATCAGGACCACAACCTCACGCCACAAGAACAGTTTTTTCCCATCTGCTATCAGCCTTATGAACAAGGCCCAGCCTTGACACTGGACACTGCCTCTCTCCCTCCCCCGTTCAGGAGGACACCAACATAGCATCTACAGACCTTTTGAATGTGTCCTATGTCCTACACACCTAAATCAAATGACTAAACTGCCTCAGTATTGTCCAGCCCGGCTCTACAGAGCTTTGCTAATGAGCTGATATTTGAGGTGTGTTGAAGCAGAGACTCGTCTTATAGTTGCAGGACACTGTTATGCCATAATAACAACATGATACATAATTGATCTCAGATTTGATTCTGAGCAATAGGGAAGAGGTGACAAAAAGAATGATATCCTGCTGCAAAGGATACCCAGGCAGAGAGCCAGTGGAGACGGCCCCTCCTTCTCTCACCAGGGGTCCTGCTGCTATAACACCTTCCTCCCACTGACAAAGAGCCCTCTTCACTTCTGCAGCCCTCTTCAGCTCTACAGCAGCTCTCTCAGACAACCTCTCCTTGGAGCAGACAAAGAAGGCCTGGACCATGAGGACGTGGTCGGCCCTGACCGACACACAAGCCAGCAGCTGACGGAAGGTGCCTGGACCAGCCATGCTTGATCCAGGGTCTGCTAATGTTGTCTGCTGGCTTCAATAGAGGAATTGACTGAATCTAGATAGACCACACACTGGGACAGAGCTAAGTTTCACTCTGACTGCTGCTCAAACCAGCCGCAAAGTACAGATCACCGAAACAGCTTTGTTCATTGTTGTCAGACGGTGGATGCCTCACCTCACAAGACAAGCTGAACGATCTGACTATTGAATGGACATCGGTCCCGACCAGGGGCGTTTCCAGCTTTGAAGAACATCCGGGGCTTAGTCCAGACCATTTTATGTAAAATACAGGATCACTCGAAGTAATTTTTTAAATTATTATTAAAGTAACAATTTACTTTCAGTTTAACATTATGCACAAACACATACACACACACACTCTCTCTCTCTCTCTCTCTCTCTCTCTCTCTCTCTCTCTCTCTCTACACACACACAGACAACATGCACTATTCACCTCTTGCTGTCTATCTGGTGTGTCCTTCTATATTTGTTATATTACTATTGTCACTTGCTGTTGTCTATACATACCCTAATTATTCATCTATGGGTTTTTGAATTGATAATCATTTTAATGGATGATAACATTATTGCAAATGAAAAAGGATTTTTAAGCCAAAATCTCTCGGTTTTTACAGCATGCACAAGGTTAAAAAAGTAGTTTGAAGAAATATCCTTAAAAATTGATAAATCTAATGCCATCTCATTGAACTCATTTTACTGGTCAATTTATTTTTTAAAACAAGAAAAGAATAATGGTTAATCAAGTGTCACTATGAAATTGCATTGGTCAATGCACACACTCAAGAGGGGTTGATCAACTTAAAATTATTTCATGGCTGTGTGAAAGAGAAATGTTTGATTGAGCTATATTCTATAAGAGAAATTAAGTTTATATCAAGGTAGATTTATTACTCATGTTGGGAAGCTATTTATAAAAGTTTTTTTTTTTTCCCCCGTTGATATATCATGATTGTTAAAGTGATCTTGTGTGTTATTTGGTTGACTGATTGTATAATTTGTGTACATTGTGGCATGTTCTCATGTATTTCATACTTCTGTACTTTTAACATCATAGAGTCTGATATTTGGGCTTGTTATTTTTTCTTTTTAGTTGGGCAGGTTTTATGCTGGAAACTAACAGTGAGATACAGCAACCTGTAGAGCTGTGTCTGCACTCAGGTCAAGCATTAGCGTACATAAACATGAGCACTGGTGTCAGGCTGAGCACTGACTGAAATAAAAATTCAGACTAGAAGAGGTTCTGTAATTACAGCAGCTAGGAGAACAAGGATCAGAACAAGGCAGAGTTCCCTTCTACCTGAAGTAACCCAAGTCTCTAAAGTTTAGCAGTTTTACTGCTTAGCTCCTTGTGCTCCTAGCTGTCTAGCTAACCCTCCTAGCGTCAATGTTTACTCCAGTGTTGACTTTAATGCTGACGTTTCAAACAGAAAATAATAACGCTGCTTCCAGCTCGCTCTCGCTTGCTTCTTTGTCTCTTCTTGTAATTATTTGGTAACCAGACCGAATATCCATCCCGCTCTACCGACACCGACTGGGAACAAAGCCGAACCACGGCTTCTCTCTGAAGGCTGTTTGTCTGACCCAACGACCCGCTCCTCTCCAGCTGTAATTGGCTAGCAGGTTGTCTTCAGTCGTTGATTTGATTGGTTGAATTGTATGACTGACACATCAAAGATTGTACTAACAGAACGATGGCCACTCGGAAGTTAAAAAAAATAAAAAAGTACAGCGTGACTGTCATTACATTCGGGGCTTGACTCAAAACATTCGGGGCTGAAGCCCCGGCAAAATCGGCTGGCGACGCCACTGGTCCCGACCACAAATGCATGTTTCTGCTAGGCCACAGACACCCCAAGCATTCCCTCCACACGCTGTGTGCTCTCAGGGTTGAAGAGCTAAGCGCTAGCCTGCCAAGAAGAAACCAACGATTCTCCCTGCTCTTACGTCCTTCCTGGAACGGCCAATGTGGACAAAACTCACACATGAGGCATCAACAGGTTGGGCAGCGAGCTGAGGGCTAACGAAATAGCTCACGCTAGCCTTCCGTTTATGGTACTGCTAATTTCATTTGAGTGTATTTTATGGTTTTAACAAGGGTTTCATACATTGATGGGACATTAATATTTACGTTATCCAGCCCAGTCATTATGACTAAAAATAAAGCTAAAGCCTTTATTTGTTAATGCCGAACGCCCGCTAGCCACACTGCTATTAGCCTTGCTAACATCCGGTTTCGGACATTTCAAAAGGAGTTCGTTTTAAAGCATAAAGCGTAACTATTCGGCTCCGCCATCCTTCGATGGTGTTATGAGCCTTATTCCCGCATCAATATGGTATATTAATGCCGGTTTTCAAGGCAATTTTGATAACTATAAATTTAAACCAGGTTAGCGACGATCGCGGCAGCGACCCCTAGCGCCCGGCGGTAGGATCGCATTAATAAGATCGGCCGTCATAAGGTTAAGTGATTTTACTGAGCAAATCAGTCTTCAGAATATTATTTACTCAAAATAATGTTCTGGTTAACTTGGGCTTTGCATTGTAAATGGGTTGAAACACATGCCAAATGTTTTTTTTTTTTAACTCCATTCCATGCTTTTTGGAATCAGATCTTCAGTGAACAAGGATTCACTGAAGTATTCTGATTATGACCAACCACTTTGTTTTGTCTTTTGTTTGTTTTGCATTTAAATAGTTCCTTAGCTTAGCTTCTTTTATCTTAATTTTGCTTAGTAGTTTAGTTAAGTTTCACTAGCCTAGTAGAGAGGATTTTTTAATCGAAATATTGTGTTAATTCAGATAAACAGCATTACATAGTGATGTTCTCTGGATGTTCAGTTTATTTTTTGTTATTAAATTCTTGGACTTGAAAAGAAGTTGTCACTCCTTTATTCCATGTGTGTGCAGGTTTTGCTGTTAAAAGATCGCTAGTGCTCGAATTCATCCCTTTCAACCATTGTCCTGATATCAGCTTAAGAGCTGATCATCACCAGACAATACTTAACAGATAGAGGTTTATTTAATAAACATTAAAAAACTTTAAACAGTGTATAATTGCACAACAACACTGACCCTGGAGTTTGAGACTACTGAAATATATTCAACAAAAAACTCCTGGCTTTGAATCAGAAATTCTCATGTAAAATGAGGCCAGACAGCTAAAGTAACCCTTCATCGCAGCAAAAAATAAACATAAATAAGAAACCCTAAAAAAATAAATGTGTCATAATATCATAAAGACAGACCTATGGAGCTAGAAGAGTCTCAATATTTACAAATACACATACATGATTCATACACGCAGAGGACAAGATCCACACACACAAGACAAGATCCACCAACACATTCTCCTTCTCTACTCATCATAAATTGATGAGTATCCCTTCCTTCTGTCTTTCTAAGACAGAACACGATAAAATATTTGGCTAATCTAATGAATGAAAGATTGTCTACCTTCCCTGGACAAAGATTATGAAAGTAATATACATACTTCTCGCTAGAAATGTCTAAAATGCATGTGAACACAGTTGTTTTGCTTAAATGTTTAATGTAGGGTTGCTATAATATTCTACGAGGGCACTCTGCACGTCAAATAATGACGAGAAGGGGGTCCCCTGTGCGTCAACTTGTGACGCTGAGGGAACCTGACCAAGCATCAATTATATGACAAGTAGGGAGTGAGAATATGTTGTTGGACACACACACACACACACACACACACACACGCACACACACAAAGACGATTCAAACAAGCACACTAGCACTTTTTGTGATCTCTGACGGGGAGGTTTTGAATTACCTCAGTAGCTGATTCATCCGGTCAAATTTTAGAGTCAGAGACTCCTGATTCTTGTTCAACAGCTGATTGCTCTTCTTTAAATGTTGCAGGCTATCAGGGTTCTTCAATCTGATCTTGCTTGATTAGTCAGCTATCTCCGCAGCAGATTATCATATTAATCAATTTTCTCATAAGTATTTAGCCTCGGTTAATTTAAAATAGCTCTCATTTTAGAATCCAAGTCGTCCTCGTCGGTCTCTGGTGGAGTCAGATGTTTGAAATGCTAGGGCAAGACGAGAAACATTTTCTGTGCAGATCTGATGGTGATTATCTTCTGATAATTCCCCCCACCACTTTGGCTATTAAAGGGGCTATGGGTAGAATGAATCCTCATCTTTGACTCTTCAGAGCCTGCTGCTTTCATTTATCCTGTTTTTTTTAATCAAATTTGTTTTTTCATTTTTTCAATTTATGATGTTCTGGAGGAGATAACGGGATGTTCCCTTTTAAAATAGCAATCTTGTACAGAGATTTAAGGAAGTCGGGGGAGCTGGGGGTGAGAATATCTTTCTGTTTATGAGGAGAGGCTTGATAAAATGCACACAGCAGCGGGGCATTCCTTTTTATACGTGCCGACATGATAAAGACTTTGTCTAATTGGTTTTAAGAATGTAGATAACTGGCCACTGTCTGTATTGTTCAGGGCAAGTAGGTGTCAGCTTTTCTGGATGGGGAAATATGATGGGCCAGTATACTCAGCTTCAACTTTATTAAACAAAAGCATGTCATTTGCGTTCAAACTAGCGGCCTTGGTGAAAAACATTCTGTGTCAGCATAAACACATTCATGTTTTTATGATGTCTGTGTTGCATGAAGATTTTTCTACTATATCAGGATGTTGTGCAGCTTGGAATACCACAACGTCCAGCATCGCCCAATGTTTCAGACCAGTAGGAAACACGCGTTCATCTGGAAAAGAATGCGACAATCCTTCGACAAATTTAATATGTTTATTTTTCTTCTGCAGTTTGTGGTACAAAGGTTAATAAGAAGTATGAATCCACATAATATTTTCCGGGACACAATCCATCACATGGGAACAGTTTTCTAAGACTTTTCTTTTTTACAAAAAAAGATTTTCCACACCCTCAGTCCCACAATTAAACAAGAAAAGAGTGTTTTGAGTCTGGGATCAAATTCAATCTCTTCCTGGATCGACATTTTTTATTCTCCTAATAGCCAGAAGGAAGCATTCTCTCATCTGGTAAGAGTCGTCTCTTGTCATACATCGCCTTAGATCTTTTATGGAATGTCATATTTCTGACATTAAAGCCTTCTTTATTTCGTCTGATCGTATACTGGGGGGGGGGGGGTTCAGCAACCCCTCCTCCCCTCTTAAATACTTCACAACTAATTCCCTGATGCTGTCAAATTTAGCATTCTTACTAGATTCAGAGTTTAACCTGTAGACTTAATAACTGTCTTGCTTCAGGTTTTGGTCTGATAAGCGTAGCTTTTAGGACCTGAAGAAACAAAGTGAAATGGAGTCACCGTCTAATTCATCCATAAACTGACCCAGATAATTTCCCATCTCCAAAGCCTCACCCTCCTTAACTAAATTAATTATGCTATTAGTGTCTATATACAAGACTCTCTCCTGAAGCTGTTCCAAGTAGCTTAGCAGTTTTAAACGTGCGTAAGCCAGTGTGAGCGCTGCAGAAAAGACATTTGTTTTATTTGGGGGAGTCACACACCTCCCTATTAAAACTCCACCGAAAGAGAACCGTATCGGGATTGAGAAAGTCAAAGTATTTCATGTAATAGTATCCTGAAAACAAAAGCTTGAAAAATATATCGGGCTCTTTCAGGATTTTAGTTTGTGTCTGATATCTTTCTAAGCAATTTTACTCGATAAACTACTTTGACATAGCTTGGCAACTCGTCTTTTCACGGGGTTTACCTCAGTCTCTGAAGGATCCAGCTGGATGCCTTCATTGGCTTTGAAATCCCCAATGTACTTTTTCTTTTGCTCATCCATAATCATGACCGTGGGAAAACCTGAAGATTGCGGCTTGCCTTACAGAAATGTGTTGATGTACTGAGTAACAATATCGCTCATATGTTTTTCAAAACGCCACACCATTATGATTTTTTCAACCTTGTAACTATGCTTGAGGGCCTTGTTTAATTCCTCAAACACCCAGACTCCCGTAGTAGCCCTCTCCTTGGCATTGTGCATGAAGAAATCTGTCTGATTATTGACCTCGGCGCATGTGCAGCAGAGGGTGAAAACCAGTTTACCCCGTTCTGTTCTGTAAGGTAGAATGGGAAAGAAACTCCACCAAGGTTACGAGGTGGTCTCAACCCGGCTCCTAGCATCTGGTCATCGTTAAAATAGATTAAAAAAAAAACCTGTATTGTGCTAAACATAAGGAAGCCCGTTAATTATCTTGACATGCCTGCTTTCAGGACCAAAAGTGTAACGTTTCTGGCACTGGAGCTGCTGATTGCAATCAGCACACCTGTGTCGGTCTCCGCCCTGGCTGCTTAAAAGCTCTGCTCCTCGCAGCCTCCAGTGCCAGAACGTCTCTAGCCATACGGTGAGCGCTTCCAGCCTTCTTTTGAATTCCTGTCTGCCTGTCGACCTGTTTTTGCCTCTGTTTTTGGAAACCTGTCTGCCCCTTTGGATTTGTCTGCCTGCCTGTCAGCCTCAGAGAACTGGACTGCCTCTCCGTGTTTCTGACCCCAGCCTGTCCGTGAGTAACGAGTTCGCCTGCCCCCTGTCTGTCTGTACTTTCTGGATTTGACCTGGACCTGGACCTGGACGCTCTATTGGATTCTCCCTTGGAAACCGCTGCCTGGATTAAACGGATTTTCCCCTTGACAAAGACTCAAACCGGACCTGGACAAAGAGCCCTGGATAACCCCCTCTCGGACGCCGTCGATATAAGGAGTCAGAGTTCTGCCCTCAGCACGTCCAGGTTAGTGACCCTACTTCTTTCTCACCTACCTGTCAATATCTGCTGGTCACTAACCTGCGACTCTGCCTTCAGGAGTGGCCAGTCGCAGAGTGCGAGCCGAGCCAGGGGACCGCGCCGCCAGCGTCAAATAAAGACTGTTAAAGTTTTGTACTCACTTGTTTTCGGGTATTTCTTGGGTCCTCCTAAATCCATTACAAAAAGTGGGCAGTGCACCTATCACTTTGGAATGTCGGCAGGGCTTCATGATTTGACGAAAGGGGAATCAACTATTCTCTCACAATATACAAAAACATATACTACGATACTACATAGTGTACATGAATGAAAGCAACAAAAGCAACAGTCTTCTACTTTTTATACATAAATTTTACCCTTCTATCTTTGAGAGAAGCAAATTTCTAAGTAACTCTATGGTTGAAGGCTGGGATGTTTTTGACATGCTTCTTCTCCACAGAGAGCATGGCTAATGCATTGGGACAATCCTATGACATTGTGTTCCTGAAGAAGGTCTTGATTCTCTTCAGTGTTGAGAAGCACCCCTCAGATTCAGCTGTGGTCATAGGAGTTGTGATGAGGATCTTCAACAGGGCCGCAGTCTCTGAGATGGTCTCCTGAAGCTAGTTCCCCGTGAAGAACTGGTACAGGGCCACAGCATCACTGCAGCTCTTGAACTCATCATTGCTGTAGATGAGAGCCAGTTCAGTTTCCTGCTTATTCTTGTTCAGCAGTGAGTAAGCCTCCACCGTGGTGTTTAGTGCTGCTTCACAGAACTGGCTGTGGTATTGCTGGAATCTGTCTGCCTGCAGCAGTGTAGCACTGATCAGATGCTTTGTGAAGGCAAACCTGTGTTTTGCATGGTCCAAGATGGTCTTGCATACCTAAAAAATAAATGCAGCAGTTTATTGCAATATGGAGATGGATATTAGTCAATTTTCTAATTATTTAATATATCAAAACTATTTATTTTATGAGTGTGTGTTAATTTAATAGCGACAATAAAAATGTACATAGGAACTACATATAGGGTCGCATCTCCGGTGTGTTCCCTAACATTTCACAATACAGCACTACCATGATTAAAAACATTGTAAAATACCTACATCACACATATATCTTCTAGCTCACCTCACCAGTGCATGGAGTTTCTTGGTCAGCTGAGACACACTGCCTCTTTTCTTCACAGAGAGTAGGGAGGGAATCAATGAACAGAACCAGAAGAGAAAGGTTTATCCTTAGTTGCCAGGTAAATTAACAAGAAATGTGACGTAGTTTAAGTATGATTTACAGATTAATAATCAGTATCAGTAATATTAAACAGCACAACAAACACACGACTTTACCTGAACTTATTATGTATGTTGTCTGTGAACTGCTGCATGATATCTGAACAAAGACTGATTTGATGGTCCACATCTGGAGCTGGCTGTAGAGAATGTCCACATGAGGCATGATGAGAAGGAACAGTTTTAGGATGAGGCTGAAGCAATCATCCTCTTGCAGTCATCCTGATTTAGAACTAGTTTTCTTTATTGTAATCTCTGCATAGTAAAACTATTGTTGATAGATCTGTATAAAAATATTACCCATGTTTCTGTTGCATATTTGTATGGCATTAATGAGACTACCAGCACTTTTCCCCCCCCCTACTTAAACCACTGCCTATTAGTACTTTAATGGTGCAAAAAGTCTAACTTTCGAGACATGTTATCAATACATTTCCACTTAACTAAGTGAAGAAAGTATTTATAGTTGATTACTTGACACCCCAAGGCATTCAGAAAGAGAACTGCTGGATCTGATGAGTCTGATAAGGAATTTTAAAAGGTCTCAAAATAATTTTAAATGAGCCCTCCTATTGTACGCAACATTGTCCAGATGCATCATTATATTCCATGTAGAACGATAAAAAAAAGAGATTGGAAACTCAAATTGTGCCTGCAGTCAACCTACTTCAGATATGGGGGGCAATATTATAGGCAGAAATATGGGTGTGCCATGGGATCCCCAGTTTCTCCTGTTGTTGCAAACCTGTACATCAAGGTTGTAGAAATCATTGCTTTAGCCTCCTTTTCAGAAACAGCATCAAGCCATTGGTTCAGGTATGCTGATGACAGCTGGATTAAAATTCAATCTTAGGAAGTCCAGCATTTTACTGATCACTCTGTGGATAAATATATAAAGTTCACACAAGAGGATGTAAAACATAGCAGGTTGGCTTTCCTGGACTGTGATGTCTTAGTCTTTGATAGAAAACAGTTAGAAAAGGTAGTACCACAAACCCACCCACACAGACCAATACTAGTAGTTTGACTCTGATCACCCACTGGACCACAAACTAGGAGTCATCAGGACTCTGTATCATAGAGCAGACAAAATCCCCACAAACGTAGGAGCCAGGGAGAAAGAGAAGTCACACACAAGAGGTCCTTGTGGTTAGCCCAGCTTGGCTTTCTTCAAAGCAGATAAGAAATCAAAACAGGACTTATCATCTTGCAAAATTTACACTTAGAATATTTTCTTCTTCAATGTTCTTTTTTAATATATAAAGGCTGGACAGGCGTGACAGAAGTGATGGAAGGGATAGTATCTTCCTTGGTTTATTATTCGCCCATTATACCCTCCAGGATATGGGTTTTAAATGGCAATCCTGCTATAGTGGTGTCAGTGGCAAATGTCATGGAATGTGAGTTTGATATGAGATTCATCAAAGCAGCCATCTTAAACAGCAGTCGTCATTTGTCTTCTGGGGAAATATGGACACTTAAAAAAGTAGAATAAACACACAAGTATCAAAGGCCATATAAAAACGTAAAATGCCAGGATGAAAAATATAATAAACCTGATTGAATGCTAGCATTCATTGGTATTGGACATTGCCATTATCCATTTTTTCTCCATTAGACTGCAATGTTTAAATTATTAAATTTGTTCATTTAAAGTAGTTTTTTTTTCAATCATTTTAGTTTTGCATGGTCTGGACTATTACTAATACTACTGTTTACATAGTTATGGGTAAAAATCTGTACAAATATAGGTTGATTTTAGGTCAAATCAATTCCCTAACCTGGCATGAGACATTGGCGTATTCTAGTTCATGTAAAATCACCATCATATTAATCTGTCCCACTACTTTTCCTCAAATCACTGCACAGAACATGCAACATGGTAGTACTACATTGCAAAACTAGAAGAATGCACAGAACCAACATAACACATGGTTATTTTTCAATTGAAATCCTGAGTTATGCACAGTTAGAAATTGACATTTTAGCTCAGTCAGAATGGATGCAGCGCATCTATGAACATTGATTTTCAAGTCTTGCTACAGATGAACTGGATTTAGATCAGGGCTAGAACCAGACCACTCTAATACAATTTTTTTTTTAGATTGTTCAGTACCTCTGGTTTATGTATTTTGTTCTGTAAAGTAAACTCATTCTCCAGTTTTAAGTCTTTTTTAGTTACAAGTGCCTTATATTCAGCTCCATCTAACTTCCCATCAACTCTAACCAGCTTCCCAGTCTCGCTGGAAAAAAATAAAAATCACCAGAGTATGATGCTGCCACGTCTATGTTTTACATTTAGGATGTGGTATTCTGGGTGATGTGCAGTGTTAATTTCACAGTGGACACTGTTTTTACAAATAACATCTTGGCTGTTTCCTAGATTAATGGTCTCCTTCCTCAGTTTGGGTGGAGAGCCCTGCCTTGGTAGTTTTTCAGTCATCCTATGCTTTTCCATTGACCAATGATGGATTAGATCATATTTAATGGAACATTAAAAGCTTAGGATACTGTTTTTCAAATTAACATTGCTTATACCTTCTCTTCTCCACAACGTTCTCCCTCACCAGTCTGTGGTTTTGGTTAGTCATCACAAAGCATTTTGTTTACCAATCTATCAAAAAATGTCAGACTTCCATTGGGATCAATAGTTTTGCATGTACATAGGATTAGGATGACAAGTTGAAAAAGACACTTTCTGTTTTGGCAGAATCTAAGTTTATAAATAGAGAAATAATCAAGAAATTTTAATTTGTAAGTGGCAGACTTAACAGATATTCAGTCTGAATGGAACCGAGTTGTCTGTGCATGACCCCACTGTGTTTCAGGTAATGCTTTCTAAAAAAAGTCTTTGTCCTGCTCTATTAAAATTGGACTCATTGTATTCTTTCTCTGTGTATTTCTTTGTCAGCTTCTTTTTTACATTGTGACTGTCGTGCTTTGAGTTCTCTTTCAACAGATGAAGCCAAAACGTTAAAGTGGAAACACATTTTCATACAAGTTAAAAAGTATGTCTTTTGTCTTCTTACCTGGGGATTTGTGAAGTTTTTCCATACAGAACACCAAGTTGTAGGTTAGTCAGATTGTGGTCAGTCCAAAATTGGAGTTCCCAAACCTTTAAACATTTCCAGTTCCACACATTTCATAAGATTTCTTTGCACTGTCATCCCTTTTACATTTGATAAGTCCTAAATTTAAAGCATTTACTCTGATAGTTACAGTGAACTTACCTAAAAATAAATAACCTGCATCTCACCTTTTAAGGCATTTTCTAAACTATGTCAGCTAACTTTGTGTCTGTCATTTTTTTGTTGATAGTTTTTGAGCTGTTGCGAACTACGGCAATTAGTGACAGAGAGCAAATGTTTATGAATATAGCCTATTTTCACAGGCAAATGACACAAGGTGCTTCTCAACAACGATAACCCAACAAAATACACAGCAATGTACAATACAAAATACAATACTTTGATCTATGTTTTGAGATGTTCCTAAAATGATAAAAGCCGTGTCTCCGCGCTCCTAATAATCAAAGGAGAGAAATTAACCGTTTGGCTGGTTTCAGAAATGTGTGCTATGATGATGAAACCAATTCATTAATTGTCACATAGCATGAAAATATTTGAACACAACTTATTTACATCCTCATCATTATTTTGATTTGCTTGTTTATTGTTACATACCAATCATTTTACTACATTATTTGATATTAATGCACACTCACCTTTCAGCATTTTATTGGGATTGCCTGCTTGTGTAAAGCAGTTCTATTTGGCAAAGCGACCAACATAATATGGGGAAAAAAGGTGGATAAGACCAAATTTGACAGCAGCGCTGCCCAGCGCACAGCTTGCAGCTCTGGGAGAAGAATGTTGAAAGGTAAATTTGTCCTTGGAACACGGAGCAAACACACAGACCCTGAAGCGTATTGTCACAGATCAATGTATCTTTGTTTCTGCGCATCGTGGTGCTTTTACGCACAAGTGAGAAGCTTTCCGTGCAGCAATCAAAAGCGATGGCAACACACAAGCAAACTTCTAGATGACAGTTAAGGCTACTGACGTAATCACGCAATACAGAAAATACATTCTAACCTCTTTCATATATATTCTTTGTAAATTTATCCACTTTTTATTCATGATTATTTCCTAGAATTTATTTATCCTCAATAAAATAACATTACTATATCTGCACCTTTAATCCATGGGGGTGCTGAAACTATTAATTTTCTTCTATGGGGATGATAAAGTTTATAATAATAATTGTATGATAGCTATTGAAGTATCTGTGCTTATCTCCTCCACTGTTTAGGTGATGAATCGGCCAAACAGCTCTCTCTGCACCATTTTCGCTGCTTAAGACAGCCTTTAGTATTGCTAAAAATCCTCCTCACCATCTAACATTTTGTCATTTTAGGAGCTCTCTTAAGGCCTCGGATGCTTTGTTTATAATTTGTATCTTACCGAGGTAAAATTCTAAGAAAAATCTGAGAATCTAGGAAAGGTTTTGATTTTTCCTAAAATTATGTCACTAAGAGCTACTTTTAGTCTTAGGATTCCTTGTGATTATGGGCACTGGTTCTTACCATTCGTTCTAAGTGGTGCTCCAGCGAAAATGTTTAATCAAAAACACCAACTACATTTTTAAGACTACACTTGTATGAGACTCCTAAATCAATCAGTTGCTGTTTAATGTCATATAACACTACATCAATTAAAGGCATAGTGAAAAATCTTTTTCGGCATTGCGTTCTGGGGGAACATCTTATCTATTGGTTGTCCTACATGCCAATAGACACGCTCACATAATACTAATTTGCGTACTTGTTCCTTGCTAATATCCTCTGAGCATGCACACTTCTAGTGTTTATGTATCTACCTAGCTACGGCTTCAGCCGTTCATTGTAGTTCCACTGCTCTCGTTGTATACTTTGAAAATGGCTGAGAGTTGCAAGAGGCAAACTGTTTTACAAGTTTATGAGAAAAAGAGGAAGTCATCAAAATAAAGAAATAAGACCAGAGGGCATTTGAGAGATTCTTTCAAGCAATTCCCCCGAGGAGCGGAAGAGCAGGCAGGATGATCTTGCACATGTGCACAGTTATTTATAAAGTGACTTGGGCATTTGTTACCAACATCTCTGGAAAAATCGTCCACTATACTTTTAATGATCTTACACAGCAATGTCTTCCCTAAAAAAAACAATGGGTCAAGCTAATGCAAAATAGCTTAATTTTGTCCTCATTATGTTGAACCACAACATTTTCTCCCTTGCCTCCTCATTATCATTTAGATGTTCTATGGCAGACTTATTACATGCCTGTTTAATTACATTAAATTGCAGAGGGTTGCAAGATTTCTGTCTATGGTAAATGGTAAACAACATTAATGAAGGTCCTGAGGACTATAAAACACTTTAAACTACATTCAGACTACATTCACCCATTCACACACGCAGTGGCAATAACGAATATTTAAATTTTTGAATCTTTCAATAACACACTGATGGCAGTAAGTCACATTGTAGCCACAACTACCCTGGGGCAGACTGACAGAAGTGGAGTTGCCATACAATCAGTACCCCTGGGCCCTGTGACCACTGAGAGCAGGCAAAGCAAGGGAAGTATCTTACTCAAGGACACAACGACTTAAATGGACAGAGCAGGATTTCAATCAGCAACCCACAACCAGCAACCCACCGATTACAGAACAAATGCCACTGTTGCCCAGTCTATTAGCAATAGCGCTCCACAGATAACATCTATGTGGCCCCTTGTGAATTTTGCTTAGTCCAGATGGGCACTTAATGGGCTTGGATTTGTTGTGAGCTTCCCACATGGCACCCGTTCGGTTTGACTTAACACAACCCACCTCAAAAAACTAGTTAGTCACTCTGTGTAGGTCTTAGCAGGGTCTCAAACAATTGTTGAACATATCAGCTCAACATCATGCACAGCATGTCTTGAATCTATATGTGTCCCACTCTTCATACAAAATATTTACGTGCATCAAACCTATATAGGCAATTGACAAGGGACTGTTTTTCAGTCCATTTTTTAACAATTTTGGACCCCATAAGAAAATGCTGGCTTGGTCATTGTGTCCCTAGCTACCTTTTAACCATTAACAAGTTCCTCCTGTGGAGCCTTAAGCTTAACTCGACTTGAAAGTATATCCAATTGATCAATTGATCTGTGTACTATTTGGACACAATATCTCTGCATGAGCCAACATTCTGCTCTGTTGATAGATCAAATATTTAACTTGTGGCGATGGATATCCATTTTACACTGCAATGTAAGGCATTTGTTCTGTATTTTTGGTAGATATTCAAGAGTAAAACTACTTTAAAAATAAAGACTGTCAATTCCTATGTAATCGAACAAACTTATAAAATAAAGTAAGTCATGTTACCACTGTTCTTTTTATATGGCAATTTGACCCCAACAACACAATGCTCATCAAGTGTTTAATTTCCAGTTTACATCCTAATTTAAAGCAAAATCTACTGTCTATGAATAATGTGAAAGCTTTTACATACCATATGTCTTCATTCTTAAGAAATAAATTATTACATGATTTTGGTATACACAAGAACATTTAAAGTTTTTGAGTCAAATATATTCCCAAAAGACAGTGAACCCACAGCACAGCATCAGCTAGGGGACAGATCTAAGGACAGCTTCAACTGCACAAGATGCTCAATTATGATTTAATTGCAAAGTGCCAAATATTTTCTACGGATATGTTACACACAACCATCTGTCAGTCCTGGCAAGCAAATGGTTAGAGAAAATCGCCAAGCCATTACCCAAAAACATCCAGTCAGGACAGCGTTTGTCCAGCATTCAAATCCAGCCTTCACAAATATTTTTTTTCAGGTTTATGACTGAAACATTCAATAGAGCCAACATGGCAAATATGTGTGACAATCAGGTTTATTACATTGTACTTACCAATATCCTTATGTTTACAATCTCATGACTGTAAACCTAGATTTTTGACTTGCAAATGCTACATCTGACTCATGAGTACTATAAATACTATGTTTAAACAATTTTAGGACACGTCCTACTATTGATTAAGCAATATTCAGTTTTGACGAGGAGTACTTCAATTAAAATGGAGGGAAAAAATAGTAATTGTTAAATATGAATTACTTTTGAATTCATTTGTGTTGAGATGTAAATCTAAAACTTTTTCAAGACTTACTTGAAAACAATACATTTTAGAATCACATCTCAACAGCTTCTATGGGGGCAAGGGCAATAAACATTTTCACATTTGGTTGTGACCAACAAGTAAAATATCCATTATGATTTTGAATGACAAGCACTGATGTCATTATTTTTTACTCTCACAATACCATATTGTACATCTGAATTCAACCTACTTAAAGAATTGTTGATTCGAAATATACAAGGGATGGATGGATGGATGGATGGATGGATGGATGGATGGATGGATGGATGGATGGATGGATGGGTGGGTGGGTGGATGGATGGATGGATGAATCCAGGTATTTTGTCTGGGGTCCATGGAACCTACATAGGTTCCACAGGTAGCCCACCTCCACCAGGAAGTCACATCAAAACCTGCCATCCTCAAAAGCCTTTGCTCTTTCCCGCACACAGTCTTGAGAGTCTGGAAGAGATTTCAGGATATAACTAGTTGCTCTTGGTTAGGGGCTGCCATCACCGATCCCTAACCCATCAGCAGGATTGGTACCCGCTCCTTTGTGCAAGGAGGAACAGGATGAGTACTGCAATCTGTATAATATGATTGAACTTGATTTTGTAAAGTGCCTTGAGATGACATGTTTCATGATTTGGCGCTATATAAATAAAATTGAATTGAATTGAATTGCCAGAGTCCTACAAAGTACCCTTCAGCGGGGCACTGGCATGAATGTCTCTGACCAAACCATTAGAAACAGACTTCATGAGGGTGGCCTAAGGGCCCAACATCCTCTAATACAGGGGTATCCAACTAATTTCTACATTGGGTCACTTTGACATCATGAAGTCATTAAAAGGGCCGGCTGCACATGTATAGATGATACTTTTGATTTCATAATTTCACTTCATTTCACATTAAAATATACAGAAAATGCACAGTAACATAATAGTAGCACCCTTAGGCCCAGTTTATCTGCAAAAAAAGATGTTATTGGGGTGAGTTAAATTTTAAACTCTTATCATTCTGCATCACTTTTTCTCTTTTTGGACATTTCTGGGTTGTTTTAATGTGTTGTAGGAAAACTGACATCTAGTGGCAGGATACTGTTACTACACAGTTAAATCAACATTTGCTACAGGAGCTTTTACACTTTAAAAGGATATATGCCACTACTTTATGACATGATATGCCCTTTTTGGCCGCATAAATTGCCTCGATGGGCCGGATTTGCCAGGCTTGAGTTTGACACGTGCTCTAGTAGGTCTCTACTCACTGACTGGTGCCATAGCTCAACTGCTATTTGTCAGATGAACACTAAAATTGGGAGGTTCCGCACTGAAAAGCTGTTCTTTTCACAGGTTACAGCAGGTTCATGCTGAGTTCATGTGACAGACATGAAAGGGTCTGTGAATGTTATGCTTCCTGCAACATACTACTACTATTACCAATTCTACTATGTTATTTAACTGTATTGTTGTTAACGGGTGGCACAGGTGGAAGTACTGATGTTGCTTGCATGGGACAGAGGTAGATGCATTGATCATAGTGGAAAAAGTCTACAAAACTGGTGTACATGTCAGGAAACAGCTTTTTCGTTGCTCTCCCTTCAGGTGCCTGAAGGAATAAAGTGTGAGGAACTTCACTGCTCCCTTTAAGTTTCCTGTGACAGGCCTTTCAGTTGCCTGCTGGGATTACATGGTGACAGGAAAGGAAGGCAGTCATATTCCAAGTGGAATCACGGATGTCCTATAGCTGTATCTGTGTTCTCTCAATTATCACTTTGCCTGCATTGAATCCTTTGTGCTTGTTCAGTAGGGAACATTAAATAGCAAACAGTAGAATATAATTGTGGATGAGCTCAGTGTTCTGGGTCTCTGCTTGTGCACATACCCTCCCCTCCCGCTATGAAAACATGCACATATACACTTCTGTCTCATCTAATTTGCAGGGTATGTGCGCAGCTTACAAACACAGCCTCTGACAAAGTGTGCTGTCTTCTCGTTTCCTTTGCCTCTGCTCTGTCACTTTCTTGTTTCCTCTATTCATTCCTCTGCTTTAATCTGCTGTGTTGCATTGAAGTCTTCAGCTGTGCCGCATCATTTTTGCTGCTCTAACGGTCCTGTTGCGCTTCTTAATTTCACTTCTCGTTCCTCAAACTTATACTGCCACCTTGTGGGGAGGCTTTAATATGAGGAAAACCCTGCTGCTCAGCTGTTAAGCTGAAATCTCTTGTGAATGACAGCTGTGAGATTTAATTAATACTCACCGTATAAACGCTGCAGGGAACTCAGCATGTCCTCATATTTTTCAACCTCTGTCATTAACTTAACTCAGGTAGCCAAATCAAACAAATACATAGTCTGTTTTTTTTAATGCAGGAAGCAATGACACACTATTTTTCTTTACTTACCAGTTGGTCAGCAAGATAAAGCCTGGGTTTTCTCCCTAAGACCCAAAAAGTGTAGTGCATTCTTCAGTTATTGCATTTTGTCCACACTAAAACGTTTCAGATCATCAAACAAATTTTACTATCAGACAAATATATTGTGACTGAATCTAAAGTGTGATTGGGTATCAATGACTCCCTGGAGGACTGCACAAAGTTGGCAGAAAGAAGGTCCTTGGTCTGTGGTCTTTCTGCGTGGATTTTCCATGTTTTCTCTATGCATACATGGGTTCTCTATGAGCACTCTGCCAAGACTGTTATGTCAATTGGTTACTTCAAATTAGTCCCTAGGTATGAGAGTGCAAGGTTGCATGTATGTTTGTCCTCTGTGTCCCTGTGCTGCCCTGTGATGGACTGTCGATCTGTCCATGAGGTACCTGGGAAAGACTGCTGGAGATTAGCAGCAGCACACACCCAGAGCCTTGGACTAATTTGCAGACAATGCCTGTCACTGGGGCTAGCTGGAATCCCAGAGCCATAGAAATGGCTTAGCAACCCTTTCCAGATTGAAAAATGCCAATGACTGTGTTTCTCATCTGTTCTGGTGAAGCTTGTAAAATTTAAACATTTCATGATTTAATGACATATTATTACAAACGGATCAGATTTAACCTGACCCTTTTTATATAGCATTTTGTATATTTGCATATTTTCTCCAAAGTGGGGTTGGATAGTTATTTCTCTCTCTCTCTCTCTCTGTCTCTGTCTCTGTCTGTCTCTCTCTCATATATATATATATATATATATATATATATTAGGGCTGGGCAACGATTAAAATATTTAATCGCGATTAATCGCCCTGATTAATCGCGATTAATCGCGATTAATCGCATTGTATTTACAAACTCCAAGAATGAATTCAAAAGTAGTGTAAAGAGCACTTTTATTTTAATGTTCTGCTGCCATATGAACAAAAGTGTTGTAACATTTGTACCACTTATTTTATACTGGATATTTTCATGAAACTGTTGACCTTTTGGGTTTTGTGGTTTTTATTTTATTATTACAATTTAATAATAATAATAATAATAATAATAATAATGTTATGTTCAGTGTTTTTTCGCTAATCCACCTCTTATATATTTCAATCCTTATGTAATTTTGTCTGTGTTGTGTGCACCTGCCTGTTGCTTTAATCCTATAAATTTCCCCGTCGTGGGATAAAAAAAGGATTAGCTAATGTTATCTTATCTTAAATAACACTTTTTAATATATGTACTGGGTTCTTTCAAGGTCTTAATTACATGTTATGTGTGGGCTCCAGTAACATCCATCCATCCATCCATCCATCCACTGATCTACCTGGATGTTCCCTGGAGGACTGAAACGCCTCAGTCAGAGACGTCAGTCTGTGGGTCTGTCGGGGCAATGAGAGAAGTTTCGTCTCCTCTCTCCGTTTCTGGGGCTCGACGTTTTCATGTTTTTTCACGTGCTTAGATAAATTTGTTGTGTTTCCACTTAAATGAACCGGCTTTTTACAAAACATACAGCTTGATTTCATTTACGGTATTAAAATAAAGCCGAACGGTGCTACTTCCTCTGTTCATGTTTTTTCGCTGCTGCGTTCTCTCTCAGCTGTTTGTGTATTAAGTTTGTGTGAGAGCTGAGTGCGCGGGCCAGGCTGAGTCTGCGTGCTGATTGGCTGGCGCCGCTGAGCCATGTACGAGAGGGGAGGGGGAGTGAGAGAGTGCTGCCGTGACAGCGCGCTGCAGTCAGCGCGCGTGCTGACTGACACTGACTGAAAGCATGATGTGAGCAACATGCGTTAATGCGCGATAAAATAAATATCGCCGTTAATAGTCTAATGAATTAACGCGAAATTAACGCGTTAACTTGCCCAGCCCTAATATATATATATATATATATATATATATATATATATATATATATATATGTATATGTGTGTGTGTGTGTGTGTGTGTGTGTGTTCTGGTTTTAACACCGTATTGGGGACGTCACTCTGTTTACACAGTCACGGCATGGGGACCTCTTCCGTTGTGGGGACCAAAAAGCTGGTCCCCACAAGAAAATTTATTTTTAAATGATTATATAAGTAATGTTAAATGTGCTGGTGAAGTTTCAGGCATTGACCTATAACACATGTTTTTCTGTCAATTTGTGTGAAGGTGTGTGTACTGAAGCGCCCCCTTGATGGTCATAACTGGCATTGCACCTACTTGTTTATTCACACACTTTTCCAAATATGGTTAAGCACCACCTTCTTCCTGGTCCCCAAAAAGGTTGACTTTGGCGAGAACATGAAATTACAAGTTTTAAAAGGCAAATATCAACTTAAAAGACAAAAATGCGGTTCATTGTGTGAATTTATTAATAAGGGAATATGAAACTTGTTCCGAGTGCACACAAGACACTAAAAGTGTAAACATTTGTGCAAATATTAAGGTAAGTATTTCTCAACACTGCAACTTTGGGATTTTTTTAAGATTGCCTTATATATTAGTTATATATTTAGTTTTGAACTAGAGTTATCTTGTTAAAAAGAATGAGCAAATGCTTTAGTTACTAGATCTGTATAGCTGATGAGGAGTGTATAGCTGATGAGGCCATAAGCCAAAACATTATTGATAATTAAATTGTGAAAATGTGCATTATATTGCTTCTACCTTACAATTTAAACTGCTTTATGTTTATTTTGAAATAAATTGCCAATAATATCTATTTAAGCTTGGGGTCATGAGAAAAGTTAAAAGGTGATCACTTTTTCTGTCAGTCACTTTGTTGCAGTCATCTCTGTTGTGAAATACCACACTGCTTAAAAGGTATTTAATGTTTAATAAATAACTTTGTCTGTTAGATATTGTGCGGTGAATGTCAGCCCTAGAGCTACTAACAGGACAATAGGTGAAAGGGATGATTCGAGCACTGGCTGTCTTTTAACAGGAAGCAGTGACAACTTCTCTTCGAGTTTAAGAATTTATTTACAGAAATAAAATAAACATCAGAGCTATAAATGGCTGTTTAATCGAAATTAACATTATATTTTAATCAACTTACGAGGCTTGTGAAACTTAACTAAACTACTAAGCAAAATGAAGATAAAAAGTAGCTAAGGAACTATGCACACTCTAAAAGAGACAAAAGACAAAATTAAGTGGTTGATCATCAGCATCATCAGCATCAGAATATCTCAGTGAGTCCTAGTTCACTCCCGATCTGAGTTAAGAACCAAAGTTCATCGCAAAGAACATGGAATGAGCTCAACTACTTTAGAACATTTGGTATGTGTGTCAACCCATTCACAATGCAAATCCTGAGTTAAACAAAATATTATTTAATAAGCTAAAATTTTAAAGAAAGTTTTTCTCAGTAAAATCATTAACTTTAGGGACGCTTTAATTTATTAATTTGATTATACCTCCGGGAGGTTAGGGTGTCGCTGTAGAGATCAGTCGCTAAATCGGCTAATCCTAGAGTTAAACAAAACACCTTTAAATCAACATCAATAATCCATATTAATGTGGTGATAATGCTCGTAGCATTATTGAACAATGGTGGAGCGAATGAAACAAACCTTATGCTCAAAACAAGCTGTAGTCATACGTTTGGGAAAGCAGAAGTGACCCGGAAGCTAATAGCATTAGGCTAGCGGACATTCGGCGCTAAGTTTAAAAAGCTTTGGTTTTATTTGGGTCATAACCGAAATGAGTAATGAGGGTAGGCTGGTCTGAGGTTCTGCATGCAGTTTCTCAGCTCTCAGCTTGTCTGGTGAGGGAAGGCAACCGATCCACAGCATCTTGAGTCAGCTTTCCTGTAACTTCTAAATCCTCTGCTCCACAGAGGACAAGTTTCTTTACTTTGCTGTCCCAACGAAACAGCAAGAACTGAGTTATACAGAAGCACATTTTTACTCAGCTTGTGGGTCTTTCGAGTCCCATGAGGCTCCATGCATGGCTGGCTGGTCCAGGGTGGATTCTCTCTCCTTGAGAGCACAAGGAAGAAGTGGAACGAGTGTGAGAAGTGGTCTAGGCTCTTAGCATGCATCCTGCTGAGAGAGGCTGTCTGCGTGGATGTGTGAAATGTCTTTGCTTACAACCCATCCCAACTTCTCCCCTATTGAGAAGAATTCAATATGAATTCTAGTCCATGGCCCAACATCTATCTTCAATAAATATGTAGCAACTATAACACTTGATTGCAATGGGTGTGCATTGCAATAAATTTAAACCTACACCATCCTCCAAGCCCCATTATTCTGTAAATGACAGAAGCTAAAATCTGTTTTGTGTGATTAACCTTCTGAATAATGTAAACCATATAGTAGGTATCCAGGTGAAATGTGATTATTATTGAATATTAAAAAATATAAACGACACATTGTGATTGATTGATATTTTTATAGACTATGTGCTCATCATATCAATAAAAAGTTACCTTAGACCTCTGCAGAAGCAAAACTGCTGACCTATTAACTTGAACTAATTCTAATTACTATAAGTATTTAACAGAATGCAACCTATTTCTTATTTACCCCGAAAGTCCAGCTGGTTTTATCTCAGGAACCGTAGGTTGTACAGGGAATAAAAAATGTCCCTGGTCTCAGCCACGCGAGATCACAAAAGTGTGTAAGGTACTTTGCAGGGAGACAGGGCCATCAGATTTCCATTCCTCCACCCTCTGGCGTTTCATATATACTGTATTTAATGTGGCTTTCTGACTTGGGGCTTGCCGCTGCAGAGCGCCCAAAGTTGCCTACTGCTCCACATTTGCGGGGTTGCCATGGAGCCTTTTGAGGGGTCAGCAGCAAAACCATCACGGGATCCTTCCTTGAGGGTCTCAGGGCTACCCACAGCCCGAATATGGTGACCCCATGAACTTCCAATGAAAAGTTATGGCCCTAAATGTTATTCCAGAGAGGGCCTCCTAAGACTTTACCCCTTCATAAATCCACCTAGTGACCTGATATCACCACGAGACTGGTGAAAACATGTTCAGAATGAAAAGTTGGGGTTGCTTGATGTAGGATATGTGGATTTTGTTTTGTTTTGGGCTTTTGTTTGGCTCCAATCCCCGTTATTTAATGATACATGCAGTGCCAACCTGCGTTTTTACCCATTTCTATTGATAGGAACAAGCTACCACAGGGGTCTTACATTTTTGTGTTCCTGTTAAGGAGTAGTAGTCAATCTGTTTGAGAAATGTCCAATTGAGCAGTCATTCCAGGCCTTCCCAAAACTGGCTAAAGATAAGATAATATAGGGCTTTATCGATCTCACAGACGAGAAATGTACTTGTCACACATCAGCTTCATAAACAAAAGAAGGAAAAGGTGCATGCGAGAGGCCCAAACAACCCGAACCAGGTGTGCAGAAGGGGGCCCCAGACGTCGGGCAAGAGTCAAAAAAACAAAAACAAAAAACAATGGAAGCCTCCTGCAGATGACCCGGAGACTGGATCTGTGGTAGGTGGCCCTGGCGTAGCAGCATCTGTGGCAGACGTCATGGAGGACGATCCCGGGCATAACAGAGTCTGTGGCGGGCATCGCATAAGATGACCCCGACGTGACAGCGTCTCTGGAGGGCGACACTGTGACAGCAGGCCCCTAGGGTGAAGCTAGAGCAAAACAGAACCCTAGGGCGGCAGGCAAAGGAGCAGAACCCTCTTTGGCTGGCGACAGAGCAGGCCCCTAGGGTGAAGCAGTCCACTAGGGTGTAGCTAGGGCAAAGCAGGCCCCTAGAGTGGCCGGCGACAGAGCAGAACCCTCTGTGGCTGCCGATGGAGCACATCCCTGCAGCGGCCGGCAACAGAGGTCCACTTGGGTCCCTCTTATGCAAAACTCTAGAATGTGGACAGGAGGTGGGGCCTCCTGGACCCCTTCTTCGATGGGCTCTGGAGCAGAGACTGGAGGTGGGTCTTGATGCCTGGCGACGGAGCAGGATCTTCGGTGGCCAGTGGCAGAGCAGGGTCCAGAATGACCACTTCCTCATGGACTGGCTCAGGAGATGACTGAAGGGCACTGAGAAGCTCCCTCAGAAACCCAGCCAGGAAGCCCAGAATGAACTCAAGTTGATGAAGCTTATGGCTCTGGACACCCCCATCAGGGTAAACTGGGGCTGGTGTGGGTACAGGTTTGCTGCGAGGAGCTGGCACTGGAGGAGGTGCTTTGAAGCTGTAAGGAGCTGGCACCGGAAGAAGTGCTTTAAGGCAATTTTAAAACACTGAGGCGGTCTACAAAAAGGGCCAAACCCAACTCTTTTTCCTGAAGAGACTGAGGTCTTTTACCATGTGTCTGACAATACTGAGGATATTTTATGAATCTGTTGTGGCCAGCACAATCTTCTTTGCTGTCACATGCTGGGGCAGTGGGCTGAAGGTCATGGACAACAACAGACTGGACAAACTGATCAGGAGGGCCGGTGATATTGTGGGGGAGGAGCTGGACACTCTGACGACTGTGGCAGAGAGGAGGATGCTGTCCAGGTTCAGTCCATCTTGGACAATGTCTCACACCCTCTCCACGACACACTGGCCCAGCAGAGGTGCTCCTTCAGCAGAAGACTCCTCTGATCATCCATCTCTGCAACGCCTCCCTCAGAGAGTCAGACACCTCCCCTCTGTAATTCTGACTCAGAATTATAGAATGATTAACCATAATTGACATTTATTCATTCTTTTGCTCTCTTTGCACATTATTAAAGTATTTCTGATTCTGATTCTAATCAAAATAATAATTTGTTATGATTCATTATCTGCATTGTTGGGTATTGAAAATGGATGTACAAATAATCATCAAAATATATTATATGAGGTTGTGGCTATTAGAATATGTGAACAAAATAAAAATGTAATATTATTTTGGACTCCTGCACATGTAGGTATTTTGGGAAATGAAATATTAGATAGGTTGGCTAAGGAGGCTATTAAAAAATATATTGATATGCCAGTAAAGTTATCTAAATCTGAAGGCAAAAGTATAGTTTGGAGAGAAAGCAGGAAGATATGGAAAATTAGGTGGGATAATTAAGTGGGATAATGAAATAAATGGAAGGCATTTGTATATAATACAAAATACAGTTGATGTAGTAAGGATTAGAGGAATAAACAGGAGGAAATAGATAATTATAAATAGAATGAGAACCAGTCACAATTTTAAAATGGAACTCTTTTTAAGTTGGTGTGATAATGTAGAAACAATGGAACGTGTTTTATTAGTTGTAGAAAATATGTAAATCAAAGAAGATTATCAAAAACGGTTTTAATAGGGAATTGAAATATGAGAATGTGGTTGATCAGTTAAATAGTATCGAGGGAAAAAAGAAGATTTTTCACTGGGATCATTGTGAGAATTTGAGGGATAGATATTAGGATCCAATAGATGGCAGCAGTGCGCAGTAATGGACGCCTGCTACCGTTAAAATCTAAAGAAGAAGAAGACAAAGAAGAAGAAGAAGAAGAAGAAGAAGAAGAAGAAGAAGAAGAAGACGACTTTTACTTCCTTTCACAGACTTTTATTGTTGAAACAGGAGGTAGAAGTATCTAACTAGCAAGAGCTTGATTTCTTATAAGTTGTTTGGAGCGAAGTTGGGGAAAAAATGACACAGGACTAGAAGAAAGCTGTGGCTATCTAAAAACTGCTCAGTAAGTATCTATGTTTTTTCAATGTAATGCATTAACAACGTATCATTGTTGGGTCAGCCTTTTGTGATATGTTTGAGAACACACGCGGTTTAGCTAGCTAGCTAGCTGGGTAGCTAGCTAGCTCTCATCACATGTTTCGGATATCATATCCGTTTGTTACTTTTATCATCAGTGTTGAGTGGCTAAACATGAACTTGATGGAATTTCCCCATACTTAAAATCAACACTTGAGAATAAATTGAAATTAATTGTGTTATTTCGTCGTCATTAGCCGAAATCATACATGAAATCAGTCATGGATGCATGGTTATTGCTGCCCATGGGTATGGGTTTACGAGTCACTTTTTTCTAAAATTGTAAGAACATGGCATTCTTATGTATACTCACCATCAGTGACCACTAGTGACGCACACCTGCAGGCGCCATTACTATGCGTCATGTCCACAAAGCCATATTGCTCCAATGCAGGATTGGCTTGAATCTGTCACAAAAGTGATTGTAGCAGCCTCATTTCTTGTATGATTTCTATACAATATGGATTAAATTAAAGCTAAGTATATTGCATATTGTATGTATCAGTGTTTTGATGTGTCAATGCATAACTATGGGGCATGTGTGGCACACAATAGTCATAGGTCTAATCCAGTAATATATTTCAATGGATGTGGATTTTATGTAACATGATGGGGATAAAAATCTGGTCATGACATTTGGCTATCCTGCTGTTTGTTGGAGATAACAAGAAGTGATTAGAAACTCTAAGGTTTGATGTTTTATAAAAACGTTGATTTGAAGCAATTTGTTATGTTCTGCAGTTTAAGATGGCACCTCGTATCAGTCCGCTTAAAGATGCAATGCATCATGTTATTTCGAAAATGGACAAAATATCAAAACTAGAGGTGAAGTACATCAACGCAGTGAAAGGTAAGATGGAATATCATATAACAAATTAAATTAAACATAATTAATGAAGTTAAACTGTCCCTTAGCTGAAGATATCAGCATATTTAGCAACTTATTAAAAAGAACAAACTATTTATGTTTTATAGGACGTGGTGTCTTTACAAAAGGCTCAATTTGCAAAGGAGAGTTTGTTGTTGAGTATCAGGGAGAGAGGATCACAACAGAAGAATCTGAGAGGAGAAAGAGAGTGTACCACCCTGCTTGTGCTGGCTTTATGTTTTCATTTAAGTGGCAAGGCAAAATATGGTGGTAAGGGCTGAAATATTTGTGTCTGTTAAAACATAGCTGGCAAGTTTTTTTTATTCTTATGATTTCTACTTTTAATCTGTTTCTGTCCTTTTAAGCATTGATGCCTCCAGAGAAGATGGATCACTTGGTAGACTCATAAATGATGACCACAGACGACCAAACTGTAGAATGAAAAAAATTGTTGTGAATGGAAAACCCCACCTTTGTTTGTTTGCCCTTAATGACATCAAAGAAGGGGAAGAAATTACATATGATTATGGAGGTTCAGACTGCCCATGGAGAAAACAGGTGAGGAGCTCAGTAAACTGAAGAAATGATGTGGAGCTTTGCAGTAACAAAGAATTTTGATCAATGTAGAAATGCAGAATATATTTAAAAAAAATTGCAATATATTTTATAGACTGTAAAATGGAAAGTGTTTTACATTTTCTATATCAACAACTATGAACTAATTTTAAATCTTAAATAGACTTTGTTCAGGCTACAGAGCTCCTAAACAGGTAATTGCTTCAGGTTTAGCTCAGAACTTAGAACTGTTTGGGGTTTTCTTCCATTACAATCTTTCTGTTATATTCTGTCCATGATTTTTTTTCTGCTCTCACCTGAAAAATTGACTGGTTCTAATATATACAAATGTAACAGTGAGGGTCAGATGCATCTGTACAATGTGATATGTAGACATGGTGTAGGGCTGACTGATATTTGATGGCCAGAAGTCCTTAAACCAATGTAGCAAATGGTTGAATGTTCCTGATGTAGAAATTTAGTTGCAGTTCCACATCTGAGTAAGATTTAATCCAGTACTCTACTTTCTAAATTTGCTTATTGATTCTCCCTTTTAGACACACACGGTGTCCCCACAACACACTTTAACCAGAATTACCTAGTGTGTTAAAAGCTGGAGGAAAGTTAGTCCACAGCAGGACATGTTAGCTGAGTGTGTTGGGTCCCCATAACTCATGTCTGAGATGTGTGTACAGCACTCAATCCAGTTGTGATCCCTAAAGAATGCAGAGGTTTTAGGTTGTTTCTTTTATATTATGTTTAATGTGATTTAGGACTTTAGCTCACTATATCATTTCAGGATTCTTTGACTTAATGTAAAATAAAAGTAGCCTTTGTTTAAGATAGTAACCTCAAATGAACCATTTGGTTGTCAATGTTTGTGTTCCAGCCATCGACCAGCTTGGAACCGTCAGAAATGGACTCCAGCCTTCCTTCACTTTGTTCAGGCTCTCAGAGGAACAACAATGACTTGGAGGATGACAGAGCTCCTAAACAGGTAATTGCTTCAGGTTTAGCTCAGAACTTAGAACTGTTTGGGGTTTTCTTCCATTTCAATCTTAGTTATAATCTGTCCATGATTTTTTTCTGCTCTCACCTGAAAAATTGACAATGACCCAGAGGATGACAGAGCTCCTAATGTAACAGTGAGGGTCAGATGCACCTGTACAATGTGATATGTGGACATGGTGTAGGGCTGGCTGATATTTGATGGCCAGAAGTCCTTAAACCAATGCAGCAAATGGTTGAATGTTCCTGATGTAGAAATTTAGTTGCAGTTCCACATCTGAGTAAGATTTAATCCAGCACTCTACTTTCTACATTTGCTTATTAATTCTTCCTTTTAGACACACACGGTGTCCCCACAACACACTTTAACCAGAATTACCTAGTGTGTTAAAAGCTGGAGGAAGGTTAATCCACATAAGGACATGTTAGCTGAGTGTGTTGGGTCCCCATAACTCATGCCTGAGATGTGTGTACAGCACTCAATCCAGTTGTGATCCCTAAAGAATGCAGAGGTTTTAGGTTGTTTCTTTCATATTATGTTTAATGTAAATTTATTCCAGGATTCTTTGACTTAATGTAAAAAAAAAAGATGTAGCATTTGTTTAAAATGGTAGCCTCTACTGAACCATTTGGTTGTCCACGTTTGTTTACCAACAACACTTTTAAATGTTCCAGCCATCGACCAGTGTGGAACCGTCAGAAATGGACTCCAGCCTTCCTTCACTTTGTTCAGGCTCTCAGAGGAACAACAATGACCCAGAGGATGACCGAGCTCCTAAACAGGTAATTGCTTCAGGTTTAGCTCAGAACTTAGAACTGTTTGGGGTTTTCTTCCATTTCAATCTTAGTTATATTCTGTCCATGATTGTTCTCTGCTCTCACCTGAAAAATTGACTGGTTCTAATATATACAAATGTAACAGTGAGGGTCAGATGCACCTGTACAATGTGATATGTGGACATGGTGTAGAGCTGACTGATATTTGATGGCCAGAAGTCCTTAAACCAATGCAGCAAACGGTTGAATGTTCCTGATGTAGAAATTTAGTTGCAGTTCCACATCTGAGTAAGATTTAATCCAGCACTCTACTTTCTAAATTTGCTTATTGATTCTCCCTTTTAGACACACACAGTGTCCCCACAACACACTTTAACCAGAATTACCTAGTGTGTTAAAAGCTGGAGGAAAGTTAGTCCACAGCAGGACATGTTAGCTGAGTGTGTTGGGTCCCCATAACTCATGCCTGAGATGTGTGTACAGCACTCAATCCAGTTGTGATCCCTAAAGAATGCAGAGGTTTTAGGTTGTTTCTTTCATATTATGTTTAATGTGATTTAGGACTTTAGCTCACTAAATCATTTCAGGATTCTTTGACTTAATGTAAAATAAAAGTAGCCTTTGTTTAAGATAGTAACCTCAAATGAACCATTTGGTTGTCAATGTTTGTGTTCCAGCCATCGACCAGCTTGGAACCGTCAGAAATGGACTCCAGCCTTCCTTCACTTTGTTCAGGCTCTCAGAGGAACAACAATGACTTGGAGGATGACAGAGCTCCTAAACAGGTAATTGCTTCAGGTTTAGCTCAGAACTTAGAACTGTTTGGGGTTTTCTTCCATTTCAATCTTAGTTATAATCTGTCCATGATTTTTTTCTGCTCTCACCTGAAAAATTGACAATGACCCAGAGGATGACAGAGCTCCTAATGTAACAGTGAGGGTCAGATGCACCTGTACAATGTGATATGTGGACATGGTGTAGGGCTGACTGATATTTTATGGCCAGAAGTCCTTAAACAAATGCAGCAAATGGTTGAATGTTCCTGATGTAGAAATTTAGTTGCAGTTCCACATCTGAGTAAGATTTAATCCAGCACTCTACTTTCTAAATTTGCTTATTAATTCTCCCTTTTAGACACACACGGTGTCCCCACAACACACTTTAACCAGAATTACCTAGTGTGTTAAAAGCTGGAGGAAAGTTAATCTACATAAGGACATGTTAGCTGAGTGTGTTGGGTCCCCATAACTCATGCCTGAGATGTGTGTACAGCACTCAATCCAGTTGTGATCCCTAAAGAATGCAGAGGTTTTAGGTTGTTTCTTTCATATTATGATTAATGTAAATTTATTCCAGGATTCTTTGACTTAATGTTAAAAAAAAGATGTAGCATTTGTTTAAAATGGTAGCCTCTACTGAACCATTTGGTTGTCCACGTTTGTTTACCAACAACACTTTTAAATGTTCCAGCCATCGACCAGTGTGGAACCGTCAGTAATGGACTCCAGCCTTCCTTCACTTTGTTCAGGCTCTCAGAGGAACAACAATGACCCAGAGGATGACCGAGCTCCTAAACAGGTAATTGCTTCAGGTTTAGCTCAGAACTTAGAACTGTTTGGGGTTTTCTTCCATTACAATCTTTCTGTTATATTCTGTCCATGATTGTTCTCTGCTCTCACCTGAAAAATTGACTGGTTCTAATATATACAAATGTAACAGTGAGGGTCAGATGCACCTGTACAATGTGATATGTGGACATGGTGTAGAGCTGACTGATATTTGATGGCCAGAAGTCCTTAAACCAATGTAGCAAACGGTTGAATGTTCCTGATGTAGAAATTTAGTTGCAGTTCCACATCTGAGTAAGATTTAATCCAGCACTCTACTTTCTACATTTGCTTATTGATTCTCCCTTTTAGACACACACAGTGTCCCCACAACACACTTTAACCAGAATTACCTAGTGTGTTAAAAGCTGGAGGAAAGTTAGTCTACAGCAGGACATGTTAGCTGAGTGTGTTGGGTCCCCATAACTCATGTCTGAGATGTGTGTACAGCACTCAATCCAGTTGTGATCCCTAAAGAATGCAGAGGTTTTAGGTTGTTTCTTTCATATTATGTTTAATGTGATTTAGGACTTTAGCTCACTATATCATTTCAGGATTCTTTGACTTAATGTAAAATAAAAGTAGCCTTTGTTTAAGATAGTAACCTCAAATGAACCATTTGGTTGTCAATGTTTGTGTTCCAGCCATCGACCAGCTTGGAACCGTCAGAAATGGACTCCAGCCTTCCTTCACTTTGTTCAGGCTCTCAGAGGAACAACAATGACTTGGAGGATGACAGAGCTCCTAAACAGGTAATTGCTTCAGGTTTAGCTCAGAACTTAGAACTGTTTGGGGTTTTCTTCCATTTCAATCTTAGTTATATTCTGTCCATGATTGTTCTCCGCTCTCACCTGAAAAATTGACTGGTTCTAATATATACAAATGTAACAGTGAGGGTCAGATGCACCTGTACAATGTGATATGTAGACATGGTGTAGAGCTGACTGATATTTGATGGCCAGAAGTCCTTAAACCAATGCAGCAAACGGTTGAATGTTCCTGATGTAGAAATTTAGTTGCAGTTCCACATCTGAGTAAGATTTAATCCAGCACTCTACTTTCTAAATTTGCTTATTGATTCTCCCTTTTAGACACACACAGTGTCCCCACAACACACTTTAACCAGAATTACCTAGTGTGTTAAAAGCTGGAGGAAAGTTAGTCCACAGCAGGACATGTTAGCTGAGTGTGTTGGGTCCCCATAACTCATGCCTGAGATGTGTGTACAGCACTCAATCCAGTTGTGATCCCTAAAGAATGCAGAGGTTTTAGGTTGTTTCTTTCATATTATGTTTAATGTGATTTAGGACTTTAGCTCACTAAATCATTTCAGGATTCTTTGACTTAATGTAAAATAAAAGTAGCCTTTGTTTAAGATAGTAACCTCAAATGAACCATTTGGTTGTCAATGTTTGTGTTCCAGCCATCGACCAGCTTGGAACCGTCAGAAATGGACTCCAGCCTTCCTTCACTTTGTTCAGGCTCTCAGAGGAACAACAATGACTTGGAGGATGACAGAGCTCCTAAACAGGTAATTGCTTCAGGTTTAGCTCAGAACTTAGAACTGTTTGGGGTTTTCTTCCATTTCAATCTTAGTTATAATCTGTCCATGATTTTTTTCTGCTCTCACCTGAAAAATTGACAATGACCCAGAGGATGACAGAGCTCCTAATGTAACAGTGAGGGTCAGATGCACCTGTACAATGTGATATGTGGACATGGTGTAGGGCTGACTGATATTTTATGGCCAGAAGTCCTTAAACAAATGCAGCAAATGGTTGAATGTTCCTGATGTAGAAATTTAGTTGCAGTTCCACATCTGAGTAAGATTTAATCCAGCACTCTACTTTCTAAATTTGCTTATTAATTCTCCCTTTTAGACACACACGGTGTCCCCACAACACACTTTAACCAGAATTACCTAGTGTGTTAAAAGCTGGAGGAAAGTTAATCTACATAAGGACATGTTAGCTGAGTGTGTTGGGTCCCCATAACTCATGCCTGAGATGTGTGTACAGCACTCAATCCAGTTGTGATCCCTAAAGAATGCAGAGGTTTTAGGTTGTTTCTTTCATATTATGATTAATGTAAATTTATTCCAGGATTCTTTGACTTAATGTTAAAAAAAAGATGTAGCATTTGTTTAAAATGGTAGCCTCTACTGAACCATTTGGTTGTCCACGTTTGTTTACCAACAACACTTTTAAATGTTCCAGCCATCGACCAGTGTGGAACCGTCAGTAATGGACTCCAGCCTTCCTTCACTTTGTTCAGGCTCTCAGAGGAACAACAATGACCCAGAGGATGACCGAGCTCCTAAACAGGTAATTGCTTCAGGTTTAGCTCAGAACTTAGAACTGTTTGGGGTTTTCTTCCATTACAATCTTTCTGTTATATTCTGTCCATGATTGTTCTCTGCTCTCACCTGAAAAATTGACTGGTTCTAATATATACAAATGTAACAGTGAGGGTCAGATGCACCTGTACAATGTGATATGTGGACATGGTGTAGAGCTGACTGATATTTGATGGCCAGAAGTCCTTAAACCAATGTAGCAAACGGTTGAATGTTCCTGATGTAGAAATTTAGTTGCAGTTCCACATCTGAGTAAGATTTAATCCAGCACTCTACTTTCTACATTTGCTTATTGATTCTCCCTTTTAGACACACACAGTGTCCCCACAACACACTTTAACCAGAATTACCTAGTGTGTTAAAAGCTGGAGGAAAGTTAGTCTACAGCAGGACATGTTAGCTGAGTGTGTTGGGTCCCCATAACTCATGTCTGAGATGTGTGTACAGCACTCAATCCAGTTGTGATCCCTAAAGAATGCAGAGGTTTTAGGTTGTTTCTTTCATATTATGTTTAATGTGATTTAGGACTTTAGCTCACTATATCATTTCAGGATTCTTTGACTTAATGTAAAATAAAAGTAGCCTTTGTTTAAGATAGTAACCTCAAATGAACCATTTGGTTGTCAATGTTTGTGTTCCAGCCATCGACCAGCTTGGAACCGTCAGAAATGGACTCCAGCCTTCCTTCACTTTGTTCAGGCTCTCAGAGGAACAACAATGACTTGGAGGATGACAGAGCTCCTAAACAGGTAATTGCTTCAGGTTTAGCTCAGAACTTAGAACTGTTTGGGGTTTTCTTCCATTTCAATCTTAGTTATATTCTGTCCATGATTGTTCTCCGCTCTCACCTGAAAAATTGACTGGTTCTAATATATACAAATGTAACAGTGAGGGTCAGATGCACCTGTACAATGTGATATGTAGACATGGTGTAGAGCTGACTGATATTTGATGGCCAGAAGTCCTTAAACCAATGCAGCAAACGGTTGAATGTTCCTGATGTAGAAATTTAGTTGCAGTTCCACATCTGAGTAAGATTTAATCCAGCACTCTACTTTCTAAATTTGCTTATTGATTCTCCCTTTTAGACACACACAGTGTCCCCACAACACACTTTAACCAGAATTACCTAGTGTGTAAAAAGCTGGAGGAAGGTTAATCCACATAAGGACATGTTAGCTGAGTGTGTTGGGTCCCCATAACTCATGCCTGAGATGTGTGTACAGCACTCAATCCAGTTGTGATCCCTAAAGAATGCAGAGGTTTTAGGTTGTTTCTTTCATATTATGATTAATGTAAATTTATTCCAGGATTCTTTGACTTAATGTTAAAAAAAAGATGTAGCATTTGTTTAAAATGGTAGCCTCTACTGAACCATTTGGTTGTCCACGTTTGTTTACCAACAACACTTTTAAATGTTCCAGCCATCGACCAGTGTGGAACCGTCAGAAATGGACTCCAGCCTTCCTTCACTTTGTTCAGGCTCTCAGAGGAACAACAATGACCCAGAGGATGACCGAGCTCCTAAACAGGTAATTGCTTCAGGTTTAGCTCAGAACTTAGAACTGTTTGGGGTTTTCTTCCATTTCAATCTTAGTTATATTCTGTCCATGATTGTTCTCTGCTCTCACCTGAAAAATTGACTGGTTCTAATATATACAAATGTAACAGTGAGGGTCAGATGCACCTGTACAATGTGATATGTGGACATGGTGTAGAGCTGACTGATATTTGATGGCCAGAAGTCCTTAAACCAATGCAGCAAACGGTTGAATGTTCCTGATGTAGAAATTTAGTTGCAGTTCCACATCTGAGTAAGATTTAATCCAGCACTCTACTTTCTAAATTTGCTTATTGATTCTCCCTTTTAGACACACACGGTGTCCCCACAACACACTTTAACCAGAATTACCTAGTGTGTTAAAAGCTGGAGGAAAGTTAGTCTACAGCAGGACATGTTAGCTGAGTGTGTTGGGTCCCCATAACTCATGCCTGAGATGTGTGTACAGCACTCAATCCAGTTGTGATCCCTAAAGAATGCAGAGGTTTTAGGTTGTTTCTTTCATATTATGTTTAATGTGATTTAGGACTTTAGCTCACTATATCATTTCAGGATTCTTTGACTTAATGTAAAATAAAAGTAGCCTTTGTTTAAGATAGTAACCTCAAATGAACCATTTGGTTGTCAATGTTTGTGTTCCAGCCATCGACCAGCTTGGAACCGTCAGAAATGGACTCCAGCCTTCCTTCACTTTGTTCAGGCTCTCAGAGGAACAACAATGACCCGGAGGATGACAGAGCTCCTAAACAGGTAATTGCTTCAGGTTTAGCTCAGAACTTAGAACTGTTTGGGGTTTTCTTCCATTTCAATCTTTCTGTTATATTCTGTCCATGATTTTTTTTCTGCTCTCACCTGAAAAATTGACAATGACCCAGAGGATGACAGAGCTCCTAATGTAACAGTGAGGGTCAGATGCACCTGTACAATGTGATATGTGGACATGGTGTAGGGCTGACTGATATTTGATGGCCAGAAGTCCTTAAACCAATGTAGCAAATGGTTGAATGTTCCTGATGTAGAAATTTAGTTGCAGTTCCACATCTGAGTAAGATTTAATCCAGCACTCTACTTTCTAAATTTGCTTATTAATTCTCCCTTTTAGACACACACGGTGTCCCCACAACACACTTTAACCAGAATTACCTAGTGTGTTAAAAGCTGGAGGAAAGTTAATCTACATAAGGACATGTTAGCTGAGTGTGTTGGGTCCCCATAACTCATGCCTGAGATGTGTGTACAGCACTCAATCCAGTTGTGATCCCTAAAGAATGCAGAGGTTTTAGGTTGTTTCTTTCATATTATGTTTAATGTAAATTTATTCCAGGATTATTTGACTTAATGTTAAAAAAAAGATGTAGCATTTGTTTAAAATGGTAGCCTCTACTGAACCATTTGGTTGTCCACGTTTGTTTACCAACAACACTTTTAAATGTTCCAGCCATCGACCAGTGTGGAACCGTCAGAAATGGACTCCAGCCTTCCTTCACTTTGTTCAGGCTCTCAGAGGAACAACAATGACCCAGAGGATGACCGAGCTCCTAAACAGGTAATTGCTTCAGGTTTAACTTAGAACTGTTTGGGGTTTTCTTCCATTACAATCTTTCTGTTATATTCTGTCCATGATTGTTCTCTGCTCTCACCTGAAAAATTGACTGGTTCTAATATATACAAATGTAACAGTGAGGGTCAGATGCACCTGTACAATGTGATATGTGGACATGGTGTAGAGCTGACTGATATTTGATGGCCAGAAGTCCTTAAACCAATGCAGCAAACGGTTGAATGTTCCTGATGTAGAAATTTAGTTGCAGTTCCACATCTGAGTAAGATTTAATCCAGCACTCTACTTTCTAAATTTGCTTATTGATTCTCCCTTTTAGACACACACGGTGTCCCCACAACACACTTTAACCAGAATTACCTAGTGTGTTAAAAGCTGGAGGAAAGTTAGTCTACAGCAGGACATGTTAGCTGAGTGTGTTGGGTCCCCATAACTCATGCCTGAGATGTGTGTACAGCACTCAATCCAGTTGTGATCCCTAAAGAATGCAGAGGTTTTAGGTTGTTTCTTTCATATTATGTTTAATGTAAATTTATTCCAGGATTCTTTGACTTAATGTTAAAAAAAAGATGTAGCATTTGTTTAAAATGGTAGCCTCTACTGAACCATTTGGTTGTCCACGTTTGTTTACCAACAACACTTTTAAATGTTCCAGCCATCGACCAGTGTGGAACCGTCAGAAATGGACTCCAGCCTTCCTTCACTTTGTTCAGGCTCTCAGAGGAACAACAATGACCCAGAGGATGACCGAGCTCCTAAACAGGTAATTGCTTCAGGTTTAGCTCAGAACTTAGAACTGTTTGGGGTTTTCTTCCATTACAATCTTTCTGTTATATTCTGTCCATGATTGTTCTCTGCTCTCACCTGAAAAATTGACTGGTTCTAATATATACAAATGTAACAGTGAGGGTCAGATGCACCTGTACAATGTGATATGTGGACATGGTGTAGAGCTGACTGATATTTGATGGCCAGAAGTCCTTAAACCAATGTAGCAAACGGTTGAATGTTCCTGATGTAGAAATTTAGTTGCAGTTCCACATCTGAGTAAGATTTAATCCAGCACTCTACTTTCTAAATTTGCTTATTGATTCTCCCTTTTAGACACACACGGTGTCCCCACAACACACTTTAACCAGAATTACCTAGTGTGTTAAAAGCTGGAGGAAAGTTAGTCTACAGCAGGACATGTTAGCTGAGTGTGTTGGGTCCCCATAACTCATGCCTGAGATGTGTGTACAGCACTCAATCCAGTTGTGATCCCTAAAGAATGCAGAGGTTTTAGGTTGTTTCTTTCATATTATGTTTAATGTGATTTAGGACTTTAGCTCACTATATCATTTCAGGATTCTTTGACTTAATGTAAAATAAAAGTAGCCTTTGTTTAAGATAGTAACCTCAAATGAACCATTTGGTTGTCAATGTTTGTGTTCCAGCCATCGACCAGCTTGGAACCGTCAGAAATGGACTCCAGCCTTCCTTCACTTTGTTCAGGCTCTCAGAGGAACAACAATGACCCGGAGGATGACAGAGCTCCTAAACAGGTAATTGCTTCAGGTTTAGCTCAGAACTTAGAACTGTTTGGGGTTTTCTTCCATTTCAATCTTTCTGTTATATTCTGTCCATGATTTTTTTTCTGCTCTCACCTGAAAAATTGACAATGACCCAGAGGATGACAGAGCTCCTAATGTAACAGTGAGGGTCAGATGCACCTGTACAATGTGATATGTGGACATGGTGTAGGGCTGACTGATATTTTATGGCCAGAAGTCCTTAAACAAATGCAGCAAATGGTTGAATGTTCCTGATGTAGAAATTTAGTTGCAGTTCCACATCTGAGTAAGATTTAATCCAACACTCTACTTTCTAAATTTGCTTATTAATTCTCCCTTTTAGACACACACGGTGTCCCCACAACACACTTTAACCAGAATTACCTAGTGTGTAAAAAGCTGGAGGAAGGTTAATCCACATAAGGACATGTTAGCTGAGTGTGTTGGGTCCCCATAACTCATGCCTGAGATGTGTGTACAGCACTCAATCCAGTTGTGATCCCTAAAGAATGCAGAGGTTTTAGGTTGTTTCTTTCATATTATGATTAATGTAAATTTATTCCAGGATTCTTTGACTTAATGTTAAAAAAAAGATGTAGCATTTGTTTAAAATGGTAGCCTCTACTGAACCATTTGGTTGTCCACGTTTGTTTACCAACAACACTTTTAAATGTTCCAGCCATCGACCAGTGTGGAACCGTCAGTAATGGACTCCAGCCTTCCTTCACTTTGTTCAGGCTCTCAGAGGAACAACAATGACCCAGAGGATGACCGAGCTCCTAAACAGGTAATTGCTTCAGGTTTAGCTCAGAACTTAGAACTGTTTGGGGTTTTCTTCCATTACAATCTTTCTGTTATATTCTGTCCACGATTGTTCTCTGCTCTCACCTGAAAAATTGAGTGGTTCTAATATATACAAATGTAACAGTGAGGGTCAGATGCACCTGTACAATGTGATGTTGATATTGTGTAGGGGTGACTGAAATTTGATTGCCAGGTGTCCTTAAACCAATGCTGTGAACAGTTGAATGTTCTTTTTGTAGAAATGTGGCTGCAGTTCCACATCTTAGTAAGATTTAAATTGAATTAAAATTTGCTGCTTAAATGTCCTTTTTAGACACATTGTTTTCCCACAGCGCACATTAACCAGATTTAACTAGTGTTAAAATTGGAATAAGGTTAGTCCCCAAAAGGACATGCTAACTGGGTGTGTGCTGGTTCCCCATGACTGATGTCTGAGGTGTGTGTGCAGCACTAAAAGCACTTCCAAACCCTGCGTCATTCATATTTTGGCTTAATTCAGGAGTCTAAAATAACCCTCATACCAACTCTGCTAAACATTTAATCCCTTTCATTTTTATTTATTTCATTTACTTTTCCTTCTCCAAATTGTCAGAGTTTGACCTTTTTTTTTATTCCTTTATTTGCTGAAACAAGTTATTTCTGTGTTCCAGAATTTCAGTGTCCTAATGAAAACAAATTATTGCCCAAATTGTGGCCTACTAAAAGTGTTATACATTTTGTTACTATTGCACATTGAACAGATTTGTAGCAAATTAAAATTGCATTTTCATCTTAATCTCTTTGTTCTCTTTAGATGAACAATGAGGCTCTTGATGATTCTAGCGACCTTTTTGACTCTGCATCGGGTAGTGGTGAAGAGTACATTCCTGATACATCTGATGAAAGTGACATTGGCAGCATGGAATTAAATGATCAGCCCAATGATTCCCATGAAGACTGGTTATCAAAATCTTCCCATTCAGAAACTCTTATGGAGTGTGACAGTACATCTGATAATCCAAAGGGTATGCCCGACAATGTTTTTGAGGATGAAGCCAGCTCTCCTCAAGCCATAATAGTTGGTGCAAGCCAGAAAAAAGGAGGAAAAAGAGTTTATGACAAGAGACATTACTGTTTGTACTGCTGCAAACCATATGCTAAGATTGCAAGACATCTAGAACGTGTTCACGAAGAGAAAATGGAGGTGGCTAAAGCGCTCAGCTTTCCAAAGGGTTCCAAGGAACGAAAGAAACATCTTGATTTCATTCGCAACAAAGGAAACTATGCACACAATGCTTCTGTAATGAAATTTGGAGGTGGAGTGTTGGTGCCAATCAAGCGACCACAGGAAGAACTGAAGTGTGAAGACTTCATGCACTGTGCATACTGCCAAGGTCTTTTTAAAAGAAAAATACTGTGGCGCCATATGCGGAATTGTGCACTTGGACCAGGATCAGCCCATTTAAAACCAGGAAAAAATCGTGTGCAGTCTTTATGTACTTATGTTGGTGCTGTACCTTCAAACATTACTAAACAATTGTGGAAAACAATCAGTGCAATGAATGCTGATCCAATTACAGATATTGTCAAGAATGATTCGTTGATTGTTGATCTTGGGCAACATTTGTTGAACAAGGGTGGTACTTCACCAAGGAATCAACAGTGTGTTCGTGAGAAAATGAGAGAAATGGGAAGGCTGCTTTACAATGCCAGGAAATGCACAAGCTTGAAAAGAATGGAAGAAGTCATAGATCCAAAGAACTACATGGAAATGGTGAGAGCAGTTCAGGTTACTTGTGGATTTGATGGTGAAAGAAACAAGTTCAAGATTCCTTCACTAGCTAACAAACTTGGAAATTCTCTGGTTAAAGTTAGCAAACTCCTAAAGGCACAAAGTTTGATATCAAACAACTCAGAACTAGTCAAAAAGGCCAGTGACTTTCAAGATGTCCATAAGGAGAAGTGGAATGAGTTAATCTCTTCAACTGCTCTAAGAAACGTCAGAGAAGCTAAGTGGAACGTGCCTACTCTCATGCCCTTTACTGAAGATGTCCGAAAGCTGCACGCGCATCTGAATCAAATTCAAGATGAATGTTACAATTCACTCTCTGAAAGACCCTCCATGCAAGCTTGGACGGAGTTGACAAAGGCATCGCTTGCCCAGATCATTCTGTTTAATCGTCGGAGAGAAGGAGAAGTAGCAAGCATGCCCTTGGAGGCTTTTTTATCTAGAGATACCTCTCACCAGCACCAAGATGTTGACTGGGCACTCACTGAAGTGGAGAAAAAACTCTGCCGGCACTTCTCAAGAATTGTCACTAGAGGAAAACGAGGGCGGCCAGTTCCGATTCTTCTAACTCCTAAAATGCTGTCTGCTTTAGAGCTACTTGTTAAACTGAGGGAAGCCTGTGGTGTTCTAAAAGACAACTTGTACTTGTTTGCAAGACCAGGAGTCCTGACACATTTCCGAGGCTCAGACTGCCTTCGTGACTTTGCAAAAGCCTCTGGTGCCAAGTGCTCAAGGTCACTGACGTCTACCAAACTCCGAAAACATGCTGCAACACTGTCAACTGTCTTGAATATGACTGACACAGAAATGGATCAGTTGGCAAATTTTCTGGGACATGATATACGAATTCATCGCGAGTTCTACAGACTTCCGGAGAAGACCCTACAACTTGCCAAGATAAGCAAAGTTCTGATGGCCCTAGAAAATGGAAGACTGGCAGAGTTTCATGGCAAGAACTTGGACGAAATTCAGATAGACCCGGATGGTATGTCTTTGTCCTGTTTTCTGTGTTTTATATGCAGTGTTGCCAAATTGATAGTTTCTTTCCCAAAAATGAGTTAAAACCACCAGAACAAAAACTCTTCCAATCAATATGCATTAATGCACATGCAGTAAATCTAAAAGTATATCAACACTCTATTAACAATGTTTAAGAAACTTCAGTCCAACAACACCCAATCAGAGTTGTTGTCCTTAAACACTCTGAAATAGCCACCACAGCAACATCAAATCGAGTCATTTGCATCACACACCTCATCCTCCTCTAACTTGATTGCAGATCGGATTGTTGTGCGCACTGGTGGATTACTGATGCTTTCTAGATGCATTCCGATAGTGGAGTGTTGTGTAGTGCAGCTTGAATGGGGCTGTTTGATAAGCTCATAACAGCTAGCATTAGCTGTTATATTTATAGTAACGGGTTTTGAACCCATTATTATAAATGACTAGTTAAAACATTTTAAACTAACAGACTTCAAACTAGTCCACTCAGCCAAGAATTTTTTTTACTACAAAATCAGAATAAAAACTATCATATTGCAAGATAGCCTGCTAAATCTGGCAACACTGATTATGTATTTAGTCTAGCATTCAATTAAACTGATTTTTGTGATCTAAACAGAAAATATTCTCAACTTTGACGACAAAGATGAAAGAGATGACAACAAAGATGATGACAACAATGCTGAGGAGGAGGAAAAGTCTTCTGCTATTGGTAGGACTTGTTATACTATACATTACTTTATAGTAATTTTTTATTGTTGCAAGTTTTCTTCCACTTTATATGTATAACCTGGTTTAAGTGTGCAGTTCTTTGTAACCAAATGCAGCTTTTGGAAAGAGGATGATTCTTACCGAGTATGCTAACTCCAAGAATTAGAATATATTTCAAAGATTGAATTTCCCTTTAACAAAATTTTAGCTTTTTTTCTTAAGCACAACAATAGATCTGAATTGTTGAATTCATTGTTAATGTTACCATTAAAAAAGAAATTGCTCCAATTTTCGTAGAACTATCACCAGTACAAATCCTTACTCAAGATGTGAACAGAATGACACCAAAACCATCCAGGAAACGTAAAAGACAACCTTCATCCTCATCAGATGATCAGGAGGATATGCCAATTGAAGTCAACACAAGATCTTTCTCTAAAGGTAAGCCAATAGTTCTGAGTTTTGTTTGCCTTTTTTTTTTAAATCTTAAAATATTTTTAATATTAAAAATTAAGACCTTACAATGCAACATGTAGCGTGTGTCCAGCAGTTTCTGGGTGAGAAGCGACTTTACACCCTGGACAGGTCACCAGTCCATCACAGGGCAATACAGACACAGACTGGACAAACAACCATGCACACACACTCACAGCTAAGGACTCCATCAGCAAGATCCATTAGGCTAAATCTTGTTAGCTACTCCATGAGAACAAAGAGTTTTTGTCTTGTAGTTGGGTAGGAAGAATAAAGACAAAAGTTTGTTTTGATTCTGTGTATTCATACTACACGAGACGTTCGGCTCAGAAGTCAGCGCCACGTCACTGAAGATCAATCTGCCGGGGGAGGGGAGCATGGAGAACTGAGCATGAATAAGCAGAGAGTTGTCAGACACAAAGATCATAGTTTGCTGTGGTTCTATTTGGAAATACTGCCCTGCTAGGATGGTTTAAAGAGTGAGTATATTTGACCGCTTAAACCACCAGAGTTGAACTGAAGTGAGCAACTGAAGTTCAACAGGTGCGTGAGATATATCCACTTCTCCAATCTAAACATGGCCATTTAAATCCTGTCCAATCACAGTAAAGCAGTTGGACTGCCCTTAAGGAAAAAACAGTTGCTCCGACGTTGTCGAGACAAAGCAGGGACACCTTCCAAGATGGGGCTGAGAGATTAAAATTTGTTAGTGAGACAAATTGCCTCAGTTCTTTTGGAGTAAATAGCAGCCTTAACAGTCACATTTTTTTGTACTGTAGGAGAAAGCTATAGTACCCAGAAAGAAACTCACGCATCTACAGGGAGGATGAGAAATCCATACAGAAAGACTCCAGTCTATGTTTTGAAAGGCAACAGTACTGTGCAACCTAGAAATGTACAACAAATGCAGTTACAATCAATTACAATGAACTTTTAGCCATCAACTTTTTCCCCTTTACTGTTCAGCTTGCATAAGCAACTTTCAATAACTGATAAAAAAAATACTAATAAAGTATTTTTATCTTCACTTTTTGAATCAATTTTCAATACCATAGTACAGAAGCAAGATAGTGCTGATAAATGATTAAGTTCCTGGGTAATGAGTTTTATTTCTGAATGTACACTGGAGTCACCCATGGTTTGTGTTTTAGTTTCTTTGTCATATCACATAAAAACAGTAATTTAACAAGCATAAGTCTATTTTGAATAGTATGGATTAAAAAGTAATTTTAAGTTTAAAAACAAGTTTAATGTCACTTATTGGAGTTTGCATATTGATGTGCTATTTAATTTCACAACATTCATAAATGTATCTGTTAAACTGGTTCTTTTGATTCTTAGTTTACTAATCTGAACTTTTTTTAAGGTAAAGCACCGCTGAAGAGATCTCCTTGGACCCCAGAAGAAGTGCAGGCTGTGGAAAGACACCTGAATACTTTCATTAAATCTTTCATTGTACCAGGAAAAAATGATTGTGAAAAGTGTTTAAAGGCTGAACCAACTGCTTTGAAAAACAGAACATGGAGGAATGTCAAATTCTATGTTCACAACCGCATAACAACAAACAAAAAGAAGCTGCAACACTGTTAATTTTAAGACAGGAAAGGACATTTTATTTCAAGTATCTTTAGATAAACACTCTGTTGAACTTTCAGTTATGTTTTTTTATATTTTAGGTCTCAAATGACTGTTAAATACAAAGAAACTAGAAAAGAAGTTGATTTAGGAATCCTCTTTGTTTTAAACATGTTAAGTTAAATTCCAGCAGCGTACCTGTGGTTTAAGTCAGCTTTTAAGTAGTGTGCTCAATATGTTAATTTAGAGGTACAACATAGTTTCATTTTTTGAAGTGTTTTTTAATGGACCTCAGGTGCAGGTGCAACTGTTAGTTCAGTGACTTCAGACACAAGAGACCTGGAAAACATGTTATGTTCTTCAGTCATTGGATTGCTTTCTGGTTTAAGTATCATAAAAAGTGTTCTGAAATGTTTTGTTTTTGTGTAGTTTTTTTCATATTAGTGAGGATGGACTGATGATTTGCTTTAAATCTAATATGGCTGACTAAATATTTTAAGAAAAAGGAAGGTCCCCAAAAGGTAAGTTGGAAGGTCCCCAAAAGGTAAGTTGTATGTGTAAATTATGCAAATGATATGTAAATCTGGTCCCCATCTGCCATGTTTTTTCAGAAAATTAAAAAGTCCTCATGAAGCATGGTGAAAACAGGTTAATGACCTTACTTTTGAAATTCCGTTTTTTGAAGCTGTGTTTAGGGTAATACAGCTTTACATATTGTACCATATTTTTTATGAGTCTGTAGAACCACTAGAAAGGGTGGTCCCCAAAAATGATGATTAAAAATGTAGTCCCCACTCCCCACGGAAACCAGTCTGTGTGTGTGTGTGTGTGTGTGTGTGTTTGTGTAGGAATTGGTAGATTTATTTGTTGGCTGTTTATATTTTATATTTTAAAATCTATATTTATATATTTCATATCATCAACTTTTTATGAAGTTAAAATGTAAAATTATGGTAAATAGACTCAATAGATTCATAGATTTTGTGTTTTTTATCATAGTGAGATATTCAGGTGGAAGAAAAATACAATATTTTTGTTAACTGACGGTATCACATAACCTGATAAAGCGCTTTGTAGATCTAATAAGAAAGGTTGTGTTGTGCGCTCATACCCTCCTACAGAAAATACTCCACTCATCCACAGTGCCTTTTTTAACCTCATCTAGCTTCTACAATGTGCATTACAACACGTTTCTCATTCACCCACATATACACAGCTCTTTCTGTCATATATTTATCCTCTGTACACATTCTCAGTCATCCACCAATAGGCAGTGAGGAGAAAAGTGTCTTATCTGAGAATACCTCAGCATGCTGCAGGGATATATATCAGTGCTCTGTGATGTGATTTCAGACAAAAAACGGCAGTTGTGTAAAAGCAGTGCTTCTTTAAACTGAAAAAGCATGTTATAAAGCCTTAACGCACCCTAAAATAAGTACAGTAACAACACATCACAAACATGTGTAGGAATATTGTAACACCATAAAACACTATGCTTAAAGAAGATTTCAATGTATTTCAAAAACAGGTATTATCCATTTTCACAGACTCCTAAGACTAAAAGTAGCTCTTAGTGATGTTCTTTTAACATTGATTATTTCTTTGAACTGTATTACTTATTATATTGTCATATGGCTTTAGAATAGAATATCCATGTTCTGTACTACCTTTCTTTTGATGTGAAATTTTACCTTTTTGATTATGAATATTATTAAAAATTAGAATTGGATAGTATAAATGATAATGTGTTATTCTCTTCAAAGGAAAGCAACAATGAAAATGGCTACTAGCCTTTAATATTTCTAACTAGCAATTGGGTTTATTACTTAACAATTATTACATTTATTTACCATGAAAGATGGATGTCTTGTCAGTTGTAAGACTGAAGTAGACTTGCCACCAGTAACTGTTAATTGGAATCATTAATCAATAACCTCAAGCAAATTAAAATCATGTCTCTTATGTATTCATATTGTTAATCCAAAAGGGATGATTTGTACTTTGAGGCAATTCGATCACTGATATAAAAACCACAGACAGCCACAGTTAAAAATTATTTAAAATGTATTAAACCAATAACTCCATGTTACAGCAATTATTCCGTTTAATACTAATACTACTTGGACACACTATACTGCTAAATATGCATCCACAACAACGATAAAAATAAAAGCAAGAGCAAACAGCAAAGTGATGAAACTTGGATGTACGAGCCTTTAGCTTTAGGTAATTGTCTAGCTTAAATAAGCCTTACTTGATTCAACATTGTATAATCACCATTAAGACAAGCAAATGATGTAACGACATTGAAATGGATATGAAGTGATGTGATGGTGCCTTAAAGCAAGGCCTACTATTAGCTGAGTGGCTACGATGAGCTGAGTAAACCACAGCTACAGTTTAGACACCACAAGCACGTGGTGTCACCGAGGGGTGGCTAACTCAGCACAAATGCCACTAGCTGACCCAATGAACACGTCAAAAAAATTCCTTGTGGAAATCCAAAACAGCAGAACAGAGAGAGAGAAGAAATGTCAGTAAGGCGTATTGTGTCACTTCCTGTTTTCTGTTGCTGCAGTGTGAATTGTGGTTTGGTGTTCCAGACTCTCTTGATTCTATCTTAAATCACTTTGCTGTGACATCTCTGTTTCTAACACATAAGCACATTTAAAACACATTCTCTGCTGCTGCACTTCACGCTTGGGAACTCCTCGTGTTTCACATGGTTTGCTTTTCTCGGTGTGCTAAGAGGTCACTAGCCTAGCTTAGCTTTAGCTTTACTGTGGCTTCCTTCCCTATATTTCCATCAGCTTCTCTTCTATTTAAGTCTACCCTCTCTCCTGCTCACTGTGTCTGATGTTTAGTTATTCCTCTGCCTCCTTTAGTGATAATGGTAGTGTAATAAATGTAGTGTTTTTGTAATTTTGGAGGCAAGAGTGTCGGAATTTTTTTCACGCAGAGACTGCCTCCCTCAGCAGGGTGCCGCTGCTATGAAGCCAGGCTACACCTCACTTATCTTTCTTCTTGCTTGCGGGAAGACAAGCCACCCATGCGGGCTGCACGGGAATCAAAGAGTTCCAAGCATCGGCAGGGTTGACCAAGTTGAGTAAAATGTGCTTTCTGTGAAACTGACATCATAATCAAATCAGTGGGGGTCTGTCTAAGCTGTGCAGGAGAGAGCTGACTCGAGACGGCGCAGAGCGGTCTCCTCGCCAGGCCAGGCTGAGACGAGAGGATAATCTGAAGTCGCCCGCTGCAGGGCTGAGTTTCACATGCCGGAGACCCGACTACGACCCGGTGTCACCTTCTAACAGCCGCATGGTCACATGCTGCTGTGGAGATGACCAGTTTCCCCTTGGAGTAATTCAACTGCTTCCAACTGGATGTCCAAAGTGAACCGAACTGACGCAGCGTCACCAACAGGTTTGGTAGAGAAATAACCAGGGAGAGTTAAATGGTTTATTTAAAATGGTGTACTTGACGGTGTATCAACGGTGTTTTTAAAACATGTGGAGCTAACCGACATAGCTCCCACTAGCTTCTTCAAAACCATGCAATGCTGATGTAATTCAAGCAGGGACGTGCAGGGGGGGAGGGAGGGTGCTTGAGCACCTGCCCCTTTGCCCCTTGATGCCCAAAGTGCCCTTTTGTCAGTGTTTTTCTGTGAGTGTGTGTGTGTGTGTGTGTGTGTGTGTGTGTGTGTGCATGTCCAAAATAATAATAATTTAGATCTACCGTGCCACGGTCACCGTAATTTACAATACAAAGTTGCTGCTGCATCGCTTCTTCTCCTCTCGCAGCCTGGAGGCTGCTTCTGCCGCTCCGTCTGACTGCGTGCCCGGTCTTTCCTGTCCCTTTAAATCTGCAGCACATTTGACTGTGCTCTGTGCTTTTTTTAACTCCACTCTCATTGGTCGTACTGCCTTAAATTCCGCCTTCCCTCTTTCTAATTGGCTGTTTTCTAGTGCGTGTGTGTATGTGTGCTTGGAGTTTTAATTCTTACTGGGATACTGCCTTACCACAATTAATACTAGACTATGAAACCAGTTCCAGTTAAGAAACTAAATATTATCAGCTCTAAAATAGGTGAAAGCTGCTGGACGCAGTTCTGTAAAGAAGCAGGAGAGACTGTTTTGATTTGTAGAACTTAAGAAATGTAAGTAACCAATGTTACCATCTTAAAATAGCATCTAATTCTGAAGTACAATGCATTTATCAACAAAAAAAATCTATTTTATAAAACTAAATATTCTGTGCCAGGCAGGAGTTCTGAAGACTGCTGGAAAGATGGAAAAGCAAAGATTCTTAGCCATAGCCGCCTGAAAAAGAAAAGGTGAGGGTTTCCCTTTCCCTTTTACCAATATTTCATTGCTATTATTGCTTTAATTTTTTGTCGACCCTTTGAGGCAGTTCAGGCATAATAGCAAGTGTTATTTCCTTTACATGATATACAGCACAACACTAGATACCGCCTAAAGAACTGCTATATTTTGTTTATACTTTTGCCTATTTATAATAGCGTAATTAGGATTCCACAAAATGACAGTGCTATTTATTTTACTATTTCTACTTTTAGAATTAGGATAAAGACAAATAAAACCGAGGAACACCATTTGCATCGGTTTTATTGTACAAAGGTTTCCACACTGTACAAACCAGGGATGGAGCTAGACATTCTCATCATCAGGGGCTTAGGCCATAAAATATTACATCATTATGAGAGTAATAAGGTACACCAAAAAGTAAACAGTTATTTAATCTGTTGATGTGGTCAGAAAATTAATTTAATATAGGCCTTTACATATCTTAAAGTTAAATCTACTGTTCTTTAATAGTCATACTTGTCATGGTGCAGCTTTGTCTGCTTCACAATGCACATATTCAGGACATTTTTCACCTTCCATTCAGCTCCAGTCCCACAGTTCAGTAATCATCTACACCTGTCAGTCACTAATCAGCCAGCACTCAGCACACCTGTCAGCCTCCCTATTTAAGCTTCCTGCATTTAGTCCTTCCACGTCGGATCGTTCTGTTGGTTACCGTTAACTTCTGCTCATGACTGCTTTTCCTGTTTACCTCTGCCAACCTCTGTTTCTGCTGCTCACCACATCCAGTCTCGTCCAGCCCGAAGTTCCTTCATCTCCGCCAGCCTGCTGTGGTTCTGGTTCTATTCTCACTCAAGTCCTGTAAGTATTCTCCTAGTCGTGCTGCCTGTTTCTGCTGGTCTAGTTCTGGTTCCAAGTCTCCATTCTGTCATGTTGCTGGGTCTGCAGCCTCCGTGCTCTGATTCCGTCCTGCTTGCCAGTTTCTGCCTTCAATATCCTCCTGCTTCAGCTCAGTATAGACGCTTGGTTCTTTCCTCCACTATCCACAAACTTCAATAAATTATTAAACTAACTTTGTTGTGGTTGTGATTGGGTTCAGTAAACAAATCATGACAGTACTAGTATATACCAATAGTATATTAATATGCTGGTGAAGATTCTCAGGATTTTTTTTAATTGAGAAAGCTTCCTGGAGAGGAAGCAAAACGTCTTCAACTACGGAAAACAAGTCCAGTTGTTTTGTTTTTTATTTTTTGGAAGTATATTAATATGTTCTCATTTGAATGATGAAATGGACAACCACTGAGGTTACAATTCAGTCTTGGTGTCACCAATCTTATTCAAAGTACAGTATTGGTGTCAGGGTGCAGTTTTGCCTGCTGCACCCTGAGCATTCCCTGGCTCCTTCCTCCTCCAGTGCAGTTCTGATTCCACTCACCTTAATCATCCACACCTGTCAGGCTCTCATCATACCTGGACTCAATCCACCTGCAAGCTCCACTTGCACTCAGCTTCCATCTGCTCAGCCCAGTAACACACTCTGGTTTTCTACCTCCACGACTCATTATTTTCAATAAAACTCTCAAAACGATCTCTGTGTGTGGTTGTGTTCTGGTTCATCGAGACAAATCATGAAATCCATGCTCCTTATGTATTAAGATTTACTGCACATTTAAACATTGAAAACTCACTATTATTTTGGAAATAATTTGTTGTCTGAGAGGATGTAGGTAAGGAGAAGCTGTTATTTACACTTCAAATATATGTTGTAAGAAATGTGTTTGGAATGTTAAAATAAATTACATGATATCTAGACAACAGACATATTTTGAATATATTTGGTTTAATAAGCACGTATTTACCGTCTCTCTCTGTTACTGGTAAGTTCAAATGCAAACTTTTTCAAAGTGGGAAAAAAGTCCCTATTCGACATTTATCAGATCTGGTGATGCTTTAAACATTAACAAACAGCATCTAGTGTGTGTCGTGCTTATAAAATGTGTATAAATGTAGCAAATAATGCTGCCTTTTCTCTTTAGACAGACAAAACGCATCCTGATGCCCAAATTAAGCATCAACAAATGGGAGCATGCATATTTCGTAGGACCAATGACATCAGACCAATGAAACTTTGGACCATTACTGTCCCTACCAAAGTTGAAATCAAACCTACGCCCTTGATTCCATGTTACATTTTTTATAGTACGGGTTGGTACATTTCAACCGGTTGTATAGCAAGGTATGTTTCTGTATCATGTTTTAAATCCGTGCCCCATGTGCCCTCTTTTAACTTTGAGTACCTGCCACTCCAACAGTCTCTGCATGGCCCTGAATTCAAGTATGTTTTTACGGTTATTACAAACGTTATCTCCTGTAAGTCGGTCCGCCCATTACGACCAAAATAAAGCCAAAGATTTTTAAAATTAGTGCAGAATGTCCGCTAGCCTAATGCTATTACTATGCTACTATGCTATGCAACTACGGTTCGTTTCAAACAAAAGGTTTGTTTCGTTTTGCCCCACTGTCATTTGATAGTGCTACGAGCGTTATTACCACATTAATATGGACTATTAATATCGATTTAATGGTGTTTTTGTATAACTTTAGGATTAACCCATTTAGCGACCGATCGCTACAGCGACTCCCAGCCTCTCGGAGGTATAATTGCATTTTACTGATTTTTACTGGGCAAATCATTCTTTGAAATTTTATTTTATCAAATAATGTTTTGTTTAACTCAGAATTGTCATTGTTAATGGGTTGAAACACATAGCAAATGTTGTTCTGACTTAGCTAAGCTAATTTAACCTTAATTCACATTCTTTAAGATGAACTTTGATTCTTTAACTTAGATCAGAATCAGAATCAAGTTTAATCGCCAAGTAGGTTTACACATACAAGGAATTTGACTTGGTGATGATGGTGCAGACAGAAATAAGAATACAATAAAATAAAGTAAAATTGAATAAAATCAATATATATACAGAAATAATATACATTCAGTAGACTGTGCGTTAATGTAGTGAACCAGATTTCACTAAATCATACTGATGATGATCAACCACTTTATTTTTTCTTTTTTTTCTTTTATGTGTACATAGTTCCTTAGCTTCTTGTTATCTTAATTTTGCTTAGTAGACCCTGCACGGTTGTAAATTTCAACTTTGCAGAGTCTACACTCTGCCTTTGAACTGTTTGTGTAGTTAAAATGTGTTAATATTTTGCTCTGTTTTCTTATTATAGCGTGAAGCCTCTGTGCGTGTGCACCTTCCTCTCTCTCTTTCTCTACTCAGGGTTTCAGAAAACTCTGTTGTGGTCCCACCTTCTGCTGTAGTTTTGGCCTTTTGAAATGATGAAATGGACAACCACTGAGGTTACAATTCAGTCTTGGTGTCACCAATCTTATTCAAAGTACAGTATTGGTGTAAGGGTGAAGTTTTGCTTGCTGCACCCTGAGCATGTCCTGGCTCCTTCCTCCTCCAGTGCAGCTCTGATTCCACTCACCTTAATCATCCACACCTGTCAGGCTCTCATCATACCTGGACTCAATCCACCTGCAAGCTCCACTTGCACTCAGCTTCCATCTGCTCATTCCGGTAACAGACTCTGGTTTTCTACCTCCACGACTTATTATTTTCAATAAAACTCTCAAAACGATCTCTGTGTGTGGTTGTGTTTTGGTTCATCAAGACAAATCATGAAATCCATGCACCTTATGTATTAAGATTTACTGCACATTTAAACATTGAAAATTCACTATTATTTTGGAAATAATTTGTTGTCTGAGAGGATGTAGGCAAGGAGAAGCTGTTATTTACACTTCAAATATATGTTGTAAGAAATGTGTTTGGAATGTTAAAATAAATTACATGATATCTAAACAACAGACATATTTTGAATATATTTGGTTTAATAGGCACATATTTACCGTCTCTCTCTGTTACTGGTAAGTTCAAATGCAAACTTTTTCAAAGTGGGAAAAAAGTCCCAATTCGACATTTATCAGATCTGGTGATGCTTTAAACATTAACAAACAGCATCTAGTGTGTGTCGTGCTTATAAAATGTGTATAAATGTAGCAAATAATGCTGCCTTTTCTCTTTAGACAGACAAAACGCATCCTGATGCCCAAATTAAGCATCAACAAATGGGAGCATGCATATTTCGTAGGACCAATGACATCAGACCATCAAATGCAAACTTTTTCAAAGTGGGAAAAAAGTCCCAAATCAGATCTGGTGGTGCTTTAAACATTTCCTTCTTGTGTTTGCTGCTTCTGCTCTGTGCTAACTGAGAGCTTGTGTCTGTACTGCTTGTGTGTATACTATGTAGCCCCTCCCTGAAGGAGGATGCTCTACTCCGTGTCTAAGGGAGGGGTAGAGAAGGTGCTCTTCACTTTCCGCTCGCACAAGCAGCTCCATGCAGCTTTCATAAAAGAAAACGGCTCTCAGTGAGGAGCCGACTCCGTCTTTGACTTTAAAGATCCGGCTCTAAAAGCCATTTTGTTTGCGACCATCCCATCACTATTCTGAATAGATTCTGCCCAGGCAAAGATCAGTTTCTATATAAGATATAAAAGAAGTTATTTTCTGGTCCCGTGGAGGGAGAGATAAGTCGGCTCTGACCTATGTGGTGGGCGGGTCTCAGCCGTCTTTGTGAATTGCTTGGCCAAAAGCAGAAAAGACGGCCTTGTCTGTCGATGGAAAAAGGGGGAAGAAAGGCCTTGTTCTTTACTTGGTTGTGTGCTTTTAACCTAATTAAAGTCCTAGGACCTTCTCTATCAATCCAACGACCAAAATGGCAAAGGTGATGTTTGGCTTTGTCAAGCAAGGCAACAATCACCGTTTCCGACATGTGTTACGTGAGGAATCTTCAGGTGAGATGAGGTCTCTTCAATACAGTTGACGGCGTCTGAAGGATACGAGCCCTGTTTGCACTATGGTTCTATCATCTCGGAGGCATGGTCCTAAACCATGTTGCATGCTGAGAGTCATAGTCCGATCGGCCATTTTATGACACAACATTTATATCTATCTTCTGAACGTGAAGGTACACCCGGTGGAAGTAGGCTGCAGGGGATTCATAGCCAGCTCAACATCTAGGTTACTCAGGGAGATGGGGGTGTGAGGGAAGGCCCGCAGGCAGGCAATCAAGGCCCTATCCAAGGCTGCTTAAAAGGGGAGCCAGTGGCTGTGGACCAAGAGGAAGGACCTAGCCTGGGGCTCAAGTGTGTGATGGTTGATGGGAGTGAACCTGGGACGCTGGGATTCACTGCTGAACCCTCTGGAGGTGTCATGGGCCTATCAGCGAAACACCCAAGAAGGAGGGCGCCCACTTGAGAACCCAAGGGATGCCATCACCCACTTGATGGCCACAGTGTCTCGTCGGTGCCTTAGGTATCTATTGGGATAACAACATCTTGTCCTACTCAACAGATCTATAAAAACTAGTCATTAAAGGTAATGGCATAAGAAATGTGTATGCTTGTAAGTTTTCTTCTATAGCTACAGTAGCTGATTAAATTAGCAATAGTTGCTAGTGTGTGTGTCAGCAGATTAATTTATTTTGTTTTACACTACAAACATTAAATTATTTCCTTATATACAATCAGTAAAGTAATGCATGGCACCGTAATTAAGCTAACATTAATACACTAAGTTGAAAATATGCAACAGATTTACTGCCACATTTACCGCCTAAAGTTTTATGTTGAGTTCCTTTAGGCTGCAATGTTCACAAGTTTTGGCAGACAGCTGACAATGCATAACACAGCTGTTCTTCAGATAAACATTGCTTATATGTGAGGCCAGGGGTGCTCTGACTCCTCTTCTTCAGTTGCCATCCTGTTTGATACTGATCTACTGTATCTTCTTCTCATTTGACTGTGGTGCATTCTACCTGCAGAGAGATTTTGTGTGTGGTCAAATGACTGTGGCTTCACTTAATTGGTCAAACAAAGTCTGGTGAAAAGAAGTTAAGCAATCTTTGTACCACAAAAAAGTGTAATTTCATATACTTAAAACAAAAGTAAAGGTAACAAGAGGCACAACACCTAGTGTATGGAGTACATTTTGCATTTACCTCCCCATAAATGTACTCAAAAAGAAATTATCCACTTTAAAATTACTCACACAATTTTTTTCTCTTCCTAAAAGCTACTTAAGTAAATGTAATATAGTAAATGTAATGTGTTCCAGCCCACCTCTTTTATTCGGCAGGGAACAGTAAGTGGTTAGTTAGACAACAAAGTGAACTTATTGTTGGATGTAAGGTAACTTCAAAGATGCTTTCTTTTACTCAGCCAGCTAGCTCAAGACCTTTACATGGATGCTTTCCCCGGTGCAACCAGTGAACGGCTGCAGGTAAAAGCCAGAGAAGCTCTGCTCTGCTTTGGAGTAGCAGTAGTTGTTAAGTCAAACTGTAAATCAGCTCCATGCTGCAGGAACCCAACTGGAGGAAAACACCAAACTCAGGGGCAGCAAGGAGCCACCCACTGACATGCAGGCGCTGCAGCACGTAACAATGCAAAACATATTTTTTCAATACTGAAAATTATCATACCTCAAAAATGTCATATTGGTCCACATTTAGCTTAAATGGGTACATGTGAGTACACAGATATACCACACTGAACCATTAACAATCCATATGACTGGAAATCGTGAATAAAAATGAAAAAAAAAAAAACCCACCAGTGGATCATGACAAATATGTCCCAAATCCCACTGTAATGAAATAAACGACTCGTTGTTTATAAAACTGCCTTAATGGCAGTTTTTGGCACCAAGGGTGTAAATAATAATTACAAGTTAATTTAGCGATTCCAGACTGGCAAACTGTCGAGAGTGTAAACTACCTCTTGCCCAATGACTGCTGGAGATAGGCACCAGCCCTGGCTGAGACCGACCAGCCAGCCATGTCCTGCGAGCCACATGGGACTCAGACTAGTCTTCACTACTTCTTTCTGGGACTGACAGAGAGAGAGTCCCCCTGGACAAACCAGCCAGACATGGGGCCTCATGGGGCCCGAAAGACCCACCAGCCAGCACAGGGGAGAACTCTGTTTTTGTCCTGAGGACCTGACCGGGCGAATCAGAGTTAAGTCTGCAGTCTTAACTTCAGTGTCAGACGCCGAAAGAAAGAATCCCTCCATGCAAAAAAACAGCATTTCTCCTCAGCTGTTACAGGAAAGCTGACTTGAGACGGCGCGGATCGGCCTCCTTTACCCACTTCACAAGCAGAGAGCAAATAGGAGTTGAAATCGCGTCTGCAACCGGGTCAGAGACTGCAGGCAGGACGTGGGGCCAGCCTACTCTCGGCCACGTGCCGGCTAGCCGCTGAGCCACTAGCTCGCTGCTAAAAGAACCAACGTTTTCCCTTTCCACTGCTCTCTCCCTTTGGATGGCCAAAGTGAACCGAACTCACATGAGGCACCGACAGGTTTGGCAGAGAAATAAACAGGGAAAGCTGAATGGTTTGTTTTGAAAGCCTGTGTAATGCGTCACCTTGGTGTTTTAAACACATGGGAATGAGCTACATATCTCCCATTAAGGTGTTGATACCATGCCATTGTCAATGTAATTCAATTGTGGTTTTATGGTTATAACAAATGTTATCTCTATAAGAGTTGTATACACTGATGGGATATTGATGTTTGTGTTATCCGGTGCACTCATTAGGACTAAAATAAGCTGAAGTTTTTTAAAGTTAGCGCTGAAAGTCCGCTAGCCTAAACGCTATTAGCTCCGGTAACATCCGGTTTCTGGATATTCAATTACGGCTCGTCAAGCATAAGGCTTGTTCGTTTCACTCTACCATGGTTCAATAGTGCTATGAGCATTATTACAGTATTAATACAGAATATCAATGTCGATTTAACGCCGTTTTGTATAACTTTAGAAGTAACCGATTTTAGCGACTGATTGCTACTTCAACCCCTAGCCTCCCGGAGGTACAATCGCATTAATAAAATCGAGCATCCCTAAAGGGAATGATTTTACTGAGCAAATCATTCTTTAAAATGTTACTTCCTCAAATAATGTTTTGTGTAATTCGGGATTTGCATTGTGAATGGGTTAAAAAAACCTACCAAAAGTGTTCTGAATTAGTTAAGCTACTTTAAGCTAATTCTATGTTCTTTAAGGTGAACTTTAGTTCTTTAACTCAAATAAAATGTTATTTCATCAAATAATGTTTTGTTTAACTCAGGATTTGCATTGTGAATGGGTTGAAACACACACCAAATGTGGTTCTAAATTAGTTAAGCTAATTTAACTCCATTCCATGCTTTTGAATCAGTGTTCGTTGTGAACACGATTCACTGAATTATTCTGATTATGATCAACCACTTTTGTTTTGTCTTTTGTTTACTTTTGCATGCTCGAATTGTCCCTTCCAACTATTGTTCTGGAATCAGATATTCACCGGACAATACCTAACAGACAGAGAGTTGTTTATTAAACATTAAATAACTTTAAAACAGTGTATAATTGCACAACATTAGTTTATCTTTAGCTAACTCCGGCTTCCTACCAACACACGGAGAAGCAGCATTTAGTTCCTATCCTCCACTTATCTGGAACAAACTTCCAGAAAACTGTAAAAGTGCAGAAAGCCTGAGTTCCTTTAAATCAAGATTAAAATCACATTTGCTTAGGATTGCCTTTGACTGTTCTAGTTAAACTGTTTACTGAAACATCATTAGTTCAACTTTTTAGTCCACCTGTTTTTAATGTTTGCTTTTAGTTCATATTTTTCCAAGTTCTATTTTGTTTCTACATTTTATTCCTACTTGCTGTTATTCATTTTTTTCCAATTTTCTCCTGTATTTTAAGCATGTAAAGCACTTTACATTGTCTCTGTACTGAAATGTGCTATACAAATAAATTTGCCTTGTTGTTCCTTAGTTGAGCTTAGCTGTGCACAAGTAATGTGAGACAGGCACTGCACAGGTTTTTTTGTTGTTGTTTTTTTTTAGGGGGGGGGGGGGGGGCGTCAAAAGAACTTTAAAGACTTCTTTACTTGTAGGAAAATTCAAACAAAAAGTCTCTTTACCACCTAGTGGTTTATTTCGTTCCCAGGATCTACAATGCACAAGCCAATATGAAAAAATGCTGTATTGAGAAAAAAGTTTTCTTTAGATGCTTTGAAGACACAGCTGATCTTGCTGAGTTGCACTGAGAACCGAAAAATGCCAGAACAAAATTAAAACCAATCCATTTGAAGCCCACAGAGCTAAAATCACATCTCCGCCTGTCAAACACTAACAGACAATAAGCTCCCCTCATTCTTTACTTTGTTGTCATCAAGTCTTTCTCAGTCATCGTTCTTTCTTTGAACTGATTCTCACCATAATCACTGCTCAGCAGCATTAAATTTGGGACTTCTGGGAAGTCTTCCAGCAGCAGCTGTATGAGATATTTGTTCTCAAAGGATTTTTTCCAACTGTTTTCACTTTGTCTTGATTTTGCTTTAGTTTCCATAAACACAATTATTTTTGGGGGAATGTCTTTCTGGTAAAAAAAAAAATCTTTCTTAAGCAAATGGAACTTGTATCTAGCTCAGAGAAAGGTCATAAAGAAGCTTTAGAATAAAGCAAGGTTTAGTTTTTTTTTCTTGTTTAAAATAGTAACCATGATACTATTTAAGCTTCTAGTCATTGGAAAACATTACAATTCATAATACCGTGCTGTGACAAAGTATAGATTTGATCCTCATAAATTGAATTTATTTCAGACAATCAAAATACCTTTAATCTCAGACATTAAGATGTGTTTGGGGCAAAAGTGAGAAGGGTCTTTTCATTGTTTCTGGTCAGCAGCTGGCACTGAAACTCCCCCATGGATACTGTTTTCACCCAGTCTCATTCTTATTATTGAATTATGAGCATTGACCTTAGCTGAGACAAGTCAGACCCACTGCCCCTCTTGATCTAGATGGGTCTCTGCTGAAGCACAGCTGCTTTAGATGCTCGCGTTTCCTTTTCACCTACCATCAAGTGTTGCATCAGCCTGTTCTCGCCAACCACCATGACAAAACGGGTGAATTAGAGCGTGGTTTTAGTTTATTTTTGGAATCTAAACAATGCCTAAGACTTGTTCTGCTCCCGGTTGCACACATAGGCATTTCAAATTGTCAGATTTACGTTTCTTTCATTTACCGAAGGACGAAGAAAGAAGAAAGAAATGGAGAATTTCAATGAAAAGGATGCAGGCAGACAATCCCAATCGACTCTGGAAGCCATCATACCACGACAGAATTTGCAGTCTACATTTCATCTCCTGTAAATACAACTTAATTTTGCACTAGTCATTGTTCTACTTAAATAATTATATAAATAAAAAATAGGATATATACTTAAGTCTGTCAGGGTTCTCTGTTTGGCCGGTGCTCTAACTCTGCTTCACAGATGGTTCTAGTCTGCTGGGGGGTGTGGCCCACACTTGCGGCTCATTTGGAGCGCTATTCACTTTCGTCTTAAGGAAGGCACAGACAGATGGAAGACACCAGAACCTTACCCAGTCGTGGTACGACGTGGCCTTCGACCTGTACTTGAAAACCTGAACCTGTGAATCTTTCGTATCTTTTGAATCTAATCATTTTGAATCTCCTGCTTTTTCGTAGTTTGTGTTTTGGATTACTCCCCCGCCTTGACGTCCTGCTCGACGAACCAGCGTTACAAGAATCCCCTTGGCTCAGATATTGCTCTGGCATTTCCTCTCTTACTCCCTTGGTGTTGCCAAGCCGGGCTCGAGGTTCCCTTCCCTGGATTCTGCTGGTTCTCTCAGATCTCTGGTCAAACCGTCTGTCTCCCCGCCTCTCGTGGCTCGCTCTGGATCCCTCGCCGACTTACCATCAGTCCGCCCTCCAGCTGCTAACCACCGGCTACCCTCGTGAGCACTCGGCCTCAGAGTTTCCCTCACTACCCCTCCCCGGTTAGGTTCGCTCAACTAAATGGTAAGCGGCTCGGCTTCTGGAGATTTTATCCCTGGTTGTTCTCCTTTAACATCTCTCTTCTTTCTTCCCGCAGTTCCTCCGGCACTGACGTTCAGACCTCGACAGATCTCATTATATCATATCGATCCCTGTAACCTAAACCCTTTAACAAACATCTTAAACTGCGTTCTTTCTTCCGTATTGTATCTGCATGTGGGCAAAACATATAAAAACCATGACAAAGTCAAGATGTAAATGTTTGTTTTGTAACAATATACATACATGTACAATGTATGCAAACCCTCTGGCATGAGTCTGTGAAAAGGATTAATAAGACAAAAACACCAAAAATAATCCTTAGTGAACAATGTTTTTTTAACTCGTCAGTTTCTTTGTTTTCGTCCGCCATTGTGTTCACCTTGTATTCATTGTAACTTGTAACTCTATGACAGGAGTTGAAATTAGATTTTTACAGGTCCATTCTGGATGAGCTTTGAGCTATTTTGCAATTTCAGTTGCAAGACATGCAAAGCTGATAGACATACCCCTAAAACAACGACATCCTCTTCTTTCACTTGAGAATTATGCTTTATTTTAAGATGATCTAGTAAATAAAATCCTAGTCAAATACATTGGAATTTGTGGTTGTAATGTGATAAAATGAGGAAAACTTAAAGGAGCTTTTAAAGGCACTGCAACAGTACCATAGAACAGCAGACAAAAGACACCATTCAAACACCACACCAACCAGCTTCCTATGTGTAGCTGGCATTCACTGTACATTTGTTATTGTGGTCACCTAATGTGGTGTTTTGTGTCTTTCTATCTAGGTGTCAAAAGCATAAATCCGGGAGATCCTATTTCAAATGGTCTATGAATATTTTTTTTTTGTTTTCAGAAAAGCACGAGCCTCCTCTGCAGGTGTAGCATATTATTCATGTTTCCATCCAGCCAATTCTGCGGTATCCATTATTCCAATTACTCCTGCACTTTGAGCCACCATTACAGTCACTATAATTGTTAAATGGTAGGCAAGGATGAGATTTTTTATGAATAACTGTCTGTTACATTACTATTAGAGTGTCAAGGCTAATTTCTCCATTCAGCATCTGCTTTTATGACTAGAATTTCAGTATGGGTGAATTCTCAAAAATGGTTTCAATTTGCTAAATTATTTTTTGTGAGGGTTGAGAATCAGTAGATAAAGGTGTCAACTTCAGTAAGCATTTTAGGCACCAAACTGGCAACAAGGATTTTCTATTGGCTCAAGAATCACTTCTGTGATTGGAGGCTGTTATTCTTCTCCTCATAATTGAAAACTAGCAGATTTCATAAGTAATTATTTGTATTCAATATAAATTAAGTTTCTAATTTACTAGATAACAAATATTTGATAAACTGCTGTAATTATTTGGTTCTATGATATAAAGTTTCCATTGCTTAAAGTCTTCAATCAACAGCTTGTTCTTCTTCATGGTAAGTTTATCAACAATTAAGAATCTTCATTGTCACCGTGTGTTATTGTGGTGAAATTTCTTTTGTGACAGACACCAGTTTAGGATGTACACTGATACATGACACACAGACACAACACACTTGGTATTTACAGTTTTTCTAATAAAAACATTAAACGTGCACGTTTGTTTTAGAGTCCAAGAAGCCTGATATCAATCCCTTTGCAAACAATATGAATTACTGTGATGTTACATGAATTAACCCTTCAGCACTCCTTCAATGATGCATTCATGCCCGCAGTAATGTTTGGGCAGCAATCATAAAGGGCCCCTACCCACTTGAAGGTCAAGGAAACTGCATAAAGGACCATTACCGAAGCATTGTCGAAACACTGAACTATTTCTCCTAAAGCATATTTAAAGTTTTGGTTCTATTCTACAATGCAGTTCAAACAAGTGTCACAGAATTTTTTTTTTGCGTGTTATACTATTAGAATACATTTAAGGCAAAATATGTGATACATATTTTTTTGTTTGTTTGTTATGGACTTCTCATGAATCAGCCCTGTCCACTCCTCAGCCACCACTCTGCTCTTGATCAGCTCGTCCTGCTGCACTAATTAGAGTCAACTCTGGTCACCTGTTCATATGACTTCTTATACCTGCCTCAGTCATGCACTCACTGTCAGAATGTCTCGTCTTGCTACTTCGTACTGTAACTGTGCCTCTACCAGTTTCTTTGAGCTCAGCCAGTCGGACTCTTCTGTCCTGTTGTGTTCAGCCCTGCTTGATGCTGCCTGTGTCTGCGTGCTGCACAAAGTCTGCCTGTTTCCCTGTGAGTACCAGCTGCTTGCTCTGCCCATTCTGATGGATACTTGGTCCACATCGCCTGTTCTGGTTAACCTCTGCCTTCAACATCTAGTTTGTCCTGTCCCTGCATGCAACCCCTGGTCAGTCTGGTTCTGCTCCCTGCAATAAACTTAAAAAAAAAAACATAACTATGTGTCTGGCTGAATATGGGGTTCACCAGCATTACCCATTAGATATTTAAGATTTTGCATATTTTCATTTAAAAAGTATTCCAAGAAAAATGCTTTCACTTCAATGAGCACATCTTTCACGTTAGAATAATTGAAGTAAAGGTTTTCTAACTGTCAGTCCTTTTCCTTACACTTTCCCCATCCACCACAAAATTGTCCTTGGGCAAAAAGCTGCTGTAATCCTCACACATTAGCGTACTTTTCATGCAAAGAGAGTCTGGCTAATTCCCTGTGTAAAGTGTTGGAGATAACGCTTGTGCCAGTAATTCATATTCTGTGTGTGTGTGTGGATTATGAGTCATGCTACCATTTAAAATAGCTGTAGGTGCATCCAGTTCTGCTCATCACTTGTCAGCCTCTGCATACCCTCAAAGAGCAGATAACATGGTGTTAAACAAGTCTGGTAGTAGGGAATGAGACATTCTTTAAGTCTCATTATCCCAGAAAAAGGACTTGTCACATTAAATAGGAAGATAATGGGGGGAAACGTGGTTGGTGGGGCGTGGCAAAGCAAACAAGGGTGACTGAAATAAACTGTGGTGGGGAAACAAGATGTGGGGTTGACATGTGGAGCTGGGTGGAAGCGAAAGGTGATGGAAGAAAGGCAACACCTCTGTCAACAACAAACACTGAATAACTTAAGATTTACAAGGCTTTTGGATAGCCAGTGTTAAGATTGATCAACCTGCCTGTCTGTCCATCCGTCCAGCTTTACAAAAGACTGTTTAGTCTTCAAATCTGCTGTAATACTGACTGCATCACGATATCTTCCTGCTCACAGCCATCAACATCTACAACATATATAGATACCAGAAGTTCCAACATTTAATCTCCTTATGGGTTTGATAAAGTATATTAGAGCTGAATTTAATGAAATACCTTCACCATGGATCATAAGTAGCAAAATAGACATTTAGTTAAGAACAATCAGAAAGGTGTCCAGTTATATAAAAAAAAACTAAAAAAGTATTTGCTTGCAGAACTAGGGAAGTATGGAGTGTAACTATTTTACTCTATGTTGTAGTCATAAGTCAGCTGTATTCTTTTCAACTAATCTGAAAGAAAAAAAAACTGAATTATAAGATCAGAATCAAGAGAGACACTAAGTAAAATCCTCCCTTTACAAAGTCTAACTTATAACAAAAACATTAAAACAAGTGATTTTTGTGCAACTCTCACTTTGTGTAGTTGTCCCTTGTAAAAAAAACTTGGTCTCTAACAGGGCAGTCAAACTTTATTATAGTAGCAGGCCCCACACTATCAGGTAGCAGGGTGCACTTATGCTGGTGCCCGAGCCCCGGAGGAGAGAATTTTGAAAAATAGAGTCTCCCTGATGTATTTTGGAAGCTTTCAAGACAGGTGATTATTTAAACAATAGAGTCAGAGTGCATGTTTCAAATTGAATAAAAGGCAAAAAAAAAAAGAAGTGAATGATCAACTCTTTATAAACAACCTTTGTTTTTTTTATTATTATTCTTAAAATATTTTTTTTCTCATGATATTATCATCATGTTTTAACAAGGTAAGGTAATCTCCATTTGCATAAAATTAGTTTAATTTGAATTACTAGCACCACATAAAACAGATCAGATTACGTGAGGTCTATTCATCTTATTATTATTATTCACAGTTCTGTTCTAAAAACGATCGTAACATTTCTTCACGAACAAAGTTGAATTTTTATGATAAAAATACAGGTTTGAAATTTGAAATTGAATTTACATGTTGAATTTATTTCAGTCATACTGCTCTTTCGAAATCTCTTATCTCAGTTTAATTTCACTTGCACTCATCACACACACACGATATATCATCGGCGAGGATTCTAGAGACGAACACAAAATGCATCCCCTGAAAAACTTTGATAATTTGCTGCTGTAATATTGTATTATATGTAATATTATAGATTTTTTGGAATGGACAGATGTGCATAATCAAAAAATATCAGAAATACAATTATAGAGCATTCAGTATTGTAAGAAAGCCCACACTGTTTCTGGATAAATACATTACTGTATGAGTTAAGTTCTATTCCGTTTTATGCCTCTTTCCTTGTAAGTTTAAAATGTCCCATGCTCCTGAATGCACCATAGCTTTCTGACGCTCGTGAATGCATCACACTGGTCTATGAACGCGGTGCTGTGCACGTTTGATCTTCGCTTAAAAAGCTTTGCAGTTTCAAAACTCACGTCGGCTCCCACGGTTTGTTGTTGTGTGTGAATGACAAGAGACCACAACAAATAAATCAGCCATACCTCGGATAAAATCTTTGGATTTAATGTTGTTCATTACACCCGTAATTTTGTAAACGAATCTGCCAAATAACAGTTTTTTTCCCACAAGATGTTTAATCAAACGTTTTAATATCATTAATTTAAGAACAAGTAACTGCGTTGGTCACATTTTAATCCGTTTTCTTCGTCGATATTCAGTTGTACAGAGTGAGGCACGCTCCAGTGACAGGGGGTGCATATCTCAGCAGGCATGCACTTTTCGGCATAACACCGGTCTGTGTTTTGAACAGAAAAGTAGCATCTCGGTTGGAACAAGGAACCCAATCACTCGTTAATGTTGCTTTCAGTGGAGACAGAAAGGTGATTTTTGGGATGTATAATCGGGGAAATGTAGGCGGCGGCAGGAGCTGCTATAGACGGCGATTTGCCGCCGTTGACCGGCTACTTTTGACTGCCCTGCTCTAAAACATAGTCAGAATCAAAATCAACTTGATGCAAGCTTGTGGGTACAAACAAGGGATTTGACTTCACATTCCAACGCTCACATTGTTTAAAGAACAGGTAACAGCAAGCAGAGCAGCAAACTACAATCTATAACAAAAAAATACATTATTCAAGGAAAAAGGTAAGAATAGGGGCAGTATGTACACACAGCAGAATAGAAAGCTGCCCGGGCTGTAGAGTGGTCAGAGTCACTTCTTGGTGATCATTTTAGCCATCAGCACTCTGCAGTGCCAAACTGAAGGTAAAAGTGTGAATGACCAGTGGCCAGGATGAGTTGGGAAAAGAGCTAGTATAGCTTCACTTTTACTGGCTCTTGGCATGCACAGGTCATTAATAGATGGAAAGTCAGTCCTTATACTCCTCTCTCCAGTTTTAATTCTTCATTGCAGTTTGGTAACCTTTCCAGCAAGTTGAATTCTCACGGTATTTGTGCGTTCACAAACACACAAGAATCCATCCTGTACCGCTCCCACAACCGTTTGTGACTGAACCAAAAACGGGTCAGGTCACTATTACAATTATGTTGATATTGAGGATTTCTGTAATAAGTACAGTTCATAATCCTTTGACTAGTTTATTCTAAACCTGTTCATCAAGCACCATGCAACATAGGACATAACAAGAACACAGAAAACCACAAAGAATAAATGGACTTTAAAACTAACTTACTACTAACTGAACAAAGATGTAAAAGAAACAGAAATAAAGTAACTAAATCCTTAATGTATATTAACTAAAGGCAGGAAACAAGAAGGAAAGGACAGGTTCTACAGACTACTAAACAGTAATTAAGAGGTGAAAAACACTAAAACACTTCACAATCCTTAGGAACACCTGAGTGTTTTCAGAGAACTCCTATTGTAGCCTAATAAATTGTGGTTTTCTTCCAGTTTTACTAATCTTGATTCTGACTGACCGTAAGTTAATTTGTAAAGAAAATGGACAACAAAGCATTATCTAAATACAAAGTTGTTAGAGAAAACATAGAGCTGTAACTTCAACAAAAGCAGGTTCCAAAAGCAACTGAAAAAGCAACTGAAGCGAGTATGAGTTGTGGAGAGAGAGAGAAAACCAGAGTCTTGACTGAACAGGAGCAGAAGGATGTAGATGGCAGGTGCTGGAGGACTGGAGAGAGAACTGGAGGGCTGCAGGTGCTGAGAGTGACGGCAGGTGAGCCTTTGGGCAAAACCCAAGGATGCAGGTGAGCTTCGGGATGGGAGCAGAACTTGTAGCTGGATCCAAGGGGGTAGCAGGTGATCCAGTAGCACAGCAGAGAGATTACTTGGACGCAGGGGCTGCAGTAGATCCAGCAGCGCAGCAGAGGGAGTTCTTGGAGGTGCAGGGGCGGCAGACGTGGGAAACTCAGGCAGGCAGATGTGGAAAAATCTCTGACTGGCTGACGAGGGAGAGTCGAAGCTCTGACAGACAGAGGTGGGAAAACCTCTGGCTGACAGGCGTGGAAAGGTTGACGTGAGAAGCACGAGGGAGGACAAGGTTTGGACAAAGAATGATGATGATCCGGCGGGGAAGAGCAGACTGAGAGAGGTTTAAGTAGAGGTGTTGGCAGGTGTAGCGAGTCCAGGCTTAATTAAGAACAGTAGGTGGAACTAATGAGGAGGTGGGGAGAGAGCTGGGCTGCATGAGAGGTGGAAAGATCTGGAAAGTTCATGGGGAGACAGGCAGGCCAAAACTGTACCATGACAAATACAAGGGACTGAATACAAATGTACACTACACATATTAGATTTTTATATGTAAAATGAAATAATAATTGAAAACCATATCATTCTTGTTTCACTTGTATCTTTCTTTTTGATTTTATTTTTTTCAAATTTAAGTACAAGTTTAACAAGTGAAATATGTGCAAGGCTTCAGATTTTTTATCTGAGAAGTGAAGAGAATAAGAACCATAAGCCAACCTCGAACACTTGTGTTCTTGTCTGGAGTTCTGTTTTAAACAATGACATTAATCAGCTGATTTACAGAGTTTTAATTTAACTCTGCAATTAATGAGCAATGTTGAGAACTGCGTCATGTTATCTAATTACACCCCCACCTTCCTTCTTTGTTAATTTCCTGTTCAGTCCCTATTTAATCTTCTTTTTCCTTTAGTTTTAATGAGAGACACTTTTCCAATGTTGTCTTTTTCATTCTCCTCCTCACCGTATCTTTCTTTTAATTTTTGTTTATATTCTACATTTGCCTTTAAACTCCTTCCATTGTGTCCTTCTCTCCCGACATAAATGAAATAACCCATCTGGTGGCATTCATTTTCTAATCAGGGCTGCAGTTTGATTAATTTGCGAACGGTATTGGCGAAAGGAAATCACACAAAGAAATCAACATTACTTTATCAGTCCTGAGTGTGAGGAGATTTAAGTGATACTATAAAAATGTAAAGGTTAAACTACTTAAAGAGTCACTCGTGATAAATTAATGCAGCCTCTCTGTCTTTGGCTGCTTTCCCACTTCTCACTATACAAGTTTACCTTCGAACCGACACGGTCATTAAACAATTTTCCTGGAGGAAGTCATTGTGTGTCTTTTATCCTCCTTCTCCTCAGGTTTGAGCCATGACTCCTGAGAGCTTAGGACCCACCCTTTATCCTTGCAGGAATTTAATATGACTTTACTCAAGGCACCAAAATTACACTGAGAGTACACATAGAAATCTTAAAGATTTCCATTTGCAATTTTCGAAATGTGATTAGTTCAAAATGTTTTATTATTGGTGAATTTAAGCAATGATTCTGTTTTTAAAATAAGACTTGTGAATTTGTGTTCAAACCGAACGCGAATGTGGCTGCTTGAGCGACAGATTTACATGATATCCTCATGTACAGGTGCAACACTGGGATGTGAATCGACAGTTGATGGTGGCATCCAGCAGTCGGCCTGAGTTGTATGACTCAACTAATTATTACTACCAAGACAAGTTCAGAAAGAACCAAGTCTGGAGAAGAGCAAGTGAGGAGACTGGAGTGGCGGATAATTCAAAGCGCCATTAGATAGTGCCATTGTACTGCTGTATTTCTGGTTTGTCGCCTGCCATGTGATTTGTCAGCGATATGTCAGGTGAGTGAAAGCACGCAAAAGTGGCGATACTGTCGCCAAAATCACGTTCGGTGAGAACGCACCTTAAAAAGGCTTTTTTTTTAAGTTTTAAATTTATAAACTACATGCGATGTGTTTATTTTTGTCTTATCCACTGGAAGCAAATGTGTCAAATAATTAAAATTAAAATTCAGAAATATAACTTATTTTTCGTTTTCAAAATACAGCTGCATTTTTTGACTCATAAAAAAAATTCAAAATAAATCATCTAAACTGCATTTCCACATTTTTCTCCAAGAGACAAGACATTCTCAGCCGCACATCGCTTGTATAACACAGGGAACGCTCTCAGTTCTGAGCACATTTTTTGGGCTGGACTTTCTTCCTATGCCAACAGCAGCATTTTTATATAACGTAGGTGATGCAGAACATCTTTCAAAGGCAACTGTATGTCGCGTTGTCAGAAATGTCACTGCTGCACTCAGTTACTGTTGAGTTTAGTGGTGCTCCCTAGTCACACCCACCCAAGACCAATAAAATAACTACACACAATTGCAGATATCAGTGAAAGCAATAATTGATTAAACACTGTTCTGTCAACAAAACCTTTGTGACAGGAAGAAATAGCTGCAGCGTAAGTTTTAATGGTGCTGGAAGCTAAATTTATGTCGGTCAACTGATGGAGGATTGAGAACATGTAGCCTAATGGACATGAAGTGGGCTCCACATCTTTCTCCACACACCAACGCTGGATTGCTGCCCACTTAGACGTGTATGACGCTGTGGTAGAAGGGGCTCGTGCGCCCTGGATTGTGGGACGTCATGTGGGAGGCGGAGCCTGTCTAAATGCTCCCACTCAGTGGACAGACCCAGAGGCATTGTCCTATCTCTGGGTGACTCCTAACTGCATCCGGCCTGGAGGAGAACATCTTCCATCCATGGCAATTGCCATGGGCAGCCTGCAGCTCCTGCAGGCACGAGAACTACGGAGCGCTTTTGTGTTCGGGGGCTATCAGGAACACCGACAAATGTTCCTTACACACTTGATCCAGGAACCGTGGGATCAGTGGAACCAGAGGGAAGGCTTAAAGGGGCATTTTTGGCCACTGACTGTGGTTGAAGACATCCAGTCCTAACAGCGGACCTTCCCATTAGCTCAGTGAGAACCACAGTTTGCACTGCGCGTTCTCACGAGTGGCAAACAGATCCACTGTTGTCCTGCCAAACCTGGAAGGACAACAGTAATATTTGTTTAGCTCTGCCATCTTTTGATAATGCTATGAGAGTTATTAAAGCATTAATAGAGAACATTCATTTTTTTATGTGTTTTAATGGTGTTTGTGTAATGTTAGGATTAAACTCAAGCTAATGTATGTCAGGGTTCTCTGTGTTGGCTGCTCTAACTCTACTCCTCAGGTGTGTCTAGTTGGCTGAGGAGGCGTGGTCCACACCTGCAGCTCGTTGCAGGCGGCTTCCTCTGGCTTCTTAAGCAGAGCACTGGCAGATGGAAGACGCCGGAGCCTTAACCAGTCGTGGTACGACGTGGCCTCTGTCCCAACTCTCGGAAACCAGCTTGTGAGTTTTTTTGTTACTCTTCTTTTTTGAGTAATTTTTTGTACCTCTCTGTTGCTCCAGATTTTGGTGCTTGGATGCACTCACCTGTCTTGACGTCCCGTCCGAAGAAACTGACCAGCAGACCTGTCTGCTCAGATTTTGCTCTGGCGCTCCCCTCATACTTCCTGGATGTTACCCAGCGAGGCCTGAGATCCCCTCTCCCGGGTTCTGTTGGTTCTGTGTTCACTCTGGTCAATCCATCTGTCAACCGCTGCCGATGAGGTCGCCTCGGATTCCTCGCCAGCTACATCTGCCGCCCTCAGCCACTAGCCACCTATCTCCATCTGAGTAGTCACATAGAGTTCTCCTGACGCTACTTCTTCCCGGTTAGGTCCGCCCAGCCTAATGGTAAGCAGCGCAACTCCTAGCAAGTTTCTTGGCTCTTATTTCAGAAGAACTCACTTGCTCTTTCTTACAGACTCTCCAGCCGTGACGTTCTGACCCAGCCGAGTCACCTGTAGTTCCGTCCGTAGACCTGCCTGTTTTCCTTTAATAAAAATCTTAAGACTGTGCATTGCCTCCCGTTCGTATCTGCATGTGGGCTCGTCATCTGAAAACCATGACAATGTAAACATTGTCCACAGGAAGCGCCCCAACACGTCATGTCCGGTCGATCGTTATATGCTTGGTGGTTAAATCCTACATTACCAATTGAGCCTTAATCATTTCCTGGAGAAATAATCACATTAATAAAAATCAAGTGTCTTAAAGGCTATTGATTTCTACTTAGCAAATCATTCTTTAAATGATATTTCCTCGAATAATGTTTTATACATCTCAGATTTGAGTTGTGAATGGTTTGAAACACATACCAAATGTTCTTCTAAATTAGATCAGCTAATTTGATATCATTCCACATTCTGTAAATTGAACTTTAGCTGTCTAACTTGGATCTGTAGTGAACAAGGATTCACTGAATCATTCTGATGATGGTGTAGAACTATTTTATTTTGTACTTTTTGTTTCTTTTTTGTACAAAGTTCTTTAGATTCTTTTTATCTTAATATTGCTTAGTAGTTTAGTTAAGTTTCACTAGCTTAGTAGAGAGGATTTGTTTATTGAAATACAGTGCTAATTCAGATAAACATTCTATAGTGGTGTTCTCTGAATCATTTTATTTGTGTTGATAAATTCTGAAGAGACGTCATTCCTGTATTGTGCAGAGTCTGCTGTTAAAACAATGCCAGTGCTCGAATCACCCTTTTGTCAAGAACTTTGGAGCGACCCTTTGCTGGGCTGCTGTTGTTCTTTTTTTCCACAGGTGAGGGCTGTTAGTAGGAGGGCGGAGTCCCGCAGGTGTTCCGCATCACAGACACCTCTGGAGGCGTACTTAAGGAGACGACTGCCAGCACTTCAGCGCCAGAGTGTTACTGCCCTAGTGGTATGATCCAGTCGGCCAAACCCTCGTCCTGTAAGCATTCCAGGGTCTTACTTTGTCCTTTCTTGTGCTGAGGGCTTGCTCTCACCTCGGACTCCCAATCCGAAGGGCTCTCTGTTATCAAGAAGTCTCCCAGGACTCACCATGTCTTCAGATCCCCCTAGCAAAACCTCAGCTGGCAGCTGTTCCTCTCCCCCCTCCAAGACGCTCAGATCGCGTACTGCTCTCCCTCCACCGATCTCCACCTACCTGCCTCACCCTGGCTCTGCAAACAAGGGATCCATCTCCAGCAGCCTCGCTCCTCAAAGATCGGCTCACTTCTCCCTGATGGATTCTCTACGCGTTCTCTGTAAGCCTGCTTCCGTTATTACTTATTCACTTATTTCTGCCAGCTCTTACTGATCTCTCGCTCTTCATAGGTTCTGCAACGCCTTGCTCCGTTCTGTCCAGCTGTGGGGTTCCCGATCCTATCCAACCTTTTAAAATAAACACTGTTTGCATTAAATCAGAGCTCTCCTGTGAGTATGTTCTGCATGTGGGCCAAATACGTTCCTAATACCCAATACCTACCTAACTATTGTCCTAATATCAGTTGTTTGGGCTGATATTCACCGGAAAATACTTAACAGGCCGAGAGTTATTTATTAAACATTAAATAACTTAAAACAGTGCGTAATGGCAAAACAATCAGCTCTTTTTTCATGTCATCCAGGATCGCTGAAGAAAGGCTCAGCCACATCTGCTGCTGTAGTAGCGTCATCCAGGCAGTGGTGCAGGTGGCGCAGACTGCATGTGTCGCACAAAAACTCAGGATTGTGTCGATGAAAGTGCAGAGGTCCTCCACGTCTTCTGCTGGGAGATTCACTTCTTTAACCCTTTTAGAGATTGTGAAGGCCAACAAAGTGATGATGTTTATGGCAGCTGCTGACTGCATTGCACACTGATGGGCGTGACTGGGTGAGCCTTCCCCTGATCTGACCTAACTCCGAACACCGCAGACAAGCTGTGCTCCAGCAGGGGGACAGGCAGGAAACCTTGGTCTGTGAAGCCCTCGACCTTAGTTATTGGACCAACGGTGGAACCCAACGCCTTCTGCTACATTGGATATGGTGAATTGGATCTGCTCCAGCCAGATACTCCATAACAGAGGGAAAACTAGGCAAAATTGCGTCTCTGTGACTTTGGGCGTGACAAACTTTCCCACCAGGTCGTCGGTTGGAGGTGGACCTTTGGATGCAGACAGAGACACCCTCAGCATCCGGTGCCTTGGTAATGATGTCGTAGAGGGCGCCAAGCAGCAGACCTATTGCTGGCAGAGAGGTGTTTGTGGATCTTGGGATGCCCTGAATGAATGATGACACCAGCTCCTCCGACTGGTGTTCTCGGACCAGCATAAAATTAACCGCCATTCCCATCACTAAGAAATGGTCCATCACAGGATTGAATGACTATAGATTTATTGCCCTTATGTACGTGGTCATGAAATATTTTTAGCACCTGGTGCTGAGCAGCTGGAAGACATCACAGGCCCCCTGCTGGACCCCTGGTAGTTTGCTTACCGGGCAAACAGATCAGCAGAGGACACTGTCAAGCTAGGTCTACACTTCATCCTGTGCCACCTCGACCATCCTGGGACATATTCCAGGAGCCTATTTGTAGGCTTCAGCTCAGCTTTCACATGATCGACCCTAATATCCTCCACCAGAAGCTGACACAGCCCACAGTGCCCCTGTCAGTGGATAACCAGCTTCCTGACTGGCTGCTAGCAGCAGGTGAGGCTGCGGGCATCTTCTCCTACCGAAGAAAAATCAAAACTGACAATCCCCAGGGGTCTCTCCATTCTCTTATTTTTTCTGTACACTAATGACTGTACGTCTGCAGACCCGTCTGTGAAACTTCATTTGCAGATGACACCACTATCATTGGTCTGAGCCAGGTTGCTGATGCTGTAGTATGAATACAGACATGAGGTGGATCGGCTGGTCAACTGGTGTGCCCAGAACCCCATGGGGCTAAACCTGCAAACGACAATGTGTCTACTGTGGATTACTTCCGGTTCGTAAGAACGACCGTCTCTCGGGACCTGAGATGGTCCTCACACATTGGCACCATCTGTAAGAAGGTCAAGCAGAGACTGTACTTACTGTAGCAACTTAAGGAGTACAACCTTCCTGTGATTGCCTCTGATTCACAATTGTGTGTGTAACCTTGTGTTTTGCTGATGCATGTGTGACACTGTTTGTGCTCTGCAGGTTAGCAAGGTAATATAGCCTCTGGACAGCCTTGAGATTGTGATGCACTAACAAAAACACTCATACTATACAAATATGTCAACATTAATCAAAGGCATCACAGTCCCGCTCATAAATTACAATAACAATGTAAGTACACACACTCATACACACACATTCTGCTGTTTTGTGCCGTTCAGAGTGAGTTAGTTTCTGAAAGAGCCTCAAGTAAAATAAATACACAATTAATCTGATGGAGTGTCAGCTGCAGCATTTCTCAAACTGAGGAAGTGTGCAGTCATCTTGCCCCAGAATGCATTTACCAGTGATGGGATAGCTTTGTGGAAAACTGCCAGCAGCTTCAACACACTTTTTAAAAAAGACTCTCTCTTTACTGTGCAAAAACTGGGAAAGCCATCTACTTATGCAACATATTGCATAAGTCAAACAATTTTTTCTTAAGAGAAACAGAACAAGTATAGAAAATATCTATACCTGTATAGAAAAAATTCTGCTAGAGTGAGGCCATCTGTAATTTTTTTTCTTTTTTAATGAAAAGGTAGATCTACTGTGCCATAAACAGACATTTTTACATATTAAAATGTTTAATCCAGGGGCATCATTGTATTTTAGGGGTAATTTATTTTGCAGTAACAGAAACTATCCTTTTGTAACAGAAAGTAGTAACTTAATTGTAAATAATTGATCAAGGAAAGGATATATAGTTTTCAAATGTTTAAAATAAAATCACATGAAACGTTGGTGTGCAGTTATACTCACCCCTACCCCCACTCACCCCATTTTTTGCATTTTGATTGAAGGCCAAAAGGTTCAGCTTTGGTCTCAGCTGACTAGACCGCCTTCTTTCGTATGTTTGACACATCCTGTACATGGCTTGTAGCAAACTGTACATTCGACTTCTCATTGCCTTCTTTCAAGTCTTTTTTCTATAAAGAGTAACAAGAAGAACATCTTACCGGGGCTCTAGTTTAGTTACTGCAAGAGTGCTGGCATTCCAACCGCTATGCAGGGGCACTGGGTGCAATTAGGCAGGGCAGGCAATTGATTGGGGTCCCTAGGCCATCAGGGGCCCCCAGAGGGCCGACAATGTTTGAACCAATTCAGACCCACAACAGCAGAAAAGCTCCATTGACAGCACGGTTCTCATAGTCCTCGACAGAACCCTTCACCCTTTCCTCCTCCTCCCTCCCACAGTAAGTGCTGCGTGTTCTTGAGTAAACAAATATAGCATAACTGCCTCAACTTTGTCAAAATTAAAAGATGTTGTCCTTTTGGAAGTGAAAAAAAGACAGAAATGACAAGAAATTTCAAGAAATTTAACTCAACAGTGGTGAGTGAGTGTAACCTTGTGACTTTAAATCATGTTTTGAGCTGAATAAGTGCTTATTTAGTTTAAACCAATGTTTGAGCTAAATAAGGCTATATTATTTGCTGCACAAACACAGACTGAGAGCAGGATCAACTTGCGTCAAAATTCAAAGACATTATCCTTCTGGTAGCAAAAAATAAAAGTAAAAAGGATGACAAAGAGAACAGAAAATAGGGAGTGAGTGTGAGACCTTATTGTGGCTTATTTAGCTTGAAGCAATAGATCTTAATGCAGTTTTAACCTAGCCAGGCCCATGCTATTTACCTGGCAGTAAAGACTGTAACTAAGTTTAAGGTGGTGTGGCAGGATAATGTTTCGACAACTACATTGCTAGTGTGTTGTTACAAAATATGAAGTAATTCACAGACTGATTATGTGGTGGAAAGGGGACCTGCACTCGTTATTAGTAAGTAGGTTATTTCGATTACACAGTTGGGAGGAATATGCAGGTTAGTGCACATCAGAGCCACATTGCTGGTCAGAACCAAAGCAGAAATGTCACAATTTCAGTGTTTTGAGTTACAGCTTTTGTCACTTATCAATGGAGCAAATTCCAGGCAGACTGTGCTCCCGCCATAATTCTTTTTAAATCATTTCATAAGTTTCTGGTCTGTTAGCCTTCAAAGCTTCTGATGACAGACATTTCAACTGACGTGGAAAAAAAATCAAAGGTAAATGTTCACTTTCTGAATTTAAATTTTATTAAAGCTCTTCTACTGTTATTTTGGTTGTTGTGCAATTATACACCGTGTAAAGTTATTTAATGTTTCATAAATAACTCTCTGTCTGTTAAGTATTGTCTGGTGATGATCAGTTCTTAAGCTGACAAGACAACAATTAAAAGGGATGAATTTGAGCACTAGTGATCTTTTAACAGCAAAACCTGCACACACATAGAATAAAAGAGTGACAACTTCTTTTCAAGTTCAAGAATTTAATAACAGAAATAAAATGAACATCCAGAGAACATCACCATGTAATGCTGTTTACCTGAATTAACCCAATATTTCGATTAATAAATCCTCTCTACTAGGCTAGTGGAACTTAACTAAACTACTAAGCAAAATGAATATAAAAAGAAGCTAAGCTAAGGAACTGTTTTACATGCAAAACAAACAAAAGACAAACAAAGTGGTTGATCATAATCAGAATACTTCAGTGACTCCTGGTTCACTGCAGATCTGATTAACAAAAACATGGAATAGAGTTAAAAAAAAAAAAAACATCTGCCATGTATTTCAATCCATTCACAAGGCAAAGCCCAAGTTGAACAAAACATTATTTGTTAAAATAATATTCTGAGGACCGGTTTGTCCTGTAAAATCATTTAAACCCTTACGACCGAGTTTGTTAATGCGATTCTCCCTCCAGGCGCATCTCTGTGGCAACTTGGTGGCTAAGAGGTTACAACATAAAGTTGCCGAAATTGCCTTGAAAACCGGCAATAATATACCATATTGATGCGGGAATAAGGCAGATAACACCATCGGAGGATGGCGGGGCAGAACAGTTACGCTTTATGCTTTAAAACGAACGCCTTTTGAAATGTCCGAGACCGGATGTTAGCAAGGCTAATAGCATGTTTGGCTAGCGCGACCTACCGGTTAGCCCTTTGTTCTAAACACCACGGTTTACAAGACATTTCCCATTAAACCTTTTTAACTTCACCCTCAGACCGCTGCCCAAACCTCTGTCGTTTGTTTCGTGTCAGTTCCGTCCAGTTTTGGCCATTCACGGGAGGAGCGTTGAAGGAGGGAAGTTGTTAGCTAGCGCTAGCGGGCTAGCTAACATCCCTCATACTCTCTTGGTGGTACCAAGCTGGGCGTGAGAACCCCTTCCCTGGATTCACCCGGTTCGTCTGATACTCCGGTTCTTCCAGCTGCTCCTCCTGTCTGCTGCCGGTAGTGGTGCTGTTCGGGTCCCTCCGCCTGCATGACATCTGTCAGCCCTCCTGTCACTTAGCCACAATCTTCTATCAGATATTCAGTCACCGAGTCCCTGTTCACTCATCCTCCCCGGACAGGTCTTCCCATCCAAACGGTAAGCGGCGCAGCTTCTGGAGATTTTCCCCTGGTTCCCCTTTAATATATATATCCCCTTTTCTCCCGCAGTCGTTCCAGCTCTGACATTCCGAAAGAGTGTATAGCCACAGTGGACATTCATCTGCATTGTGTCATTGATTTTGCAGCAATCCCTTAGACAGAGCATGCATGCAGCAAACACTTTTAACATCAAATAAAACTTGAGTAAACTTGAGTATACAGCTTGTTAGTTTGAACTGATGATTTGATTAATTAGGGACCAAAAAGTCAGACAAATCAACATGGATCTAATGTGAAAATATAATTTATTCCATGAATCACAAATTAACTATAAATGACAACTTTAATTTTGTAAAAAAAAAAACAAAAACAAACAGAAATCACTGAAATACAACACATTAAAATAAAAGTCTCAAAATGCAAAACATGGATGATTTAAAGGAGACATATGCAAAATCCACTTTTGTATGTCTTAAATACGTTTTGTTGTGTACTTCAAGTATCCATAAGTGCAGAACATTTGAATATAGTCTCTCCAGGTACTGCATAGATATATTTATATTCTGTGTGGGTCATACTTTTGTCTCCTATTACTTCCGCAACAATTTCGTAATTCAAACTGACCGATGTTGAAGCAAAAACTGGATAAGTAAAAATGTTTAGTTGTTGGGTTATATCAACCCACACAACTCAATACACCATCCTTTAGCATACTACAAAAATGGCAGAACGGTGAAGAGTGGATCGCTCTGCAACCAGGAGGGGTTGGGAGGGGGTTTGGCAGAAGTGTCTCCTTCTCATTTAAAGAGACCACACCAAAACGACTCGCACTCAGATGCACCTCAGACAGAAGAGGGATAAAAGACGGGTTGTGGGGCAATAATAGTGAGGAATTTAGACCACAACTGATTTATTTAAATGTGCAAAGTAATTAAAAAGCATGATAGATCAATGCATACATGTTGATATTTAAGTTATTGAATTGCATCAGTTTGGAAAAAGTAACAAATCTATTTTAAAGGCTTGCAACTTTAATGAAATGCACTGAGGACCATCCTCCACAAATGAGACAAAAGATGAAAGAGTGGCAACCTTTCCCCAACAAGCTCATCAATGAATGATCCAGGAGGTCAGAAATTAACCCACAGCAGACTTCTCTCGGTTCAGTCAAGATTAGACTTTAGGATTCAACAAGAAGACAAAGACTCAGTCTGGATCACACAATTTGTCTTTAGTAATTGAAATCAGCATTTGAAAACTGCATGTTGTATTTAATCCAGTTATGTTTGCCTGATATTAAAATGTGATCTGAAAAGAGGGATGTAAAAATAAGCAAAAGCAGACAAAATTTGTTATGCCTCACCATTTTGTTCAGGACAGGGGTGTCCAAATCGCTGCCCATGGGGCCATTTGTGGTCCACGGATTAACTTTGCTCTGAACTTGAATTCAAGAATGGTAGAAATTTGGTTTGCCAGGTAAAGGTGGTTCAAGTAGATACACGGAGGAAAAATGTTGCAGTGCAATTTTCACATATTCAAGGCTTTCAAAAAGGATGCAATTTCAAATCTTTTTAAAAATAGGGGGAAAAATCATTAATCCTTTATCATGCATCTCCTTCATCTGTTTGGTTTTAATTTATTTATAGCAAATAGGAACATAAATCTCAAGTTACTTTTACAGAAAAGCAAACTTTGGCATTAGTGGAATACAGCAGGAGTGAGCTACGTATATTCTGGTCCTGTTGATGGAAATTCCCACACAAGAAAAGCCAAAATAAGAAAAAAACAAAAAACAGTAAACCTGAAAATGTAGAAAATTGTATGATTTTGTTTCTTATTTTTAGTTTTAACCGAACAACCTGCGGGACTTCATTTGTTATAGATCTATAATAATTATTAGATGTCTTTCAGAATGCAATCAAGCAGCTTGACATTTTTCATTAAAGCACTGTTTTCATTTAATCATGCATTGCTTATTTTTGGCCACATAAAAGTATTACATTGTTTTTTTTTGTTATTTAAATAAAAAATATTCATATTTTTGTCTGTACAGGGTAAGCGACTTCTGCGCTGAAATTATCGTAAGCATGCCATTATATTTTTTGTAGATTTTTTTAACAGCATGACCATTTGGGAATGATCATGTTCAAAACATTTCCCTACCGTTGGAGCCACTGGCCATGTCAAGATCAGTGAATCTTCATCAGGGACTTCAAGACCATACTGGAAGCACTTGGCCATGCCTAATGTAGGCAGGATTGTTGTAAATTATTGCTAAGCCAAGAAGATGTCAGCACTTTAAAAACAGCAATACTGACCAAAACACTCATGAGAAGTCATATTAGAGCATTTAAACACAAATATCAGAAGACATATGAAATATGTTCCAAAGCAACTGAAATAAATAAAAGTAGCTCACTTATGCTGACTTAAAACCACTGAAACAAGATGAGTTCAGTGCACAGTCGAGGGCTAATGTTCACTAGTGGTCAATTTCAAAGCCTGGAATCTACTTCAGGAAACGCTTTGCACTCTCTTAGTGTCATGGTTGAGTTTTGGTTTGGCTTTGTTTTTCTGTTATTTTCATTTTTTCATCTCTTTTGGGTTAGGTTTGACTTTATTTATTGTTTTCAGTCACCAGTTATTTTCTGTCATTTCCACTTCACCTCCTCAGCAGTCAGTCACACCTGATATCATTTACCAGTCAATTAGCCAGACCCTTGTTCCACCTGTGAAGTGCTCTATTTAAACCTCCCTCTGCCTTCAGTTCAGCACTGGGCCGTCATCATTCCACACCTCTCCATGCCAGTCCCCGTTTTGCCTTGGAAGCTTTGTTTTGCTCCTGTTGTTAAGGTTAGTCCTGCCAGTCACTCTAAAGACTGTTCACTGTTTGTTCCTGGAGAGGTTCTGCTCTGTGTCCTGGTGTCTCCAGAGAACTGCTAACTGGACTAGCCATCCTGGAAAGGCTCTGCTCTGTGCCCTGGTGTCTCTCAAGTTCTGCTAACCTGACTAGCCGCCCTGGTGAAGCTCAGCTCTGAGCCCTGGTGTCTCTCAAGTTCTGCTAACCTGACTAGCCGCCCTGGTGAAGCTCAGCTCTGAGCCCTGGTGTCTCTCAAGTTCTGCTAACCTGACCAGCCGCCCTGGTGAAGCTCAGCTCTGTGCCCTGGTGTCTCCAATGAACTGCTAACCTGAGTGCTATGAGGCCTGCTAGCCGAGCAGCACCTAGCAAGTGTGGACTCTCTGTCTCCGGGCCGTCAGCTCCTGCCATCATCTACATCCCTGACTTTCTGCAGTCCTGAACCTCCGGTCTTCATCACTCATCACCCAGCACACTCCTTTCAATAAAGTCTCAAACTTTTAGTTCCGTGTGTGCGTCCTGAGTTCATCGGTAAACAAAACCGTGACAGTACGGCCCAGTCAAAAGGTGAACTCAGGCGCCATGCGGGACTTACCTGCAGGAGTTGACGACCCGGACATCCTCGCATATGTGGAGATGTGCGAACGCCAGATGAGGGAGAGGTATGCCAAGATGGCTTCCGCCCGGGACCCTGCGCCACCCGTCCGGACCGACTCCACTCCCCAGGTGGTTTACGTGGGCGTTGTTACGGCTACCCCGGAACCCAGGAAGAGAAGCCACTCAGCCTCTCGTCGTCTCGGTCATCACCTCCATGACTCGCAGCTGGCCCCTCGAGTGAGGCTCATCGTTCCACCTAGCAGAGCTCCACGCATCAAGGAGAGCCAGCTGTGGGATTTCTTCTACGGTGACCGAGACGACCTTCTGCCCTGCTGGCCAGCTGCCACCCCCGAGATTGCCCCAGATTCCTCATCTGTCCCCTCCCGGCGAAGACAGCAGAACCACCGGCACGGAGGGTCCGTCAAGGCTCAAGAGGAGGATCCGCCTCCAACCCCGGCGCCGCTCTCTGAAGCCTGTAGCCCGGCGCCGCCGCCCTCCGAAGCCTGTTGCCCGTCACTGCCTGAAGTAGCCGAGGAGATGGTTCCGCCTCCACCAGTAAGCTCCGCTCTGCCGGCCACCGTAAGCTCCGCTCTGCTGACCACTGAAGGCTCCGCTCTGCCGGCCGCCAAGAAAATAGATCCGCCGGCCGACGAGGATGAGCCCGAGGCCTCCGAGGGAGCCGCTTTGCCTCAGCCCGAGGCCTCCGAGGGAGCCGCTTTGCCTCAGCCCGAGGCCTCCGAGGGAGCCGCTTTGCCTCAGCCCGAGGCCTCCGAGGGAGCCGTTTTGCCTCAGCCCGAGGCCTCCGAGGGAACCGTTTTGCCTCAGCCCGAGGCCTCCGAGGGAGCCGTTTTGCCTCAGCCCGAGGCCTCCGAGGGAGCCGTTTTGCCTCAGCCCGAGGCCTCCGAGGGAGCCGTTTTGCCTCAGCCCGAGGCCTCCGAGGGAGCCGTTTTGCCTCAGCCCGAGGCCTCCGAGGGAGCCGCCTTGCCTCTGTCCAAGTCCCGTGAGGAGGTCCAGGAGGACCTGCCTCCGCCCAAGTCCCGTGAGGAGGTCCAGGAGGACCTGCCTCCGCCCAAGTCCCGTGAGGAGGTCCAGGAGGACCTGCCTCCGCCCAAGTCCCGTGAGGAGGTCCAGGAGGACCTGCCTCCGCCCAAGTCCCGTGAGGAGGTCCAGGAGGACCTGCCTCCGCCCAAGCCTCGTGAGGAGGTCCAGGAGGACCCGCCTCTGGCCTCGGTTTCCACCGAGACCTGTAGCTTGGCACCACCTCCAACTGATCTGTTCGGCCAGAGCCGCAGATTGCGGACTCCGAGCCGCTCGACTCTGCCTCGTCGGGGCCGTCCAGCACGGCACCCGCCTCTGACTTCTCTGTTTGGCCGGAGCCGCAGACTGCGGACTTCGAGCTGCTCGACTCTGCCTCGTCGGGGCCGTCCACCACGGCGCCCGCCTCTGACTTCTCTGTTTGGCCGGAGCCGCAGACTGCGGACTTCGAGCTGCTCGACTCTGCCTCGTCGGGGCCGTCCACCACGGCGCCCGCCTCTGACTTCTCTGTTTGGCCGGAGCCGCAGACTGCGGACTTCGAGCCGCTCGACTCTGCCTCGTCGGGGCCGTCCACCACGGCGCCCGTCTCTGACTTTCCTGTTCGGCCGGAGCCACCGACCGCGGTCTCCGGGCTGCTTGACTTTGCCTCGTCGGGGCCGCCCTCCTCGAGGGTTTAGGCGGGCGATGCTGCTCCGCCGCCTGCCTCGTCCAGGACGACCTCCACGAAGACTTTTTCTTTTTTGGCTTAGCAGCCGTCTTGCCTGCGCCCTTAAGGCCAGTGCCTTCTGTTTATTTTGTTAAAGCTCGGCCTTAGTTTAGAGTTATTTAGTATTCCTCAGTTTGGAATTAGTTAGGGGGTTCTTCGTTTTCTTAGAGTTGTTAGTCTTTGTTTGCTTTTGTTTTCCTTGCTTTGTTTTAGGATTCTAGATTTTGCCTTAGTTTTCTAGGTTTGCTTAGCTTTGTCATTTTAGCTTTAGCTCTCTGGTTGTCACGTTAGTGTACTTGTTCAAGTCCTAGTTTTTTTTTTACATTTCCTTTATTTGTAGTTTAGCTTTAGTTTCATTTTCTGCTTTAGTGTTTTGATTTAATGGTTTGCCTTAGTTTTTCTTTTGTGGTGTTATCCCTGCTCTAGTTTTGCCTTTATTTTCTAGTTCTTGGTTTGATTCTTTATTTTTGTCCTGCGCTCTTAGTTTCCAGCGCTCCTTAGGTTTTAACGCTCGCTTAGATTTCTGACCCCTGGTCCTGAGCTGTTTCATGCTCCTTAGCTTTGACTGGTTCGAGCTTCCTTGGTTTTTGTTTTGGCCTCCTAGTTCCTTAGTCCCCTGGCGTATTTGGACGCCCTCTGATTCTCGGTTCCCCGGCGTGTTAGGACGCCCTCTGATTCTCGGTTCCCCGGCGTGTTAGGACGCCCTCTGTTTTCGGTTCCCCGGCGTATTTGGACGCCCTTTGTTCTCGGTTCCCCGGCGTATTAGGACGCCCTTTTGTTCTCGGTTCCCCGGCGTGTTAGGACGCCCTTTTGTTCTCGGTTCCCCGGCGTGTTAGGACGCCCTTTGTTCTCGGTTCCCCGGCGTGTTTGGACGCCCTTTGTTCTCGGTTCCCCTGCGTGTTAGGGCGCTCTCTGACTCTTGGTTCCCCGGCGTGTTAGGACGCCCTCTGTTCTCGGTTCCCTGGCGTGTAAGTACGCCCTCCGTTCTTGTTCCTAGGCGTTTTAGATGTTCCTGCTTCCCTCACATCCCGACGTTCTCTTCTCCAAGCCCCGGCGTTTTCCTCACGCCCCGGCGGGTTTCCCTTTGGCGCTGTCGTGCGCCCGTTCCTTCCCTTTGGCGCTGTCGTGCGCCCGTTCCTTCCCTTTGGCGTTAAGTACGCCCGTTCCTTCCCTTTGGCGTTAAGTACGCCCGTTCCTTCCCTTTGGCGTTAAGTACGCCCGTTCTTTCCCTTTGGCGTTAAGTACGCCCGTTCTTTCCCTTTGGCGTTAAGTACGCCCGTTCTTTCCCTTTGGCGTTAAGTACGCCCGTTCTTTCCCTTTGGCGTTAAGTACGCCCGTTCTTTCCCTTTGGCGTTAAGTACGCCCGTTCTTTCCCTTTGGCGTTAAGTACGCCCGTTCTTCCCTCTGGCGTTGTCGTACGCCCGTTCTTCCCTCTGGCGTTGTCGTACGCCCGTTCTTCCCTCTGGCGTTGTCGTACGCCCGTTCTTTCCCTTTGGCGTTAAGTACGCCCGTTCTTTCCCTCTGGCGTTAAGTACGCCCGTTCTTTCCTTCTGGCGTTGTCGTACGCCCGTTCTTCCCTCTGGCGTTGTCGTACGCCCGTTCTTCCCTCTGGCGTTGTCGTACGCCCGTTCTTCCCTCTGGCGTTGTCGTACGCCCGTTCTTCCCTCTGGCGTTGTCGTACGCCCGTTCTTCCCTCTGGCGTTGTCGTACGCCCGTTCTTCCCTCTGGCGTTGTCGTACGCCCGTTCTTCCCTCTGGCGTTGTCGTACGCCCGTTCTTCCCTCTGGCGTTGTCGTACGCCTGTTTTGCCCGTTTTTGCCTTGTGGCGATGTTTGCCTGTCCTGCCCGTTTTTGCCTTGTGGCGATGTTAGCCTGCCAACATCTGTTAGATGCCCTTTGTTTGGCTTACCAACATCTGTTAGACGCCCTTTGTTTGGCTTACCAACATCTGTTAGACGCCCTTTGTTTGGATTACCAGGGGTTGTTAAAAACCCCCTTTTAGTTCGCCCTAGTGGGTAGTTTTGGTTTGATTTTAGCCCACCATCCTACCTTCCCTCCACCCACCCTGGTTTGATCAGCTTGGTTATGACTCTTGCCCGCCATCCTGCCTTCCCTCCACCCACCCTGGTTCGGTCACTTTGGAGTTTGTTTTGTTTGATTTTAGGCCGTCCGGAGTCCGGCCTTGAGGGGGGGGTAATGTCATGGTTGAGTTTTGGTTTGGCTTTGTTTTTCTGTTATTTTCATTTTTTCATCTCTTTTGGGTTAGGTTTGACTTTATTTATTGTTTTCAGTCACCAGTTATTTTCTGTCATTTCCACTTCACCTCCTCAGCAGTCAGTCACACCTGATATCATTTACCAGTCAATTAGCCAGACCCTTGTTCCACCTGTGAAGTGCTCTATTTAAACCTCCCTCTGCCTTCAGTTCAGCACTGGGCCGTCATCATTCCACACCTCTCCATGCCAGTCCCCGTTTTGCCTTGGAAGCTTTGTTTTGCTCCTGTTGTTAAGGTTAGTCCTGCCAGTCACTCTAAAGACTGTTCACTGTTTGTTCCTGGAGAGGTTCTGCTCTGTGTCCTGGTGTCTCCAGAGAACTGCTAACTGGACTAGCCATCCTGGAAAGGCTCTGCTCTGTGCCCTGGTGTCTCTCAAGTTCTGCTAACCTGACTAGCCGCCCTGGTGAAGCTCAGCTCTGAGCCCTGGTGTCTCTCAAGTTCTGCTAACCTGACTAGCCGCCCTGGTGAAGCTCAGCTCTGAGCCCTGGTGTCTCTCAAGTTCTGCTAACCTGACCAGCCGCCCTGGTGAAGCTCAGCTCTGTGCCCTGGTGTCTCCAATGAACTGCTAACCTGAGTGCTATGAGGCCTGCTAGCCGAGCAGCACCTAGCAAGTGTGGACTCTCTGTCTCCGGGCCGTCAGCTCCTGCCATCATCTACATCCCTGACTTTCTGCAGTCCTGAACCTCCGGTCTTCATCACTCATCACCCAGCACACTCCTTTCAATAAAGTCTCAAACTTTTAGTTCCGTGTGTGCGTCCTGAGTTCATCGGTAAACAAAACCGTGACACTTAGGGTCTGCAGGATCCTCGGGACATCAAGGAAAAGTTGACCTGAATGTACAGGAGGGGCAATGTAATCATCAAAGCTCAGAGACAATTTCAACATTTAGAAAGAAATAAAATAATCTTTGAATGAATCCTAAACTGAACAGGTAGCCAGTGCAGTGAGGCTAAAACAGGAGTTATCTGTGCTGTCTTTTCAGTGTTCATTACTGCGTTTAAATCTGTAGTAATTCATATAATCAAATATACAATCTGTCTATAATAGTAAAACACTGAAAGTATATATTTTAAACAACTTCAAATCAACTTAGGCAATAGGGGGTAAACTGACAACTCAAATTTGCTCTTAGGCATGAGTGCGTATGCATGTGTGTCTCTATATTAACGCTGTGATTGACTGACAGCTGGGACTGCAGGATAAAGCTGTGATAGAAAATACATAAGAGAATATAATTGTCAAAACCCATTTGATAACTGTAATCTTATGACTTTTAAAATGTTATCAAAATAATTAGATTTTACATCTTTTTACCAGTGGCATCTGTGTTAAAAAAAAAAACTGCACTGTCATTAGTTGATCGTGAGTTTACATGACTGACATAAAATGTGCATGATCTGTACAATAGTGGCAAGGCAATCGTGTTTTTATTCATTGCATTTTTTTAGCCATAGCCACATTTGTACCCCTCTTTACCACCAGTGCCACAGCTTCATTTGAATGATGGAGCACTTTGTATGTGTTACAAACTTCCTGTGCAGTGAGCACTGCGATTTCTTTGGGCACGGGACATTATAACTGATTGATTTCTCTATTAAAACGGATGCATATGACTGGATTAGAAGTTTGGTGGCCTGTAGCAGAAGTGTGGTGGAGCGTGAGACACAGAATGATGGTGACCGCATTAACAAATGACAGTGGCTGGTGATGGGAGTAAAGGAAATGGTGAGTGAAGCAGTTGTTTATTCACAGCAAGTGCAGACTTTAAAAGTTTGCCCCTGACTATGCAGTGCTGCTCCAACTGCAGAGCCACTGCAGAGACATCTGACTTTCTGCTTCCCCGTTATGGAAATCTATTTCAGCACCTCCAGACAAAATTGCATGAGTGTTGATCTCTTGGCAGTATTATATTATTTTGTATGTTTTGCTTATGTGACTTGTTTTCCCATGCATGACTGTTTGCTATCACCTAGCTATTCTAAAGTGTTTTAGTATGTTAAAACCTGGGTTTTTGGGGCAGCTCAGAGGACAGCTGTGATACAATATGCTATGAAAGTCTTCTGTTCTACATTGTGAAAGTTACATAACTTCTATATAAATCCACAGAACTTGTCTCTCAATATCCTGAGGCCTAGATCTACCCTTTCATCTTGGAGCAGTTCTTCTGTTTTGACAGATTGCAACAGCTGAAGGCTCAAACCTCCAGCTTAAATTAGTTTCCTCTGACATCCAAGACGAGGAGAGGAAGAGGAAGAGGAGGAGAGTCTCTTAGTGAGCAAAAGAAAAAGGGGGAAGGACACAGAGGGAGGAAAACCTCTGTTATATGCCTTTCTGGCAGCATGCAAATGTTAGGGAAAGGGGAACAAAGGAATAAAAGTTCAAAGAATGTAATGTGTGTAATGGCAGAGGATAAAATATATGTTGACAGGGTGAACTGAGTGAGATCAAGAAGAATATGTGGTGATAAAAAAGGTAAGAAGTAGGTTATATGGTGAAAGAGGAACATTTTTTAAAAAATAGCAACGTAATGGTAAAAAATTAAGTAAATCTTCAAGACTTATAGTACATTCACCGGCACCTTTAGGTGCACCTGTTGAATTGCTTGCAGTAAATAAGCTAATCATATGGCAGTACTTCAGTCAATTTAGGCTCCTAGACTTGGTGAAGACAATTTGCTGAATTTCAAACCAAACATCAGTTTGGAGAATAAAGGTATTTCATTGAATTCAATGACATGTTTGTTGGTGCCAGACAAGCTGGTCTTAGTATTTCAAAAACAACTGATTTGCTGGGATTTTGACACCCAGCCATCTCTCTATGGAGTGAGGATTGTCTGAAAAAGATTTAAATAAATATAAAAGGATATATATACATATACATACATTTATAAATATCCAAGTACAAAATACAAATACAAAAATGTGACATATAATTTGTAAATTAAGACGATCCGGTCCAAGCTCCTTTATCCTGTTTTTTTTCTTCAAGTGAACGCTTTGTAAAAGCATTTTTTTGTAAAGACAAAACAGAATTTTCTCTCATTTTGAAACTACTCAACTTTGCAAGCATAACCGTGAATCAACCTAACGAACTGCAGCTGAGCTGAGTCGAATCGGGGATTGTCCAATCACACAATGTTTTTAAAAAAATTTGCCAGTACTGACATTCTACCAGTAATGACGCAACAGAATAGGTGTGTCCGGGACGCAGAGCAGTGCGTCCCGGACACACCAATTAAAAGTCAGCCTCAGATCACGTGCTTGCCAAAGTTGACGCGGCTACATTCACTCCCATTAGACCGGCGCCCTGCACATAGGAAAGGAGGAAGTGTGCACAATGTGAGCAATTAAATAGAGTTATGTATTTACTATTTTAATAAATTCTAACATGTCTATTGGACACACAGTATGAACAAATACATTTCTAAGTACTTTGCAGTTCAGAAATCATTTATTATCTAAACGATTTAAAGGGGGCGGCGCCCGAGCGCCCCCTACTGGCCAGCCGCCACTGCTTGAGTACTAGAAATGTATTTTTCTTAAATTGTCTCCTATAACTTCAAGATACTTTTCAGTGAAGCATATTTTATGTTTCTGCTTATCAGCCAATGTTTAGGAAATGCAGGTGTGACTGCCATCTTTGAAGGACAGAGAGAGCATCTGGTACCAAACTTGTGTGCAGCACTCTTGCAGTGTGATTTGTTTGCTATGGCTGGAAGGGTGGTTGGTCACTCTGCCATCCATGGCGGTCCTTCCCTGTCAGGACTAAGTCCAGCAGTAGTAGATGCCCTTACACATGGGACAAAGGAACTAGTAACATCAAAACTCAGTCTGGAAGATTGCCCAGAGATTGATGTGAGGGACACCATCAGTCTAGTGAGTAATAGTTAAAACATTAATTTAAAAAAATGTAGATGGTCACTTCTAATGTCCTCAAATTCATGGATATGCTGAAAGTGCTGAGATCATAATTTTAGTTATGTCCACAAACTGTTTTGTGCCAATTCAAGTGAAATCATTTGTCTTAGCTGCTGAAAGCGGAATGGACTGAAACGGAGTCTGTCAGAGTGGCAAACCTATGCACTGAATGGTATTTCCCAGTGCCAACTAAGGATACTAACAGGCTCCTTCATTTCCAGCAACTGCTATCTCATGCATTAAGTGTTTTTTGACTTTCTAGTACAGAAATAACAAACAAGTTCCTTTCTCTGTGCTTTCCTTGCACAGTCTGGCAGTATTGATTAAAGCTACATACACTATGCAAGCCTGTGAATGTTTAACTCCAGAGCTCCCCCTAAAAATATAAAAATATAGCAACAAGATTGTACATTCTCACCAATTCATGTGGATTACTCTTCAGACCAAAGCATACAAACCAGCAATGATTATTTTTGTGGAGTTACGTTGACTAATAAGGTAATAAACGCAATTTCAGCTTCATTCTGGTTTTGGTTTCGTTTTGCTCGATGTGCGCGACCTGACTCATAGACATTGCATAGCGCGGTAAAGCCACTAGGAAGGTATCGGCGGCGGCGAAATATCCTTCATTCGCCCCGCAATTAACTATTTAACAATCAAAGGGACTACGACGCTGATATATTAACCTAAAAACATGGCATAGTGTGGCTTTAAGATTGGATAGTGTAGACTGGACAATGCAAGCACAGACAAAAAATGCCTTGCATCATTTTTACAGTATGTATGTGTAAGGGGCATTCCTAAGCAGTCCTTTACATTGATACTTTTTGAGGTACTGGGCAGAGCAAATGCTCAGGTTAAACAGTTCTGGAAAGGGATAAAAGAGACTGGCATATGGCCCCTGCTAACAGCCAGACCTGATGTCCTGCCCATTTTGTTCCCCCGTGAGACAGACATTGAACTCACCCCCAAAGTAAGTTAATAACTGTATGATCAAAAAAATAGGTTGCATGTCACACTAACAGGTTTTTGTCCACTGTTAGATGGTCCTTCAATGCATAACTTGGCCAGGGTAGAGCATTGACAGTGATGACAGTGAGGACGAGATGCCAACAGTGAATACCAGTATCATCTTGGAGTTCTTTCGAACCTTTGTCAAAGAAGGTATGATTTCCCAATTTTCATTTGAGATCAATAAAGAATTTATCTATCCATTCATCAATCCATGTACAGTATACCTACAGCAAAGAAGATGTACAGTATGAGAAGATAAACCACAGGGATAGTCAAAGCTCTATTGTTGCCATCCCAAATAATATAAATACTAAAGTCATTACCTATGTTATCATAACCTAATGTGTGTTTAATGTTTTTCACTGGTATAGCATCTTCAGACATCCTGAAAGACCCGTTGAAGTTTTGGAGCGGATGGGAATTGCCTGCCAAGCGGCTAACATTAGAAGTTGTGAGATCCCGCAGACTTTATCATCTGCCAACTTCAAGTACGTGCTATGAGCGACTGAGAATTCCAGTCACTATAATCACTATAAGAGTGGCACTGAATAGCTGGGTTTCAGTCACGTGATGATTATGACGTGGCCAGGGGGTGCGATTTCAGATGGAGGGCAGGACGTCTATGAAGGTAGCGTAAACATGGAGGACACCGTTACCGAGAGCCCATATTGTATGGAGTTAGAGCCTGTTTCAAGACATAGATACAAGGAGTTGATTGACAGATATGTTGGACGTGACCCGTACCTCATGAAGATGAGTGAGTTTTCGGTGGATCTTAAAGATTTGCCGACAGTGGCGGCCGTTGACATAACAAACTATCTGGTCCTTCAGACATCGTATTACACCAAACAGCAAAAGAAGGCCTATAAAAGTATGGAGGCATATAACTTCTTTGTCAGCGGGTGGGTCCACAACCTCGACACAAAACGTCTCCACGACGATCATCGTTTAGTCTTCACCAGGGTGAGTGTTTGTTCTTATATTGTTTTATGTGTTAAAAGATGCTATCGTTAGCAGTAGCGGCTATAATGTCAACGATCATGCAACACATCTTAACAACAACGTTAGCCTGACATGTGTTTATGTTTCAAGGTAAACCATGCTTCTGATTTGGGCTTAGTTTTTTGGTAACCGAGGTTGACCGTCGGAGCCCAGTCTACCGACTCAACGTAACCCAAAGTGCTAGGACAGCCTAAACAGTCCCAATGAAGTCCATATTAGACTACCGGTAGCTTATTAATCATTACTAAGTAAATGAGCATTTAACGACAACCTTATGCTATATAAACACAACCACAAAAACAAGTTAGCTAGCTAACAAAACGTTATAGCTTACCTCCGAAGTGGTCGCTGCAGACACGGGCATTGGCAGACTCTGCTCCTCCAGATCGCAGACGTACATTTAAATTCCATTTTTACGGCGTTGTTCGGTGAGCTTTTTACAATTTTGACCTTTATGAACGACAATCTTTGGTACTCTGTAAAAGCTCTTTTCCTTTTCTCGGTTCGAACGATTGGAGCAGCCGTAAACTACACAAAACATAGGCATTGTTTCAGACGGCAGATCCTCAGCTACTTCACTTCCTGCCCTCCATCTGAATTTTGCGGTGTCGCGAAGCAGCACTGTGACGTCACGTGAAACCCAGCTATTAAGATCAGACCTCCATACATGCCTTCAGTCAGTTGAGACAGGTTTTGACCTGATATGAAATGTGAAGAAATAACATCCTCTAACATTGTTTTATGGTTGGAGTTGTTATTGTTATTCAATGAAACATTAAAATAAATGTTATATTTTATCAGTAATTGTTTTTATTGTAATTCTATTGATGTTTTACTTACTGAGAGGAAATAATTTGGTTTGGATTAATACATTTGTTCTATATTGCTAAACAAAAACCTAAAGTATGAGCATCTGAGAATTCCATACGACTTCAAGAGTGGCATTGAAGATCAGACCTTCATGCATGCCTTCAATCAGTTGAGGTTTTGGCCTGATTTGAAATGTGAAAGAAAAACATCTGTTCTAACATTGTTTTATTGTTGGTGTATATTTTAACACTAATTCTTTACAATTTCATTGTAATTCTATTCATTTTTTTATTTACTGGGTGACGTACATATTAACTTGGTTTGGATAATTTTGTTCTATATTGCTAAATAAAAAACTAAAGTCATAATCACTTATCAGGTTTTATTGTACCATTTACCATTGTAGCAAATTGTACACAGGTATAGTCCACTCACTCACACAACTCATTAGCTCTTCATTCTGTTGGGTCTATGTAAGGAAATTCAGTCTTTCTATGATATTCAACAGACAACTGTCACAGGCTCTGAAAAAACCCATGGTGTCATGTTCTGCCCTGTCCTCAAGGGGTGGTTGTCCCATCCTTCACGAAACAGGTCCAAGGTCAACTGGAGACAAGGCAGGAAGACGTAATGCAGACAGAAGTGGGTGGTGTTTGTCAGGTCGAGGTGGCCCTCTTCCTCCAGCATTTGAAAAATGTGGTAGTACACATTGGTGGCCCCCATCCAGACATTGCGCCAAAGTCTTTCAATTCTACTAATAAAAGTGCAACATATTGTATCATGTTGCAAGTTGTGATGATAGTACACAGGATACAAGTTACATCAAACTGTCACATCAAATGCATATAGTTGATGGGTATAAGAAATGCAGTAAAATTGTGTCTGTCAGTGTGTTGGCATTACTATTTATTTGAAAGTAGTAATAAGTAGTAGTAAAATTCTAATGGTAAGCTTGTTTTTATATTATCCTGAGTATGGAATTCTTGGCATTGACATTTAAATAAGATTCTATGTTCCGGTTGTCTAAGTATAAGTATATATACTTTTTTGATCCCGTGATGGAAATTCAGTCTCTGTATTTTAACCCAATCGGTGAATTAGTGAAACACAAACAGCACACAGTGAACACACAGTGAGGTGAAGCACACATTAATCCCAGTGCAGTGAGCTGCCTGCTACAATGGCAGCGCTCGGGGAGCAGTGAGGGGTTAGGTGCCTTGCTCAAGGGCACTTCACCTGTGGCCCACTGGTCGGGGCTTGAACCAGCAATCCTCCGGTTACAAGTCCAGAGTGCTAACCAGTGGGCCACGGCTGCCCCTACATAAGTCAGATTTACTTTCAATTTCCTCACATGTACTAGACAAGACAGGACAGGAAAACAGTAAAGTGGACAGGCACAGGGGGGGATATTGTTGTTTAAAGGCTGCATAGAGATGGGTGATGAATGGTGTGGAAGGGCAAGAGTTTGGTGTGCTGTGTGGGCTTACTGGTCAATACTTTGACACAGGTCAATAAAAAGTCCAATACAACTGACTGCTTGTGTTGCTATTCAGATTTAGGAATATTTCCCAATAACAATTCTCAATAAAGTTAAACTACCGATAAACTAAGACCAAGCATACCTCTGGTTATGAACACTTTTTCCTGCAATAAAGCACCCACTCTCTGGTCCGCGCATGGTGAACATCAATCGGGCAACACCCACATTTTCCCCTCCATGATCTGCTCGCACTCTACAAGAAATAGCACAACGAATTGCAGTAGCAAGGTGAACACACTCTAATGGTAAAGTAAACACCCCCCAAAAACAGTCAGTCATTCATACCACACTGCAAATTTACCTGAGAGGATATCCAAAGTCTTGAACAGCCTGGCTGAGAAAGGCGAGGTTTGTGTCGGACCTGTTGTTGTCATCCGCATTCAAGTACATTATCTGTAACATTTCAACCACATAATTACTGAAGATCATATTATCTTACTAGTAAAATGAGTTAGGTCTTGCCAGGTATCTTGCCATTGACCTGTCTGGCTTGCTTGGAACTAGGCCACTAGTGGGACAATAATAATAATAACCTATACTATTTGGATCCCATGAGGGAAATTTAATCTCTGCCTTTAACACAATTGTGAGTTAGTGAATTTACACAGCACAGCACACAGTGAAGTGCACAGCACACACTAACCCATTACAGATGGCAGCCTGCTTATAGCAGGGCCTGGGGAGCAGTGAGGGGTTAGGTGCCTTGCTCAAGGGCACTTCAGCCATGGTCCACTGGTCAGGAATTGAACCGACAACCCTTCGGTTACAAGCCCGAAGCCCTAACCAGTAGGCCATGGCTGCCCCTAGGCCTAGGGGCAGCCATGGCTCTCCCTACCTGCTGTATCTGTTTTATGTTGTCTCTAAAACAACAGTTATTGATAGACAATCTTAACCTATCCTTTCCTCTTACCTTGCGTAAGAAACCATCAATGCCTACAAATATGACAATGTTATACTAATAAATGAGAAGATGAACAACAGTTAATACTTAAATTGTTAGATTACAGTATGTAAGATTTACAGATCTAAGCACCACAAAGGTATTACTTTACCGTATCAGTTTGTGTCAATATGAGAGAGGTACTTGGGGCATGGAACAGAGTATGTGCACCTTACAACACATCCCAGCTGAGTCATCCTTGACACAACCCCAAGGCTGTCCACTCTGTGCATTGCTGCCCTGATGCAATCCCACTGAACCTGATGGCCTAGTCTTCCAAGTGCTCCCCTCATTGTTCTGTAGCCTGAGTGTGGCCACCACTGTTTTACCTGAGACACCAGTTCATCAAGCTCAGCATCTGAACACCTACTGTACTGAGCTCGCTTGCCAGGCAGGTTATGGGCAGCCATGGATCTATAGAGTGTTGCACGGGACCCCCATAAAGTTGGCAATTGTGACCACTGGGTGCCCGTTTTCCATCAGATGCTGTACATAATCCATATTGCATGTGATTTTTGGTCGCCCACTTCCAGGACATCTTTCAAAATGAATTGGCATTGGTAAGTGATCGTCTTGGTGCACTCTCAACTGCTGAAGTGCCCTGCACAGCTCAATTAATCTGTCCATGACCTCTGGAGGCACTGGAACATGCTGGACGATAATGTCCATGAAAACCAGTTCCTGTGTGCAAACGAATTCTAGGAAGTCAGGATCAAGGGGTGTTTGTTGGAGAGCTTGATGGACTCTGTCGCGCAGCCTTTCCATCACATACTGCATTAACGGTTCTAGAAAGCCAAACATAAAATAAATAAATAAATCAGGCAATTACTCAAAATAACACATGTATAGAAGGTGATGGTTGTGTATAATGTTAAGTGTGTGTGTGTGTGTGTGTGTGTGTGTGTGTGTGTGTGTGTGTGTGTGTGTGTGTGTGTGTGTGTGTGTGGGGGGGGGGCAGGGGTGGAGTGGGGTAGGGGTGGAGTGGCAGTGTACTTTGTGTATGTAGGGGTGGTGGTGGGGGGGGGGGGGCTTAACTCTACTGGTGATGGAAGGGGAGGTGGGCCTGTGTGTGAGTGTGCACGTGTGTGTGTGTGTGTGTCTATGCTCTGAGTCTAACTACCCAGCTGAAAAAAACATCTTAGATTATGGTTTGCTGGTTTAAGCTATGTTTTTGTGAGTTTTCATTTACTGGAACTCACCAGAGTTTTTATGGTTTAGCTGGTTGGGCCAGTTTAGGCTGGTCATTTTAAACTGGATTTTTTAGCAGGGTAGAATGCCCAGTTAGAAAACGGGAGTCTGGTCACCCCATAACCCCACCCCAACCCCATAGACAGTAAAGATTGTGTCAAACTAGCAACGTGTTGACTAGTATTGCTAACCATGCTACCAAAAATGTATAGTTTTCATCAAGTAACAAGCATACGACTGTGTGGACAACACTGCCTTCAGATGAAAATGATAACCATCTTTGCTTATTCCGTTATTACAGTTTAGCTTGGGCTCAATTAGCTTGATTATTTTCGTTTTGTAGGGACCTGGGATCATAGAGCTGCTATCATACCTGGCTAACACTCGCAGACGTTGAGTCAACACCTGCTAACGTCTGTATACTGACCAAGTAAACTCATGTCTCTCTGAAGAAAAAATCCACTATAACACACACAAGTAACAAATAACACTACTTACCCATCCAGGTAATCCACCGGTCGCTTCCATGTTGATCTTATAGTTGCGATTGAGGCCAGAACCAGATACCAATGACTGTACAGCCAGAGCCTAACTATCGTTTCACAACACCTTTGCACAACACTGCCATCTGCTGGTTGTTCAGTGGAGGGTGTCTTCGCATTCAAATCTAGTGGTATTTATTTGTAGATCTTGGTGTGCAGTAGGAATGTCTCAAAATTACGTCATCGACATAAAAGCAAAAAGGAGATTCACAAATGCAGATTCCACATACAAAGTCATATATAAATTTGTTTATTTATTTGTATGTCACATTTTTATATTTGTATTTTGTACTTGGATATTTATAAATGTATGTATATGTATATATATATCCTTTTATATTTATTTAAATCTTTTTCAGACAATCCTCACTCCATATCTCTCAGGTTTACACAGAATGGCCCAAAAAAAGAGAAGATAACCAATGAGTGGCAGTTAAGTAGAGAAAATGTGTGTTTTTTGTCAGAGGTCCACAGACGGGGCATTTTCGTCTAAGACAATACCAAGAGAACAGTAGCTCGAATGACCACTTGTTACAACCAAGTATTCAAAATATAGATTTTTATTTCACATGTTCTGTCTAGCAGAGTAGCATTAAGAATTGCTGTCTTAATGCCAAAGCAAGCCCAACAGATTTTACTTCCACAAGTGGTGCATTACTGCTTTCCCCTTAGTGCTCTGTTTGATTTAGATATGCAAAAAGGTTTATTAGGTATTATCCTGGGATTATTTTATGGTCAATGGACAAAAAACAGGAAGGTAGAAGAAAAAAGAAAAAGCTGAGACAACATGCTAAAAGGGAGAAAATGTGAAAAGATAAAGAAAAGAAGAGAGCAAAAGAAACCGATAAAGTATTACAAGTACAAACAACTAATGCCTTGAAACCATCACTGAAAAATTGTATTAATTAATATGGTATGTATAAAGTATAGGTAAAGCAGTATACAGTAAAGTATAAGTATAGGGGTTATCTGTATATAAGTGAATCTGTAAGCACCTGAATCCAAGCACCTGTAGGCGTTAGCAAGAGTGCACTTGTGTATGTGAAGATTATCCATAAGAAAAATGCTCAATATTGATGTTGAATGCAACACAAGTCAGGCCTTGAGGCAGTTGGGCTGCAGCCAAAGAAGATCACACCATGTGCACCTAAGAACAAGAAATTGAAACTAGGATTCAAACAGAGTCAGCAAAAGTAAAATATAGCAGATTGAAAAATATTTCTTGATCTGATGAGTTTCAATTTTAGCTCCAATACTGAGATGATAAAGTCAGAATTTAGTAAAATTAACATGCAAGCATGGGCCTATTGCTGCCTAGTATCAAGGACTCAGGCTGATGATGATGTATTAATGGTGTTGAGGATATTTTTCATGCCACATTTAAGTCCCTTAGTACGAGTTGCAAAAAAGTGGTGAATTCATGTCAATAAAGGCAAAAACATATAATAAATGTTTGAAACATCTTCATAAATGCCATAAAGCAGGGGTTCTCAAAGCTTTCATGGCCACTGTCCCTTGCAGTGGTAAAATTTTAGGAACAGCTAAGATCGTAAGAAGAACCCTCAACAGATATATATATATATATATATATATATATATATATATATATATATATATATATATATATATATATATATATATATATATATGTGTGTGTGTGTGTGTGTATGGGGTGCCCCCAGGGACATAAATCAAAATTAACTTCCATATACACATGTTAAATTAAACTCTTCCATATAATATAGTGAAAACCATGCATAAACACTAGTGAAAAGCTCTCACATAAACTAGTGAAAACATTTACCTCCTATATAACCTACTCAAACATTCTCATACAAAGTAGTGAGAACTGTTCACATAAACTGGTGAAAAGCTTTACCTTTCATATACACTACTGAAAAGCTTTCATATACACTACTGAAAAGCTTTCATAAACACTACTGAAAAGCTTTCATAAACACTACTGAAAAGCTTTCATAAACACTAATGAAAAGCTTTCATATACACTACTGAAAAGCTTTCATAAACACTAATGAAAAGCTTTCATATACACTACTGAAAAGCTTTCATAAACACTACCGAAAAGCTTTTATGTAAACTACTGAAAAGATTTTATATACACTACTCAAAAGCTTTCACACACACTACTTAAAAGCTTTCACACACACTACTTAAACACTTTCACACATACTACTGAAAAGCTTTCATATATACTACTGAAAAGCTTTTATATACACTACTGAAAAAGCTTTTATATACACTACTGAAAAAGCTTTTATTTACACTACTGAAAAAGCTTTTACAAAGGGTTTGTCTCATTCCGAATACTTCCGTCAGTGCACTGCTAATGTGCACTGAGCACTTACTGCTGTAGTGCCCACTTTCGATCGTTAGTATTGTTCCAAAAGGAACACTTATGTTAAAACGCTTACCGGAAATGACGGGATGACGTGACGAACGCAACACACGTGAACGCGAATTTTCAGCCCGCCAAAAATATATGCCGGCGGCATATATATCAGCTTCTGTCAGTGAGGGACATGTAAGTGATGCATTAGACGAGAGTACAATGCCTCATATTACCACCATTACTTACATTTATATGATTGCGGTGTCGCAGCTCTGGCTGTCTCGGCTGAATTGTCCGCCATTATTTTCAAAACGGGAACATCTTCCAGACGTCCCTAGTCCCTCCCTTTCTGCTTTGTAGTCAAGATGGTGTCCGTTTAGTGCGAGTAGGGTCCATCGTTACACACTGCATTTTGTGACCGTTTTTAGGGGGTCATCCGGGTACCTTTAGTGCACTGACTTTTTGTGTTATCTACACTATATACTTAAAACTAAGTGTTCGAAGTGTAGAAGTAGACGGAATGAGACAGACCCATACACTACTGAAAAGCTTTCATAGACACTGCTGAAAAGCTTTCATACACACTACTGAAAAGCTTTCATACACACTACTGAAAAGCTACGGATTTCAGTTGAAACGGAAGGCATTTCAGTGAAACAGGAAGGAATGTCATTAAACCGGATGTTGTTTTGAACAGAGGTAATTCTGGCTAGCTTCGTACGTGTTGCGCAATCTCCAGCCGATATTTTACCAAATTAAATTATTGATTATTGCTTAGCTACCCGCTGAACACCCCACAGAAGCAGAGCCATTACCCAACTTTATTTTGGCTTCAAGGGAGACCCTGTTCCGGATCCTGTCAAATGCTATGAAGTGGAACAATTTGTTTATTTATTTATTGGCGGGGGAGGGGGGCAGGTTAGCATTGTGCGTTTTTTGTGCTATCTCTAGTCGATACTTCCCCATACTAAATCCATGATGTCTGCTCAGCGACCCACTGAACACCTCACGGAAGCAGTGGCATTACTCAACAATATTTTAGCTTCAACGGAGACAACCAGGACCCTGTCAAATGCTACAAGGCTTGGACAGCAACCGATAACTTCAACTCCAACTCCGGACTCGGTGGATTGTCGCTTAGCATCTCTGTTTCCATCCCGCCAGCGTAGCATGCCTGTACCAGCTGCAACTACAGTCAGAAGGGAATCTGCCCCTCACTATCAAGCTCAACAGTGCTTCGGTGCATGGACATCATCAACAAGGAAGAAAAGGTAATTTGAGATTTTCTGATAAAATCATGGGCTAGCTTAACAAATGGTCTGTATGGTCCGTGTACAGTTGAATCCATTGGTCTTTGATTGAGAATTAAAAACAAACATTTTATTATTCATTTAAACATGTGGGGAAATTACAAGTAATTTAAAAATTACAATACATCGACGGTTTTTTTTTTTTTTCGTTTCTTTTTTTACCTCATCCTTACGTCAACAATCCGACGGTTATAAAACGGCCCTTATTTTATTTAAAGATTTGTCTTGTGGAATACTTTTCACTTGTGACGATCGGTTCCCCCTGTATCTGGAGCGCACCTGCAGCCAGAGAGGCTGGGATCCAACTTCTCAGCATAACATTTCTGATTGGTTTTTCGGTAAACTGACAACACCTAATGATGTCGAGGTTGTTAGTTTATTGTCTTAATCATTTGTGTTTTTCTGTTTTTTGTTTTCTTTTTGTTTTGTTTTACATAGTTTAATTTTGTTTTGTAATAACCAAGTGAATCAAAGTCTTTTCCGATTTGGGTTATGCTCCTTTTAATTTGAAGGATATCAGTCAGTGTTTTATTTATGTAATTTTTATTTTTGATATAAAAAAAAATGGAAACTCACTTTGTTGGCTCCGAAAATAGGCTTCCTGAACAGATGAGTGTAGGCTTACTATTCTGATAAATGTTGCTCTAAGAGGAAAAGAATTATGCATCAAAGTTTGAATAGTCTATTTCAGCCTTATGCTCACACCCTGTATGTTATCCCATAGGAAATAAACAATCATGTTGTGGGCCGTTCATTCCTCACATACATGATATCTTTATGAATTAATCCGTATGATAACACAAGGAGACACATCTTTACAGGGGAACAGAATAACACATAAAATACACACAAACCATATCAATCAAATGAGGTCCCGGAGAGTTTTGTAATCACAAGATTTTTGATGGGTGAATAAAGTGAAAAATACATCAAAAAATCGCTGAATTAATTTTTTAAATGCTTAGACAATCAATAAAAAATTTTAACAAAAGGTCCACGGACCCCAATAATTTAGTTATCTGTCAAGACACAAAAAGCTAGATGGATTGAGAGTGAGAAAATGTATGATTTGTTTATTAAATAATTTTGGGAAAATAACTTAGAAATGTACAGCAACAATATGAATTCAAAGCCAGAAAAAAAAATTATTTTCTTTTTTTTTTTAAATTGGGAAACATTTTTGGCTTTTCATGTTGCTATTTGACTTTAAATGTAATTTCAGATCTAGAACGCAAACACATAGCGGGCGCAAACAAAGGAAACTGACCAGTTCTCTACGTATTTTTCTTCTTTAGATAACGTATCACAAGATCGTTTTAAGAGTAAGTTGATGGTTGATATCGGGACATAGGCTCCAGCAACTCCCGCGACGCCATGAGGGATTAAGCGGGTCAGAAAAGGAATGGATGTTCACACATGTTTGTGTAACAGCAGAAAGCGGAGACAGTCGGACACAGACCGCGCCTCAGCAGAGAGGAAGACCCGCCCGGTAGGTTAAAAATTTTCACAAAGGATTATTTTGGTGTTTTTGTCTTATTAAAATGGGTGGGGGTGTCGGCGACGTTGCAGCGTAAACACAGACGTACTAGCGCGCGTGAACAAGGACAGCAGCGGCCGCTGTCTGGAGCAGCAGCCTGCATGTTTCATGTGGTGCCCCCCCATGGTTGGTGCCCCTGGGCACTGGCCCACTGGCCCTTATGGATAATCCGGCCCTGCCTGGAAGTGGCACGGACGTCACACGTGAACTACCCTGTTGGCTCTCACTGAAATAAATTTCCAGATATTTTGCTTTCATGGCTCTCTGAGTCAAAAAGGTTCCCGACCCCTGAGTTAGATACTATTTGCATAAATATGACATGGGAAATATTTTGTTTGACATTCACATCTTTGTAGCCTTGAGTTTCTCATGGGTTGTGGCAGTAAGCTTGTAGCCCCCAAACTCCAGGAGGGTCAAGAACTTAATGGGATGCTGGTACCCAAGGTTTTTAAAACCAAAGCCTTGTATGTGAGGCCATCAAAAACTCTTCTGGTTTGTTGGTTTATTTTTTTCATTGAACATCTCATATTGGTAAGAGCAGAAATCATCAAAAGATAGTTTATTTTGTTGTTCTTTCTATAGTCTGACTCTGATGAAGAAAAAGAACCTTTGAACATATGTACCACCACTGGCAAAGATGGCTGTATTGAGGTGGATTTCCTAGAAACCCAGATAAATGCAGACATCCATAATGTCACAAGAGCTATTCCAATGTCAAGTCATGAGGAAGATGGCAAGCTGGGAACATGCAGCAATGATGTAGAGGATGTCACCATAATTTCTGTCCTTGGAGGCGTTAGAACTGATACCACACCTGGCTGAGGCAATCATGATAAAAATAACCTTGGACAAAGTGATAGAAATCTGACCACAAAAGTGTATGATGAAGACTATTCATCATATTTAACTCTTGTGGCATCTATCTCTGATGAATCTACAGATGATGAGGAATTGAACTTGGCAATAATGGCCAGTATGGAAAGTCAACAGTGAGTACTCAGATCTACTGTTATATCCATATCTTAATAGTAATATCATCTTTATTGTCACTGCAACATACATTACAACAAAATTTGTTCTCTACTTTTAACTCATCACCCTTGGGGGAGCAGGGGGCTGCTGGTTAAGGATCTTGCTCAGGGACCCAGAGTGCAGGCTGTGGGGATCAAACCGGTTACTTGCAACTTTCTCAGAGCGCAAGCGCACTGCTCTAACCACTAGGCCACCACTCCCCAGCTTAAAGGGGCACATTATGTATTTCTCAGGCACATTGTACTATTTTCTTGCAAAATCCATTAAGTATGTTCCCTTTAGTTCTTACAAAAAAAGCTGTAGTTATCAAACATGACTAAGAAGAAATTTGTCTTTGTATCATGGCCATATCCAACACCTTGAAATTGGGCTCCGTCTCTTTAAGACCCACCTACCCTTTCCAACCGTCCTCCTTCAACACCTCATCACAAAAATGATTATCCATTATGCCATTTACAAACATTCTTAGGAGCATTGCACTGAGAATTACCTCTTGTAATGAACTTCCAAAAGGTGTTTGCTAATTGTTGTAGCAAACACCTATTTTGAATAGCTGAGTGGGGAAGATGTATAGGGTCAGCTGGGTACTATATATATATATATATATATATATATATATATATATATATATAGAACTTAAATGTTTACATGACTTAAGTTGTTACTCATAAGATTAGCATGTTTTCATTTGTGTATTTGTATGTTGTTTTTAGTGTCCAAAATGTGCCAGTTTAAGAAATTCTCCAAGATCTTTCAAGCTAAATTAATACCAAGCAGCAGTCCAAATTCAACATAAATCGCTCTGCTGTCTGGGAAGGAGCCTAATTTAAGGAACTTCAAATATTTTTCTTCTACCAAATTCTCTGACTGATAAGTAATCTTAATGACAATTGATTCTGCTACTCCTTATGATACTAGGTATCTGAAAGCAAAACCCTGGAAGACCTTGAAAAAGCAAAGGCACCTCTGATTGACTACTTGGCCAATGCAGGATGTCTAAGAACAATGCAGTCAATAGGAGACCGGGACCTGTTGGTGCATGATATTGTCATGTTCCAGGTGATCCACAGGATTCAAGGTCCATTTCACAGGTATTGTGATAACTGACACACAGCCAGTGTCCAAAATTAACTTCCTGATTCACCGGCCAAGTTGGCCGGTAGATGTAAAAATCAACCGGCCAGGCATATATTTTACCGACCAAAATATTAATCCTCACCAGACCTCTCAATTTTTACCAGAAATTAAGAGTGAGATTATGTTAATTTTGGGGGGCGTGGCTGACTGGAACCTGGAAGAGCGATCTTTGTTTCCTACCTTTGATAGGAAAATATTAAGTTAATTATAAATGGCACAATATGAATTATTAGATTTACATCCAGGCAATAAAAACACTACAGATTATCATTATTCTATCCATGTTGGTCTCATGAGTGAATGAGGCAGAGTTTCATCAAGCCTATGGTCCAACATTTTTCCCTCAGCTGCCACACTTAAAGCACGCAGGGGTTCGCGCTGCGTCTTTACGCTGATCCAGCTGCTGGATAAACAGTGGGGAAAATGCATAAATGAAGACTAAAGGGCTCCTTTAGAGGGGAGAGAAGGAAAAATAGGTCTAAGCTAAACCCCCTGATGTTACAAGTTCCTTAAAATGACCCTTAAAAGTGCGCACCTAAATTACATGTAACGTAATTTTGCACACCTGAATTCAAGCGTAAGGCACCACACCCACCGAAGCACCACTGGTTCTGTTGTTAAAAACAAAAGAGCATGAAACACAGCTACTGACTCTCCTATTGATTTCAATTGGGACATTTTGGTACGAGTGGAAGGACATTAAACGTAGTGATTCACGTTTTGAAGGCTGGCCGCTGAAAAAAGCACCTGGCTCCGAGAGGGCGGGGGCGCAGTAAAAGAGGTGAAGCACAGAGACACAGCGCACGTAGTTAAAAAAATGCAGAGTAAATAAGAACAAAACTTATAAACAGACTAATTGGCGTTTTAGACTGAATCTGGTTAGCAGATTTGTTTTCTAATCCAGCGTTCAGCCATGACTGGTTCTGAATTAAGGCTTTATCTGGGAGCCGCACGCTCCCCATGCCTCCTGCTCCGCAGAAGGAGGAGTTTAGACTGAGTTCTGGGTGGACAGAGCTGTGAACGGGTCATCCGCAGCCCAGATGGGTTTTGTAATTTACTTGGTACAAACATTTACTCGCCATGTGGCAGCTAGCCCTCTGAAATTCACTTGCCAAACGGGAAATTTACTCGCATTTGGCGACTGGCGAGTGTTAATTTCGGACCCTTCACACAGGTAGTCGTAATAAAGCTAAGACATTTTAGGTAGAGGCAATTTTTTCCCATCAATAAACCTAACTAATATAAAAGCACATTAAATGTCTTTTATAGTAAGTTGAAAAGTAAAACTTTTTTGGACAGGTCATGAAGTGATCCAATATATCGTGTTCCCTTTTTAACAGATTTTGTGAGGGACTCAAAACCCTTGGGGTTTTGGAGAAAATACAGAGATATCCGGACAGTTTTCGGGCTCTGTTCTGCTATGAACCATGCAAACTTAATGCAGACCAGCTGGATCATCTCTTCAGGATTAGTTTGTCTCCAGACGGGAGCAACAACAGAGCTGCTGAAGAGATAGTTGTTACATTTTGGAGAGACTATCTTCAAGATGCTGAAGGTAAATTACATAGAATAGGAAATTTAACATTGTCCATTAATTCTTGCTTCATTATCTATTCTTTCACAATTAAGCACACAACAGCAGCTGATTCTCGTTTCTTCAAAGGCTCAACAGATATGATGTTGATCTTTTTATATGCCTCAGAACATATGCCATTTAATACCTTAAAATGTCACTTTCACTGAAAATTTTACTAACTCTTTCACCACTTGACAACTGTAAACAGACACCACCACAGCAACATCATCTAACATAATTTATCTCAAAATCAGAACTGTACATTCATTTAACTTATTTATAACGATAATAAAAATCCAAATAGGCTCTTGGCTATTAGGCAAACTATTTTCCTATCATTGGCTTTTCCTATAACAGGGTCATATTGGATGAAAATAGAGGGGGTGGGGTGCTAGTTACAGTGCCAGAAAAACCCTATGCTGGTGCTTGGAAAAATGCTCCTTGATGCTTTGCTTAGTGTTTTAATAACTTTTTTTTTTTTATAACAATCTGACATTTTCTGTGGTGACTTATATTCTTCTTGTACACGCTGTGACCTCATGTTTGTTTTTTCTTTTCAATTGTAAGAAGAGAAAGGGCCTTCCAAACTCCAGAATATATTGGCCTTCGCAACAGGAGTATCTGTGGTGCCACCTATTGGGTTTTCTCCAACTCCATGTGTCCAGTTGATTCACAAAGATGATGATGACTTTTCGTCACCATTTCCAATGGCAAACACTTGTATCAACTCAATCAAATTGCCACTACACACATCATATCAGGTGTTCAAAGAGCAATTTGACTTTGCATTAGGAAATACTTATGGTTTTGGTCGGGCATAAACATGCCATGCCAGTTGTTCATATGTTTGCTATTGTCTACTGAAAATACTTTCAAACTCTCCTTACGCAGCTGAGCACAGTAACACATAGTAGTCTTGCGTTGATGTGTGAAGGATTAAAATGACCACTGTATGTTTTCTGTTTTTCTTTTAATGTAATGAAGTTTCATGTTAGTTTTTAAATTTAGACACAAAAGCACATCTTTCGAACATGTAACTGGCTCCACTGAGAATATATTACCTTCTTGTACATTTTTTTCTGACAGATAAAACCCTGAAATTTGTGTTTTACATGTGATAACCATATTGTTCGACACCTGCTGTTTCGTGTAATGTTAGTCAAAAAAACAGTTGAAATATTCAGGCCAATCTGATTTGTCTAATGCAAGACATGCAGTTTGTTATTTTGTTTCTTGGGTTTATTCATCAAGAATTTTTCTGATGATGCATTTTTTAAAATAATGCTTTCAGTAAAATTTGGCTATATACCTCATTTATTTGTACTTTCATACATTGTGTTTTACAAAATGTTCCACGGGACAAAAACAACTCACTACATAAAGTGAACAAGGGAAGAGAAAATATCTATTACATGGTTTTCATCGTTTTCAAGGGGATTCACACGTCGAACATTGTTCATCCTGATTTCGTTAATGGTTGCATCAATATCTGGAACAATAACATTGTTATTGGTTTGAATATCAGGTAATGGCCTGTGTTGTTCAATGCCATAATGGTCATTGTTAAAAATGTCATTTATTACAGATGGATTCCAATGTTACTTATGACATCTGTATGCCAGAGCTGAAGTGGCGTCTGCCCACCTTGTGTAGAGAGGCCATGATTGTTCCACTGATTAATAAATTCTGAAATTGCATGTTCAATTCTTGGTAAATAACCATAATGCAGGCAAAAACGATTATGTTCATTTAATGAATCTAATATACCTTGTTCCTCCATAAAATTGAAAATATTTATAAAGTGCCTAGAAACAACTCTATTGAGTTCAGCCCATAGTCTCTCAATTCTCTGATTGTGTACTGAAACACCTTTGATTACACTGTTTAACCCCCTTTTTTCCAACATAAAACGAGCAACAAGTACATTTTCCATACCATGGTCACATCTGACTCTCAAAGGTATTCCAAAGTTCTCAACTCCTTCCAAGAATAAAGAAAGGACACTTGAAGCTCTATTATTTGTTAAGCAGCGTAAATATATTATAGTCCTACTGAAGCCATCCACGCAGCCATGAAGAACCATCTGCCACCTAACCAGCTTATGGTTTCCATCAAAATGCCTGTTAAAAGATTAAAATCATTTTAATAACCCCTGTACATGCATCATTTGGATACTAAATTAACAGATATCAAAATTGTTTAAATTTACCATAGTTGATTGGGGCCCTGAACACTGTATAGGGTAGTTCATTGTTATTGTTTTGATCCGGGTTTTTCGCGCATGCGAGCCGGACTGGTTGGCAAAAGGCGAACACAATGGCAGATGTAAACAGAGAAACCAACGAGTTCTCCACATATTTTTCTTTTTTAGATAACGTATCACAAGATCGTTTTAAGAGTAAATGCTGCCAAGGGTTCCGTACCGCAACATACAGCTGCCTTATAAACACGCAGGCCAGTACACACGAGAGAGCACGAAAGCCCCTGAAACCACTGGACGGCTACAATTATTTTATATCGGGAAAAAGGCTCCAGCAACGTCCGCGACGCCATGAGGGATTAAGCGGTCAGAAAATGGATGGATGGATGGATGTTGTTCACACGTTTGTGCAACAGCACAAAGCGGCGTCGGACACAGACAGCGCCTCAGCAGAGAGGAAGACCCGCCCGGTAGGTTAAAAAAAAACATTTTTTACTACGGATTATTTTGGTGTTTTTGTCTTGTTAAAATGGGTGGAGGTGTCGGCGACATTGCAGCGTAAACACAGACGTGTTTACGCTAGCGCCCGTGAACAGGGGCGGAGGGGAGGTGGCGATTGCTACACGGGCCGGAGTAGCCGCTGTCTGGAGCTCCAGGCAGCGGCTACTGCTGCCGCAGCCCGTGAACGGGCGGCCACCGGGACTACCTCACTAACCGCCCTCAGTACGTGCGGCACTCTGCAGCACCGGGGCCACCTGTCTGGATCAGCAGCGGCTGCTGCTCCGGCCCGTGTAGCGGTCGCCACCTCCCCTCCGCCGCTATTTAAGTAGAACAATGACTAGAGCAGAATTAAGTTGTTTTTACCGGAGATGAAGTGTAGACTGCAAATTCTGTCGTAGTATGATGGCTCCCCCAGTCCATTGGGAGTGTCTGCCTGCGCTCTTTTCATTGAAAATATCCATTTCTTTCTTCGTCCTTCCTCCTTCGGTAAACAAAATTGCAGCGTAAACACAGACGTACTAGCGCCATAAGAAGAAATTAGGTTTTTCTTTGAGGAAGTCCAGAAAAGCTGAAGAGAGACAACATTAATATTAAGGACCACTATGAATGGAGTGGGTCAAACCAAAATATAACTTTATTTTTTACAAACCATGAACCACGCCCAAAGGAAACAAGAGAAAAGAAAAAGTACACTTCAGCTTTTTATACACTGAAGTGAACAGACATGATGTGTTAAATAACCTAAATCAAGATCTGTGAATTTACCAAGGCTTTCTCTCATTTTACACACGTTGAAAGCAGTTTTGTCTCTGAAAAGTATTTGGTTTTCTGCAATTGCAGAAAATAAAAGAAGAGGTGCCTTATTTTATTATTAGTTTAGGCTGATGTGTTATCTATATATTTATCCCAGTGCATTATTTTGTTTAAAATATTCAAGACAAGCTTGCATATACAATTATACAAACATTATTTGTATTTGTTTTTATTCATAATGATTTTTTTTTTACCGTTTTGCGCAGATTTCTGTAATGTAGTGATAATGTTTCAAACAATTTGTGGGATGGGGTTTAAAGGCCACATCTCCAGGAGGTGATTCTGTCCTCCAGGCTTTTCTTGGCCAGTTGAAAAGCAATGTGCCATTGATTACAACCGAGCTGTGCCGAGCGGTATAGAGTGGACAAAATAGAGAAGAGCCAGTGGAAAGGGGGCTATAAAGCATGATACAGGTGCAGAAATAAAACATCTCAGAGATATACAAACATGGTTTAAAGCTTATCTTGTAAGCAGCAAAAGCATAGAAGGTAATCAACTGCTTTCACATTGAAGAAGGTCTTCTGAATTGTCAGTCGTAACCCTGTCATGTTGTAATAGGTTATCATGTTGTAATAGGTCATGGAGAGGTGAGTAAAATCTTTATCCAGTGTGCAGAGGACCTCGCAGACATCTACCTGGGCCTTTCTACCACGCTAATTCAGTTGCATTTGTTTCTGTTTTACAGTTTACAGGGACACAAAAGCCAATTTTATGCTTTCCCGGTTTCTCGACAGATAATATAATATAAAACTCAGCTATTTCCCTTTGTGTCAGTTTACCACAACTAGTGCAAAAACAAACCAGAAAGGCCATGCTTCTCCCATTTATCAGTCCCAGGGAAGTAACAAAATAAGTATTGGCAAATCTACCAAGGAGTACACCCGGGGGTTAAGGGGTTAGGGTCAGTTTCTACTGTACACAAGAGAAACAATATACTACCCGTTTGTCAAATCACCTGCAGGGAGTTCCCCATAAATATGCAGGAACATAGAAGAGGATTATTCAACTTGAACATCTAAATACAGTAACTTACAATTACAGTGTTTAATTTGGGTAACCTTTTGCTAAAGATTAAAGCTAGATCCATGCTTACACTTAGGCAGCTCAGGACACCCACAAAGCAACAAACAGATAACAGTCCCCTTCACACCCATGAAACAAATAATGTCTCCATGACGACACATTCTATCATTAAATGTCACGTGAGGAGACATCTAAGACACCCCTTTCAGGGGTGTGTCTAGGTTTAGAAAAAGGACATGTGGGCATGATTTGGGGGTCTTCTTCGGTACATCGCCAGTGTAGTTTGGTTGTAAGAGCCTCACCCATGAAACCTGTAATAATTTCTCTGGTGTAATTTTAATTAAATTGTTGAACTCTAACTTTGTACGTAAGATACCCTTAGAAGGTGTTTTATTTTGGTTAGCCACTTATAGGAAGTAATAGAACCAGAGGGGAAGACTTTGAGTGTGCACATTCTTTGAGTGTGTGTAATAATACATAGCCCCAATCTACAAAATTATTTCTCATTTAAGGAAAAATCACCAAGGCCTACTGAAAGACTCTTATTATCAAAGCAAACTACTATGACATCCATTGCTGGTGACAGACACCCAGTGTCTACCAATTAACTGTATTTCCCCTTCACAGGGATCCATTGCTGAATGATGGTAGGCGTAGTAATCTAACAACATAATCACTGAACTAAGCAATTGTACATGTATCTGTTTTAATTATATGCTATGAAAACAAATATGGAATTTGGGTGGATGGTTGAATGGCACGGATGGAGGAATGGATGGCATGGTCTGCATTTATAGAAACTTTCCAGAACTTAAAATCTTGGGTAGGTCAGTAACTTTAATAAATGGCTCACAATAATTTGGAAATGGCCTTGTAAGTTTTTCCAGATTTCCTTTTCTAAATTTTAAAACTAACAATGTTGTAATTTGCACGACAGCTCAGAATTTAGAAAGCTTTTCTTTGTTTTTGCCATGGCCATATCTCTGTGCCTGTTCAGTATGCTTAGAAATGGAAGGAAATAGAAAATAACATGTTTTGACATTTAATGTCAGGTCACAACAAGACACTTGTTGTATAACATTAATAAATGATTTTAACTATGAAAACCCTCTTCTAGTTGAACCCATTTCCAGTTAATATGCTCTAAATAGTGGGTCTTGTGTCAGTCCATAAATCAACTTCTTAACCTTTTTCAACACAATTACAAACCCCTCACTGAAAAAGTAACCAACAGCAACTTAAAGAAAAGAGAAAATGAATTCTAAATAATCTATGGCAGCCAAGAGGGACTGGAGCAGATTGGAAAGGATTATCTTATCAAGTAAATATGTGCAGTCTGTTTCAAGTGTGTGCAGAGCAATTAAAAGCTTGTTTCCTTTTCTCAGCATTAGCGTAATGATTTTTTAAGGATATAAGCTCATGGCGGTGCATAAGATGCTTGTTAATTGATGTCTCTGAGGGTTCACCAGTGGATGCATACTTTTTAGGGCTAAAGCCCTGGTTAGATAGATGGATAGATGGAAGGCTGTTGTGCACTGTTTTAGATGGTTTTGTTATAAGTAATGTGTCTAAAGGCAGTCAGTGGTTAGTAATAAAATTAATACTTTAAAATTAATTAGTTGATATATAATGACTATAACAGAAGATGACATTTTCATTAAAAAATAATAGAATTATTGTATTCCTTCACTGGAATTTTAAATAGTTCTTTCTTGAACCTATATTTTTGTCATGATCTCAGCACTAGTGCTGGTTTGATTCAAGACCCAACACACCTGTGTAGCTCCGCCTCATTCTCATCATCACTCATCTGATCCACCTGCTCCTGTCACTATATATTCAGCCTCCAAATCAGACGCTAGTGCCAGATTATTTCAAGCCACTCGGTTAGATTAATCCAACATTCTGTCCTGTTATCCTGCCTGCCTTTGTTCTGACCTGGTCTGTTCCCCGTTTTCTGAGCCTGCCTGAGTCCCTGTCTGATTCTGTCTGCCTCTCTGTTTATCCGACACGTTCTGCCTTTGGAGTTCTGAGCCTGCCTGATCCCTGCTTATTTTCCTAGCCAATCTGTTAACCGACCCAGATTCAAACCTCGACCCTGCTATGGATTTCCCTTTGGATCTTCTCTGGACCTCTGATGACCTGGCTCTGACCCCGGATTGTACCTCTGAACATGGAACCTGGAAATCCCCTCTGTACCTCCAGCCTGCTGTCCTTATAACGGATCTGACTGCCTGCCTGTTTCCCGACCATCTAGTGACCGCCAAAGCTCCCCAAGGGATTTTTCCCCCGACCAGTACAGCAATCATCGACAAGCGCATTAACCAACAATTACTGGGTCTCTTTTGTTTCCTCCGGTCTCCAAAATTCATAGAGGTCAGTGATATTTCTCCCTCTGGCGCATTGGTCCCGTATTGTCGGCGAGATCACTAACCTGTTGTCTCTTCCTTCAGAGATTCCGGCCAAAGACGCTGACGGTAGTCCCGCAGCCTGCAGCAGTTTAAAGTTAAATAAACCGTGTTAAAACATCTCCTGTCTGTCCTGGTTGAATTCTGGGTCCTTGGTCTCCGCACGTTAACAGAATAATCTGGGCAAAAGTATGGATCCATCACCAGACAGATAGTGGCGTGCAGGCGTAGAGAAATCCATTTCTCAGTTAGAAGCTGGCGTTACTGAAATTTAAAATAATTTATGTAGCCAGTCTTCAATTGTCAGCCCCCTCCCCACGTCCCGTCCAGTGACGTTGGCATTTCCTGAGCTGCGATTTTCCCCGCCCGAACTGTTTAGCGGGGATCCTGACCAGTGCAGAGCTTTTCTCACTCAATGTGAGCTACAACCAACTGCTTTTGCCACTGATCGCTCTAAGATCGCCTATGTGAACTCTCTCTAAAGCAGGCAAGGCAAAGTTGTGGGGAACTTCAGAATGGCAGAATAACTCTAGCATTTGCGCATTTCATATTCTGCTTTCTCCTAAGAACTTGTCAGAGTTTACAGCTTGGTATTACCTTGTAAAGAGGCCACCAGGGGGCTCTTAGCCTTGAAGCAAGGAGATAAGTCTGTAGCAGAATATGTTATTGATTTTCATCTGTTGGCTGCAGAGAGTCGTTGGAATGAAGACGCACATTTGGATGTGTTTATTATCGGTCTAAATGAACAGTGTTGCCAACTCCTCAGTAAGGAAAGTAGCTATTGGCTGTGCTAAAAGTCGCTGAACGACGTCATCGCCTAATTTGCATAATCTGCCACATGATGTGATGTGCATGTTATTGAGGCTGTGGGAGGAATAACGTTGTTAGAGAGAGACAAAAAGTGAGTAAAAACATTCAGAATATATAGAGCTACTTTTTTCTGTCCATTAATGTTACAATACTGACCCTCCTCCTTTAACCGGGCTTGGGACCGGCAAAATGAACCATAAAGAGACACTATGGCGGAGTTACAATTTTTTTTTTCAACTTTTTTTTTTCACGTTTTCTTTTTTTCCCTTGTGGTCCACTAAGGAGCCTACAAGTCACGGTAAAACATGAACATTTTGAACCATCAATTTTTTTTTACATTACATTAACATTAACAATCTAAATGGACCAAAAAAAGACTACAAAGAATCAATGGCAATGTGAGCAAATAATGGTAATTTTTTTTAATAAGTATCAGGATTCTGCTAGCAGTGCTGTGCAGTTTTTTGCCAGCACTGCCTGCTCTCTTCTCTCCCTCTCACAGGTGACTGCAGTTTGACAGGTGGGCGTGGTGCACACCTGTAGCTCGTTCGGCGGCTCCATGCTGAGGCATAAAAGCGGAGTTCAGTCACCTGGAGAATGCCAGATTGTTAACCTTGTTGTTATGACTCAGTGGCCTCTGTTTCAAGACAGCAAACCCTTTTCCTGCGCTAAACTCTTCCTATCTCTCCCAGGTGGCCTCGCTCTTATGATTCCATTCCAAACGGCCCACGTATCCTGAAGTCTCAGGTCAAAGCTCCGAGTTTCCTTGTTCCGGATCCCACTCTGGAAATCTGGTCTACCATGTCGGGCTGAGATCCCTTCCCACACTTCTCTGGTTCCTCCAGCTGCCCTCTGGTCACTGCTTTCGGCTACAGTGCTACTCGGACTGCCTTGCCCCATCTGCCCGCTCACCTGTTGATCAGTCATCGTTTCCATCACAGAAGTGAGCCTTGCCGAATCCGCCCGCCAGAATCACTCCCCCCACGGATAGGTTACCCGAACCGGACGGTAAGCGTATCATTCTCTAGGCTTACAGTTGTCCTGGGCTTGGTCTAATCAGCTGATTAGAGCCTATCACCGATCAGTCCCGCCCCTGCTGTGCTGTCCTTCACACTTAATAATCTAGCTCCATCATATATCAGAGAATATTTGATCTGATTACCCCATATGTTCCTAACAGAGCACTTCACTGTCAGACAGCATGTCTGCTGGTGGTTCCTAGAGTCTCTAAAAGTAGAATGGGAGGCAGATCTATTACTTATCAGGCTCCTCTCCAGTGGAACCAACTCCCAGTTTTGGTCCATGAGGCAGACAATCTATCTACTTTTAAGACTAAGCTTAAAACTTTCCTTTTTTACATAGCTTATAGTTAGAATGGCTTGGGTTACCCTGAGTTCTCCTACTGCTCCTCAATTTGCGTTGTTAGTTGTTATTTCAACTTGTTCATAGTAGGTACACCTGCTCTGGCGTTCTGTTAGCTGTGATATCATCCAGGGGGAGCAGATCGTCCGCTATTACCATATAACAGAGAAAGGATTCCTGGATCATTGTGTGCTTCTGTGCTTTTGTGTCTCTGCTCTATCTTCTCTAACCCCCAGTCAGTCGAGGCAGATGACAGAGTCTGGTTCTGGTGGAGGTTTTCCTCCCTATTAAAGGGGAGTTTTCCTCTCCACTGTTGCCTTATACTTGTTCAGTATGAGGGATTACTGCAAAGCCATCATCAATATAGACGACTGTCCACTGTGGCTCTACGCTTTTTCATGAGGAGTGAATGCTGCTTGTCAAGATTTGATGCAATCTACTGGGTTTCTTAGATAGGAAACATTTTGACCAATCTGTATGATTTGATTGAATTTGACTTTTTAAAGTATCTTGAGATGACATGTGTTGTCAATTGCCGCTATACAAATAAAATTTTACTGAATTGAATTGAAATTTAATTAACCACCCATAAGTTGTTAGTGTTGCTGCCCGGCACTTGAACAATTACAATATTTGATGCCCACAAAGCTGTACCTTGAAGATTCAGCTTGTTTCCTACACATCACCCAGAACTTTTCAATCTTGTCTTACAGTGCTATGAAAAATGACCCCTTCCCAGACCATTTATCTATTTTGTCACTATTAATGTGTCTGATCATTAAACATGTCTTATTTTAAGACAAATAAAACCTAAGTAAATTTTAGCTGATTATGTAGGTTAACATACTGCTGCATTTGAGCAAGGTTGAAACCCATACCCTGGAGCAGAAGCTGGAGGAACATATGATTAGACTGTTATAGATCTTGTGGTAATTTCTGGAAAAAACATGTTGAGTGATGTTGGCAAATTCAAAATGGGTCAGTTTTAATAAGTTCACAAGAAATCTTATTGGTAGCACATATTAGAGTTTTATTGTACAGCTTTATCAGTGTGTGATGATTTTACTCAAACTGCTCAGCTAATTTTACTGATTAGTAAGTGTCATGGTTTTTTTAATGTGTTTGGCCCACATGCAGAGATCACTTGGAGACAGAAGCAGGTTTAGAAGTTTATTGTTAAACGTGCAAGACAAGGAGCATCAACGTGGATTGTTTGAGGGAACTGTACGGAGGAAGCGAGTGAAATCTGCGGAAAAGAGGCAGAACGTTAGACGTCGGACAACTCTCACGCCTAAACGTCTTTACGGAGAGGTGGGAGGGCTTACCGCGTAGCGCAGGAACCGAGCCGGGGGGAGTGGCGTGGAAAGACGGGCACAGAGGCAGCCTCCCGCAGATGACTGAGAGGCAGGTGGGCGGTCCGGCGGAGCGGAGAGGGATCCGAGCAGCAGCGGCGTGAAGGTGATCCGTTGACAGCCAAGAGAACCAGATGGAGGAGCCGGTTCCAGAAGATCAATTTACGGGAGACCTGACTGACGACGTCAAGGCTTGGGAGAGCCGCTTGGGACGGGACCCAAGGCGGAGGCAGACCTGGAGCACAGGAGACTTAGGTTAGACAGGGAGAAACGAGAGAGATGTCGGACGACAAAGGGCCACTGAGTTTTACCACTTTAGGTTAACAATCTGGCATCTCTCGGCTGTCTGAGCGCAGTTCTTATAGCGCCGCCGCGTGCCGCTGAACGAGCCGCAGGTGTGTGTCTCCGCCCACCAGTCAACTCGAATCACCTGCCAGGAGGGGAGAGGGAAAAAGACTGCGCTGGCCGGGGAAAACACAGTGCAGTCTGCTGAGCCCTGACACCACCCCCCCCTCAATGGTCGCCACCCGGCGACCCCGAGGACGTGGAGGGGCGTGAGGCGTTGAAGTCCTCAATCAGGGACTGATCTGGGATGGCGGAGCTGGGCAGCCATGACCGGTCTCCGGGGTCGCGGCCCTCCCAGTCGACAAGGTACTGATGGCCCCTGCCCCGTCGACGGGAGTCCACGATTCTCCGAATCCGGCGGCCCTGGTAGTCCTGAGAGGCTGGAGGGGGCTGGGCGGGAGGGCACAGGGTACTGGAGAATACGGGTTTGATGTGAGAGACATGGAAAGTGGGGTGGGTCCGGGAATTTGGAGGGAGGCGGAGGCGGACAGCGGTGGGACTGATGACAGAGATAATCTCGAAGGGTCCAGAGTAGCGGGGAGCCAGCTTACGGCGAGCGGAGGGAAGGTGCTGGGTGGAAAGCCAAACTCGTTGGCCAGGGCGGTAAAGGGGGGCAGGGTCTCGTCTCCGGTCAGCAAAGCGTTTACTCTGCTCAGCCGTCCTATGCAGGGCCCGAGTGGTTTGGGACCAGAACTGCCGGCAGCGGTGTAAGTGATGCTGGACGGAGGGGACAGCGACTCGTTGTTGGTCAGAGGGGAGGAGTGGAGGTTGGTAGCCAAGGGAAACTTCGAAAGGCGACAAACCTGTGGCGGTGGAGGTGTGTGAATTGTGGGCGTATTCGACCCAGGGAAGAAACTTACTCCAGTCGGAGGGGTTATTGGAGGTCAGGCAACGGAGTGTGGATTCCAGCTCCTGGTTGAGGCGTTCTGTTTGACCGTTGGTTTGCGGGTGGTATCCGGAGGTGAGGGTGTATTTGGCCCCTAGGGCCGAGGCGAACTCCTTCCACACCCGTGAGGTGAATTGAGGACCACGGTCAGACAAGATCTCTGTCGGGATGCCATGCAGACGAAAGACATGCCCAACCAGGAGCTGGGCCGTCTGGAGGGCTGACGGGAGCTTTCGGAGGGGAACCAAGTGGCAAGCTTTAGAAAAACGGTCTATGACAGCGAGAATGACCGTCATGCCCTGGGACGCCGGGAGGCCAGTTATGAAATCCAGGGCCATGTGGGACCAGGGGCGTTCGGGGACAGGCAGCGGTTGCAAAAGGCCCGCGGGCGGTCTGTTGGTGGTCTTATTCAGGGCGCACACGGAACATGAGCGCACATACTCCCGGACGTCACTGGACATGGAGGGCCACCAGAAGCGTCGCGAGAGGAAGGAGAGAGTCCGGTGAACTCCGGGATGGCCAGAGAACTTGGCGGTGTGGGCCCACTGGAGTACGCGGGGTCGGACGGAGGACGGGATGAACATGCGACCAGGTGGGCCATTTCCAGGGTCCGGTTCCGAGCGCAGGGCGCGGGAAATCTCCTCTTCGATCTCCCAGTGGAGGGCGCCGACAGTGCAGGTGGGTGGTAAGATGGAGGCTGGTTCAGCACCAGAGTCTTGTGGGGCGTGGAGACGGGAAAGAGCGTCCGGTTTCAGATTCTTTGAGCCTGGGCGGTAGGTAATCGTCAGATTGAAGCGAGAAAAAAAAAGCGACCAGCGAGCTTGTCGAGGGTTGAGACGTTTGGCGGATTGCAGGTAGGCTAAGTTTTTGTGATCAGTCCAGATGATGATGGGCTGCTCGGATCCCTCTAACCAATGGCGCCACTCCTCTAAAGCGAGTTTTATGGCTAGGAGCTCACGATCACCCACATCATAATTCCGTTCGGCTGGGGTGAGACGACGGGAAAAAAAGGCGCAAGGATGTAGCTTTTGATCACTGCTGGACTGCTGCGAAAGGACGGCACCTACACCGGTGTCTGAAGCATCAATCTCCACTATAAACTGCCTCTGGGGGTCTGGATGCATGAGGACGGGAGCTCGGGAAAATCTCTCTTTCAGGGTCTGAAAGGCCGAGTTAGCAGCAGGATTCCATAGGAACAGAGTCTTGGGTGACGTGAGAGCATGCAGGGGAGCGGCGATTTGGCTGTAGCCTCTTATGAAACGGCGGTAAAAGTTTGCAAATCCCAGAAAGCGTTGCAACTGCTTTCTTGTTTCGGGTACCGGCCACTCGAGGACGGCCCTGATCTTTTCTGGATCCGACCGGACCTGCCCACCTTCTAAAATGAGGCCCAGAAAAGAAACGGATGGCTTGTGAAATTCGCATTTTTCTGCTTTAACAAAAAGGCGGTTCTCCAGAAGGCGCTGAAGGACAAGTCGGACATGTTGGGTGTGTTCAGCGAGGTCTCGGGAATAAATTAATATGTCGTCCAAGTAGACGAACACAAAAATGTTCAAGAAGTCCCGAAGGACATCGTTCACCAGGGCCTGGAAGACCGACGGGGCATTGCACAGGCCGAACGGCATCACACGGTATTCAAAATGACCCAGGGGGGTCTTAAATGCCGTCTTCCACTCATTCCCCCGGCGGATCCGCACCAAATGGTAAGCGTTACGGAGGTCGAGTTTTGAAAAAACCATGGCGTGTTGAACCGGCTCGAGAGCGGAGGACAGCAGTGGGAGAGGATACTTATTTTTGACCGTTATCTGATTAAGCCCCCGATAGTCAATACACGGGCGCAGAGTGCCATCTTTTTTCCCCACAAAGAAAAAGCCAGCTCCCAGCGGGGAGGAGGACGGACGGATCAGGCCGGACGAGAGAGATTCATTAATGTATTTCTCCAGCGCCTCTCGTTCAGCCCGGGAGATGTTATAAAGACGGCTAGCAGGTAACGGGGCGCCAGGGAGCAGGTCTATGGCGCAGTCGTAGGGACGATGTGGCGGCAGAGATTCCGCCCTGCTCTTACTAAACACCTGTTGTAAGTCGTGGTACTCCCTTGGGACCAAGTTTAAGTCAACTGGGCCATCACTAACTGCGGGGTCCTCCGCCAATGAGTTAGACGGGACAGCTGAACGCAAACAGCGGGAGTGACAGGAGAGAGACCAGGATTCTACCCGTCGCTCGGCCCAATTGAGACGAGGGTTGTGATCCAGTAACCAAGGATGTCCCAAAACTATGGGGGCCCGTTTAATGGGAAAAACATAAAAACTGATCAGTTCACGGTGATTACCCGAAATAATGATTTCCAACGGCTTGGTCCGATGGGTAATCTGGGGAAGTGCCCCTCCATCCAGAGCCGAAACCTGGAAGGGAGTAACCAAGCTAACGGTTTCAATCCGTTTCAGAGAAACTAAGGCATGGTCGATCAAGTTAAAGTCACAACCGGAGTCAATCAAAGCAAAAAGATTGAGACTTTCACGAGCCAAAGGAAGAATTGCAGGTAAGCTAAAAAGTGGGGGCGCGGATTCGAGAGATGACGTGAGAGCTGAGTATTTGATCGGGTTCGCCGGCTCTCCCACTATAGCCGACGAACCTGGTCTTTTGGTCGCTCAGGACAAGCCCCAATAAAATGTTTAGGGGAAGCACAATAAATGCAAAGCTTCAAGTCCATTCGTTGCTGCCTCTCCTCCGGAGTGAGATGAACCCTACCTATTTGCATAGGCTCCGGAGGAGAGGGAGGGGCCGCGACGGGCCGGGACGGAGCACGCTCGGGGAGCGAAAGCGCAGGCAAACGTGAAAGTCTCTCCGACCTTCCTCGGCCCCTACTCCTTAAACGGTTATCCAATCGGATGGCGAGGGTAATAAACTCATCTAAGGTGGCCGGCTCTTCCAGGCGAGCCAGCTCATCCTTGAGACCCTCATCAAGCGCTTGGAAAAAAACTGATTTAAGGGCGTGAGGTTCCCATCCCGCGGCGGCAGCCAGAGTGCGAAACTCAACAGCGAAATCTGAGACGCGGCGACCGCGCTGTCGGAGAGCCAGCAGCTGGCGCGACTGCTGAACTGGATCAGACTCAGCCGCAAAAACCATCTTAAACTCGGAAACGAAATCATCAAAGGTGCAGCCGAACTGTCGGCAATCGGGAAAGCGGGCTTCGGCCCATCTTAAAGCTCTCCCGGTTAATAGGCGTAAAATAAAAGAAATCTTGGCACCGTCTTGGGCGTACGTGCGTGGAGAGCGATTGAAAACTAAGGCACATTGAAACAAAAAACCCCCGCAATCCCCATTGTCTCCAGAAAACTTTTCCGGACAAGGAGAGGAAGTCTCCGGGGTAAGTGGGGGTGGTTCTGCAGCCGCAAGCTCGGGAGCAGAGCTAGAAAGCTCGGGAGCACGGGGTGGGTTAGCAGCGCGCAGTGTCTCAGTCAGCTGACTGAAATGAGCTGTCAGATTCTGCAGCTGTTCCTGGGTTGATCGGACCGCTTGCTCGAGAGTATGAAGCTGCTCCTGCTGGGCAGCGAACTGTCTTCCTAGTGATTCTGCTGGGACAGGGTGGCCAGATTGTTCTTCTGTCATGGTTTTTTTAATGTGTTTGGCCCACATGCAGAGATCACTTGGAGACAGAAGCAGGTTTAGAAGTTTATTGTTAAACGTGCAAGACAAGGAGCATCAACGTGGATTGTTTGAGGGAACTGTACGGAGGAAGCGAGTGAAATCTGCGGAAAAGAGGCAGAACGTTAGACGTCGGACAACTCTCACGCCTAAACGTCTTTACGGAGAGGTGGGAGGGCTTACCGCGTAGCGCAGGAACCGAGCCGGGGGGAGTGGCGTGGAAAGACGGGCACAGAGGCAGCCTCCCGCAGATGACTGAGAGGCAGGTGGGCGGTCCGGCGGAGCGGAGAGGGATCCGAGCAGCAGCGGCGTGAAGGTGATCCGTTGACAGCCAAGAGAACCAGATGGAGGAGCCGGTTCCAGAAGATCAATTTACGGGAGACCTGACTGACGACGTCAAGGCTTGGGAGAGCCGCTTGGGACGGGACCCAAGGCGGAGGCAGACCTGGAGCACAGGAGACTTAGGTTAGACAGGGAGAAACGAGAGAGATGTCGGACGACAAAGGGCCACTGAGTTTTACCACTTTAGGTTAACAATCTGGCATCTCTCGGCTGTCTGAGCGCAGTTCTTATAGCGCCGCCGCGTGCCGCTGAACGAGCCGCAGGTGTGTGTCTCCGCCCACCAGTCAACTCGAATCACCTGCCAGGAGGGGAGAGGGAAAAAGACTGCGCTGGCCGGGGAAAACACAGTGCAGTCTGCTGAGCCCTGACAGTAAGTATGTTTATAGCCAGGTGCAACAGCATTTTCATCAAGTAATCATTTATAATTCAGTACAATGAGCCCAGAAGGAGCCATATCTGCAATACACAAGCCAATTTCAATGTATTTTAAACCTGCAGCACAGACTGAACAACAACTAAATATTCAGTCTGACATTTATGTAAGACATCCTTGTTGTGCTGAAGACATTTCACTGATAAAGACGAATAGTTTTTAGAGAATATGGATCCTTCTGAATCTAAATTGACAATGACCCAGGGATCTGCCTAATGTGCTTTTGCTATTTGTCTTATGACATATTAAGGATGACAAGTATGAATGTGATGAGAAAATGAAGCATAATGTAGCAGAGGGCTTAGTTTCTTAAAGAAAACAAAAAGGGGATGTCTGCCTTGAACTCAGAAATTTCCAGGTACTGCTGGAAGAGACTTGTGTTGGTGTTGAAGATAACTGCACATGAATCATGCATTGTAATACTACTGAAAAGTGTACATACTTCTGTTATAATTCAAGTGATTTGCAAATGCTCTCCAGATCTCTCCGAAACTGAGGAACTCTCGTCCATGGCCAAATTCTAGATATCTTGGCTGAAATAAGCCATGACCCGGTTTCACAAATGCAGTAGCATATATACTAAATTACCATGGTGATTTATTCTGTGCAGCTATTCTGCTCCAGACCAGGCTAACAGAAAGGCTTAGTCAATCATGGTGTCTTATTTGTTTAGTCAGTGTTCACACCGATTAGAAACCAATGTGTTTTGTCAGCGATTCCGTTTTCTTATCTGTGTGTTTTGGTATTTTTTAACAGGCCACATTAAAATACCACTGATACATGTTGCCATTCAGTCAAGTACTAGTGTTATTTAACATTATCATGGTAGCCTATACCATTATGAACTTTATAATTCTCTATGTGGACATTGTTACTGTGCAATCGTGCCTGTCTGTTATTGTTCTATTTTTGACAAAAGCCCTTTAATAGACCATTGAGGAGAAACAGGGTATGGCCACGCATAAAAATCACATGATCCGTACCCTTGGTCATGTCATTGTACTCGCGCATGGTCCTTACTGGAAGATAAGGTACGACTGGTGTTACAAATTCTATTGGAGGGTGTCATATTGTATGAAGTAATTAAAACATTGTTTTCTGAAGATTAGCGTGTATGAGAGGGGCGAGAGGGTACGGAAAATGGAAATGAGGTATGACTTGGGATTCTTAGTCATTTTTATGGTGCTTTCTTCATGGGGGGTGTACCGGCCGGGTACATGTTCATTGATTTATTAATATCAAAGAACATGAGCCTTGCTCTTAATTTCTCAAAAACTTGTTAATCCTTTTATGTATTGCTTCTTAAAGTCTATTTTATGCCTCCCTTTAAATGGACTTGTCTGTGATGAATCATTATTGTTACAAGTGATTTCCTATTCTCTGTAATTTAAAATTTTACCTAAGGCTAAAATCAGTAATCTCTGCTTTGTTTCTCTTTGCTATTTTAAGTCTAATAATATTCCATGAGTATGGCATAACAGCCTCCAATCTGGTATTTCTACACTTACCAGTTTGTCACAAATCTATTTTTAACCATAACCTTTGGGTAATTTTTTAGTGAAGTACAGAGTCTACCTGAATACAGCTTCAACGCTTCAGGAACTTAATTTGTATTACAGTAAACCAATTGAACCCTTATTTACTGCTTATCATCACTTCTATTTATTTTCAACTAACCTGGATTATTATTCAGACAAGCAATATGCTCTTAACTTGTTTTCATTTAATTTGTGAAATGCCGTACTTTATTTTTTGAAAGTCTATCTGTTTTCTCAAACTTTTAGCTAAACTTTCAATGCTTCTTTGCCAGGCGATCTCCAAAATGTATTTGCATTCAGAGTTGCAGTTCCCTTGACATATTAACATTTTTGAAACATTTTATGGCATTTATATTTTATACTTAATTACTTCATACAGATGAACATAGTTTTTGTCACAGACAAATTAAATATTTAACATTTAGGACAAACCCACACACATGTCTGTTTTGTCAGGGTGCAGTTTTGCATGCTGCACCCTGAGCATTTCCTGGCTCCTTATTCCTCCAGTGCAATCAACCAGGGCTCGCTCCACCTGCTCACTCTGCTATATAAGCCTACCTCAGTTTGTTCTTCGTCGCTGGATCATCATCAGTCTCCACTCACACCACGCCTTTCAGTCAAGTACTCTTTTTGCTGCGCTGCTGGATCTCAGCCCCACATCCAAGGAACTCTCTCTGTTGCACTCTGGTTCTACAGCAGCCCAGCACCTCCTGGAACTCTCTCTGTTACACTGTTGGATTTACTGCAGCCCCTGTATCCAAGGAACTTTCTCTGCTGCACCTCAGGTTCTTCAGCAGCCCTTGCACCTCCAAGAACTCACCCCAAGACTCTGCTCGGACTCCACTCCAACGCTCTCCTGCTAGCCTGGGGTTCTACCCCAAGGTTCACCCTCGGTCCTCCAGCTTCCTCCCGTCAGCCTGCTCCTGCACTCATCAGCTCCAGTCTGGTAACAGACTCTGGTTTTCTTCCTCCACAACTCATTATTTACAATAAACTCTCAAAACGAGCTCTGTGTGTGTGCTCTGTCCCCGTTCATCAAGACAAATCATGACTTGTTTTTGTCTTTTTTCCGCTCTTTTTACACAGATCTGTGATCCTTCATTTTTGAAACTATTTCACTCAGAAAATGGCAAAACATATTTTAATATCTTAAGTGCATCACCTACTTCAAGAATTATGACCAACGACTGTCTGTTATAATTCCATTCACATTCGTTTGTTGTGCCATATTAACGCCATGATAGATAATTGATGTCAGATTGAATTCTGACAATAGCCACAAAAGGAATTTCACCCCTGCTTCAAACATGGGACCCTCACAGGCACAAAGGATGACCTCTCTCTCACGGGATGGCTCATTGCTAGCATTCGGTAACATGTCATTGTCGAGTGTGTTTTTATGGATATAACAAAGGTCATCTCCACAAGGATCTCATACATTGGTGGGACACTAATGTTTACGTTATTCAGCCTACTCATTATGACTAAAAATAAAGCTAAAGTCTTTAAAGTTGATGCCGAAAACCCGCTAGCCAAAATGCTATTAGCTTCTGTTAACATCCGGTACGGGACATTCAAAAGGAGCTTGTTTTAAAGCATAAAGCTTAACCGTTCTGCTCGGCCATCCTTCGATGGTGCTATGAGCCTTATTTCCACATTAAAATGGAGTATTAATGTCGATTTTAAAGGCAATTTTGATAACTTTAGACTTTAACCGATTTAGCGACCTATCGCTATAGTGACCCCTAGTGCCCGGAGGGAGAATTGCATTAATAAGATCGGCCATAAGTTTTAAATGATTTTACTGAGCAAATTAGTCTTTAGAATGTTATATACTCAAAATAATGTTCTGGTTAACTTGGGCTTTGCATTGTGAATGGGTTGAAACACATGTCAAATGTTGTTCTGAATTAGTCAAGCTAATTTAACCCCAATTCACCTTCTTTAAGTTGAACTTTGGTTCTTTAACTTAAACAAAATATTATTTCATCAAATAATGTTTTGTTTAACTCAGGATTCGCATTGTGAATGGATTAAAACACAAAACAATTTTTGCTAAATTAGTTAAGCTAATTTAACTCCATTCCCTGCTTTTTGAATCAGATCTGCAGTGAACAAGGATTCACTGAATTATTCTGATTATGATCAACCACTTTTGTTTTGTCTTTTGCTCTGTTTTTGCATGTAAATAGTTCCTTAGCTTCTTTTATCTTCATTTTGCTTAGTAGTTTAAGTTTCACTAGCCTAGTAAAGAGGATTTGTTAATTGAAATATTGTGTTAATTCAGGTAAACAGCATTACATAGTGATGTTCTCTGGATGTTCATTCTATTTCTGTTATTAAATTCTTGGACTTGAAAATAAGTTGTCACTCCTTTATTCTATGTGTGTGCAGGTTTTGCTGTTAAAAGATCGCTAGTGCTTGAATTCATCTCTTTCAACCATTGTCTTGATATCAGCTTAAGAGCTGATCATCACCAGACAATACTTAACAGACAGAGAGTTATTTATGAAACATTAAATAACTTTAAACAGTGTATAACTGCACAACACATTTATGCTTTGGCTCAGTAAGGATCCATTTTTTTTTATCTCGCAGACACTTGGACGTGTGTTCCTTTTTTAACAATTATGCGTCAATTTCCACAGTACATTCAACTGTTTACCCCACCAAGGCTATGAGAAAGTGTTCACTAAAACATGTCCCCCGCGCAATACTGCACCTGTTTAGGTGCTGCTACATCACATTTTCCATTTTTATTTGTTTCTGTTTTACATTTTTTTGTGGCCTGTTTCTTCTCTCTTTGCTTGTTTTTATTATATCTTGTTTCACATGTAATCGAGTTCAGTCGCTTCTATTTCTCTTTAAGAAAGGCTTATTGGAGCCATTTAAACCATAGAACTTGACCTCGGTTGGCACTTTTTCAAATGCTTAAGGCAGTTTACAGCCTTTAAACCACAACCGAGTGTAACACGCCCCTCTTATGCTGAATGGTCGCTTTTATCAAAAAGAGAAAGCGCTCCTCTGAATATCACAACAGAACTTGAAACCTCATTTCGGTTGAACATAGCCAAGATTTGGGGCTGGGTCCTTGATCCCCGGGCTTACACTGTTATGTCCATGTGTTACTCTTCTCAATTATTAGTTATTCTGAAACAATTGCCCTCAAAGTTACAAAAATATCTACTCACAAAGGATGTGACATCACATCCTCTAGAGTTTTGAAAAAGGGAATCTCACCTTATTTCATTTGCAGCTGCTGGCCGGAATGTCATCTCCTCATGGCACCTCACCAAAAATTACCCACTCAGGTCAGGCGGATCCCCATCCTGAAGTTTGACAGGTAATAACTCCCAAACGTTTTAGTGTATAGGAAAGAAATACAACACCTAACATGGGCTCTACAGTGCCTACACGTGCAAATGTGCTGCTCTCTACAAATAATTTTGTGTAAAAAGAAAAGGAAAGACTGTTATGTTATTTGATATATTTTATCATGAATTGGTAATTTAGTTTCACATCAAATAGTGTACACTGACTATGGTTATTGTTTTTAAATGCAAATTATGTTTGTATTATTCATTAAATGCCTGATCTGCAAGTTCCTGCCACAGTCACCCGGTCAAGCTTGACTCTGCTGTCTCCAGTCATTCCTGCGTTCATGTCTATCCTGCCACTTTCCTCCATTTAAAAAACAAAACAAACATTTTAACGCGCAAAGACTGTCTGGCTTTAGTATTCCCAGAAGTTCCAAGCATTACAGGCTCTTACATTTCCCATAATGATGGATGGAAAGACGGGTCTGTACTTTCTCCTTCTGCTAAGATGGCTTCTCCCAGCCCAGTTGTCACACCTCCTTCTCCTTAGCTCATGGGGGATTGCCAGCTGATTGGCCGTGGCAGCAACAGTGCTTTTAGCAAGGACTAGTATCTGATCCATGGTGTAAACATTAGCTGAATGGCCCATATCCACTCCCTCTGCAAATACAAATGCAACATAAAGCAAAATAAGAACACAACACAGTTAGTTCCCTGAGCAGAAAGCCTAAAAAAAAGACAGGGACACACACACACACACACACACACACACACACACACACACACACACACACACACATTACTAGAGGAAGAGTGGGAGCCATTGTGACCAGCTCTGCACAGCACTGTAGAAAAAAGGTGTGTGTGCGTGGGGGGGTGCGGGGGGGTATCTTTATTTTACTCTCTGATGGACTGGCGACCAACAAGGACCTCTCGCTCAATGACCCCTGGACATAGGCACCAGCCCCCCAGCGACCCTGTATGGATCAGCAGGTATGACAATGGATGGATATTCTTGTCACCCAGGAATGCCTTAGGATCCGTACTGAGCTGGATAATGTTGCTGTGGAGATCTTGGATAAAAAACTGATATTGCATACATGGAGTAATTTTACATTACCACAATAAATAGATGCCTGACTTTTGAAATGGTTTTCAAATGAGGTATCTGGTAAATGGTAATGTGTCTGTCGACGTTCTTAAAAGATTTAACAGAAAAGAGGAAAAGCTCTGAGCAGGATATGCCTACTAATATCATCTATTCATAATTAGACCACATCAATTAGGTTCCTCTTACATAATATATATCATGGATCCATATGGCTAAATCTTTGGTTCATTATTGTTTGCTACTTTGTTTATTTCTTGAAGATTTCATTCTAAATTTACTTAAAGGGCAGACGTTGAGCTCACAGATGCTTTATAGGTCCTTGGTGAGCTTCACAGACTGTGAGTGAAACATAAAACCAGCTTGAACACCACAGCTAAATGAAGCAAATGATGTACAGCTTTAAATCTAAAGTATCCTTTAGTAAACTGATGCCGCAGACTGTTTGAATTGGTGATGTTTGCACATGACTTGAGGTTGTGCAGCTGCTGTTTAACATATGGTATTTTTACTGCTTCCATAATATATGATATTCCACTATAGATATTATGTGTCGTTAAAGGATGTAAGTATAATGTGTGGCCACACGCACAGATGGGAAGCCTGTGTGAACAGCAGAGGGGAGGAACATCTGAGTTTCGGGCACATAAAGTGCAGGCATCACACCGCATATTGCATGCGGATAAGCACTACACTGACTGTTTACTTAATAGAATATAGAAACTGCCAATGGCAGGGAGCCAGGAAGGACTTGATATATGTCATGAAGGAGGACTGCAGCAGAATGAATGAGAGTAAGCTTACACACACACACACACACACACACACACACACACACACACACACACACACACACACACACACACGCACAGAGGGTCATTTGTATTCACACCAAACCCATGTTAGGAGGGTTGCTGTTCAAATATACTAATCACTTCTGAGTTCTATTCTGGGTATATTCTAGTGTACTGATACCAACAGATGTGAGATATGGTCGGAGCTTGTGACCACAGACGTTTCCTGTAGAAAGTTGTGCTTGCTGCAGAGGGCAGGATGGTGTGCTGGAATTCAGTGAGACTGAAGAAGAAAGGGAAGGTAGGGCAGTGGTGAGAAAGTAACAAAGATGAAAAGAGTGAGAGGAGAGAGTGATTGATACAGAGGAGAAATAAAGGAAAGAGAGATCCAGGTTTGACTGCAATGCCGTATAGTGTACAGGAGGTATTTTATAGCTCTGGCTGCGGCTCAAAGAAACACTGACGAAACTCTAACGCCACTGTGTGGTCACACAAGGTATTTCAAAAGAACAAAGGAAATGGGCATTTTGTCCCTTTGAGATAAAAGACCTTGCCAATAGTTTCTGCATACAGTTAAAGAAAAAAAAACATCTGTTAAATTACATAATCACATTAAATATATAGGCATAAAATCAGTTAAAAATAAAGCTATTTATACTCAACTAAATTATTTGCACTTATGTAACTTGGATATTATAATATCTATCCTGACCTTAAATACATAAAGAGAAACCAGTTTTGAGTTTGAGACTGCAATTGTTCCATGAAGCTGGAGCAGAAATGCTAAACGCTCTCTTTCCCCTTTCTGTTCTGATCAGAGGAACAGTAAAATTTAAAAAGTCCTGAGACCGAAGTCCATGTCTCCCTGTGTGCCTTATTTGAAATGATAAAGAGGTAAGGTTATACTGTATGTCTGCATATATTTTTACAGTGATATATTGAACTTTTAAGCACTTATGCAGCCCAAATACTGTTTAAATCAACTTAACTATTACTGTTTTGTTTCTGTTTTAGGAGTTTTGCTTTTAATAAAATATTTACATCTAGAATAGGATGCCCAACTCCAGTCCTCCAGAGCTATTATCCTGTAACTATTGAGCCCCAGTTCCTTTGGCTGGTAATGGCAGCGCAACATACGGGTGCGCTCACTTTGGAGTGTTTCAGGAACAGTTTTTTTTCAGGGCCAGCACAGGTTTTTGCAGCTCTGCTGATGAGTGAGGCCAGTACGAGCTGGCTTGAGAGGGGTTTTGAGTGAATGCCCCTCTTTTCCGTGATTGGCCCAGTAGTCGGTGGGCTAGAATCTGTAGGATGACTTTTCGTATGAACTGTCAGGGGGCAACTTTCTTCCACCGGGATAAGTTGCTATACGTGGGAACATTGGTGATCTCAAAACACCACTGTTCCCACATTATCACTTGCACATTTGTGCTATCCTAGCGCAGCAGGTGTTGGTGATATCACAGTAAATTGGGCAAAAGTCTGGGCTATTTCTGCCCTGCGATGGACTGGCGACCTGTCCAGGTTGTACCCCGCCTCTCGCCCATTGACAGCTGGAGATCGGCACCGGCACCCCTCACGAACCCAGCAGGGATACGCGTGTTAGAAAATGAATGATGGATGGTCTGGGCTATTTCTTTCAAGATCTCTGCCAACTGGCGCCAGAAAATGCTATTATTAGGCTTTCTTCGTCTGGAAACAAATGCATACAAACATCTTACGAGCACAGCCATGATGAACTGGTTGAACTCGCTCAGCTGACAATACAGCGATCTGATTGGCTGAGCAGCAAAAATCGAATCACATGACCTCTTTGACCGGAGCGCAACAGTTTAGATTTTTTATCAGCAATAACTTATTAATGTGCAAGTGAAAACGTGGGAACATTGGTGATTTGAGATCACTGCTATGTGTAGCAACTTTTCCCGGTGGAAGAAAGTTGCCCCCTGACAGTTCATATGAAACTTCTTAAGGAGACGTCCTACAGATTCTGGCCCACAGATTACAGGGCGAAGAGAAATGAGGAGGTTTCTCCAAGGAAGTCCCCAAAAAAAAAAAAAAAATAGAGCGACAACATCAATATTAAGGACCACTATGAACAGAGCGGATCAAACTGGAATATAATTTTATTATATTCACACAATGAACCGAGCGTGAAGGGTAAAAAGCAAGAAAAAAGGACATTTCATCTTTCCCAGATGCGCCGTATCAGATATGAAGATATTACTTTTCAATCTGCTAGTCTAAAGTAGTCTGCTATCTGATTCCAAAAGACGTAGGCAAATTGTTCAATTTTGTGACAATGCAGTGTTGGAAGTGGTCTTCAGGGGCTCTAGACTTGGAAGTTACAGGTCTGGTGCCCCTAGTTGCTGAAAGTTAAATGCTGCCGCTTTAAAAAAAAAAAAAAAAAAAAAAAAAAAAGCATCTCTCCAACTACAGGTCGCTCAAGTGGGAGCCACCAGAATTGACAAAGCCTCCTGAACAGGTGTTGAAAGATAAAAAAATAAACTGAGCAGATTTTTGCAGCTCTGCTGAGGAGTGAGGCCAGTACAAGCTGACTTGAGAGGAGTTTTAAGTGAACTTTTCTGTGATTGGCCGCAGGGCGAAGAGAAATGAGAAGGTTTCTCCAAGGAAGTCCCAAAAAAAAAAAAATAGAGCGACAACATTAATATTAAGGACCACTATGAACAGAGTGGATCAAACTGAAATATCATTTTATAATATTCACACAATGAACCGAGCGTGAAGGGTAAAAAGCAAGAAAAAAGAAAGGACATTTCATCTTTCCCAGATGCGCTGTAGCAGATTTGAAGATATACCAAGGCTTTCTCTCAATTCACACTGAAAGCTGTTTCTGAAGTGTCTATATATCCACCTCTTATGGTACAAAGCAGTGGCTGTCTGCCTTTCCCTACTGCCGGTCTGTCTTTCTGTAAAAAGACTCAGCACACCCGGGGGAGCTTCACAGATTTTCCCTGCTGAAAGTAGCTTGAACTCGGTCAAGCCCCACGTTCCATCTGTTGACAGAGCAGCCCACAGGCTGATAGTAAGCATGCATTCAAACCAATAAAACATAATATCACTGCAGTCAAAATCTTTTAAACTATAAGCGTGTTCTCTTTGCTCCCGCAATGGCTCACCCAAAAGATTGAATACAAAGCTTTAAGTACTAGCCAATTGTGTTTACCCTCGATCCGGGGAAACCTTTGAAGCTCACTCCGCTCCCTTGGTTTAACCGGGGATTAAGGCTGAAAATCAAACCAATGAAATAATTTCTCTGCAGTAAAAATTATTTTTATAAACGTGTTCTCGCTCGCTCCTGCCATGGTTGAGGTAAAAGATCTAATATAAAGCTTTAAATAGTGTCTGAAATCCTCCTGGTGAGGCAGCGGTCTCCTTTGAGAGAGATGGCCGCTCTGAAACAGGCTCGGTCCGGGAAAACGTTTGAAGGAGGCTCCACTCCCCTGGTTCAGCCGAGGATTAAGCGTGAAAATCAAACCAATAAAAATAATTTCATTGTGGCTAAAAATCTTTTGTATTAACGGGTCTTTCTCGCCTCGCAATGGCGGATGGGAAAGATCTAACATTTTAACTCAGTCCATGAAAACAGCTGGAGAGAGCAGTGGCATGGTTTGGGATTTGTGGCCGCTATTCCTGGAAGCTCTCTCGGCTGAGAGTCCCAATGTTCGCAAGCTAAACAGCTCTGCCTGTCCACTTCTGTCTCTCTCTCCCAACACATAGTTAAAGTGTAACTCACCCCCATGTGAAGGCATATTTCCACCCACAGACAAATTTGAAAAGCTCTAACAAAGGGAGCGGGGATACTTGGGATTTGTCATATTGAATTTGGAGAGTGAGCAGAAGTAGTTATGCCATGGTTCAGTCTTTTCAAGTACAGGATTTTTCATCCCCCTCATCCCCAATGGTTGAGGGAGGCTTTGAAGTACTCACCTATGTACCTTGAGAAGGTCGGATCTGTTGCTGAATGGGTCACAGCCCCATTCTAGACACAGTAACGACAAAACAGATATGACCCTTACCTTATACCACATATATTTAGTACTCTGATGTAAGATTTGACCTAGAGGGGAAATGTGGCCTTGTCTTCACAAGTAAATCTATTACTTTTCAATCTGCTGGTCTAAAGTGGTCTGCTATCAGATTCCAAAAAAACGGAGGCAAACTGTTAAATTTTGCGACAGTGCAGTGCTGGAAGTGGCCTTCATGGGCTCTAAACTTGGAAATTACAGGTGTAGTGCCCAGGGACGCTGGAAGTAATTTTTAAGAGGGGGTGCTGTGACTTTTTGGGGGTTTTTTTTGGACAAAAGACCTATGAGTCAATAGGCCTATTTAAAATACGATAAATAAATAGATTGAGATTTACTACTTTATTGTCACATACAGTTTATTGTTAACCAGTGTCTGTAACACACAGACACCATCAGTTCTCAGGTGAATATATGCACTATTAATTAAACTTCACAACAACACCATAACAACGTAGATTTGGTCAGCTGGCATGAACATGAGTCACGGTGTTTATGTGACACGTGACTCTACTAGCTCCAAAATTCTTTTACACAAACCACAAGGAAATAATTATATTATACTATTATACTATTTAAACATTATTCAACATCTCCACATCCATTACACAAAGAACACAAGATCAAAATAACACTCTAAAATACTATGGTTACGTTAAACTGCATGAACAGATATGAATGTGCGCGGTGGCACCTGGCTTTTACTTTGAGCTACAGGCAGGGTGCCCTGGTTTCAGGTGTCCAAATGTTGAGGTGCGTTGTGGAAATAAAGTCTCTCATGAGCAGACGAATGTCCAGGGAGCTCAGGATGTTTGTGTAGGCATGCATCAGTGAAAGGTGTGTGAGTCTTTTCTGGGTCATGGTGCTGTGCACCCATGTCTTCAAAAGACGCAAGGTGGAGAAAGTGCGCTCAGATGAGGCCACGGAGATGGGTAGGCACAGACATAACTCAATCAGTTTTTCTGTCTCTGAAAACATGGCTCTTGTTTGTGGGTGGAGCTTTGTCAGACATGATGATACATCTTGGACTGTGACACACTTAGGCCCTCTGTCTTTTGTGACATTGGCAAGCTGCTTGGCGATGCTTGGCCCAAGCATTTTGAGCTGGAGTTCAGGACGGTCTGTGTCAAGCTCCTTTGGGAGCTGAAGGGCCTCTAGATTGGCGCTCCTGCCCTCTGCTGCTTTGACAACAGCCCTCTCTCGCTTTGTGGCAAGTTTCATACTGGCCTGATCAAATCTTCTGGCCAGCTCCGCCGATATTACATCAATTAGCTTTGAAAAAGCTACATCGCCAATCCACTGTTTGTGCGCCATGCGCCACTTCCTCTGGCTCTCTAGTTTGGCGAGCTGGGGTTCTGCTCACTCTAGGGGTGGTGGTGTCTGGCATTTAGGGAGGTTTGTGATGCGCAGGTTTCAATCTTGCGGATCAGCTTGTCCACAACTGCATCATCCCGGAACGTGGCTATTTGTTCCCTAAGCACACCTGTACAGTCCAGTGCACCTCGCGCACTTGCTGTGGCACTCTGTAGGCTTGTGGCAACTGCTTCACAGGGCTTGAACAGGGCATGGCTGCATAAAAGACCGAAATAAGGTCTCCCTTTTAAAGCCTGTTTGTAGAGTCCCCCGATCTTTGCTCTGCTGTCCCCCCGACACTCTTGTCATCCTTCAGCTCATGCAATGTAGTCAGGAGAGTAGGGTAAGCTGCAGTGACGCGTTTAATGGACATGTCATGGATACACCACCTTGTCGGGCAAAGGCCTAAGATGTTGACAGCAACCTCATCACAGCCAAAAAACGATTGGTAGAGCTGTTTTCGCTTTGATGACACGGATGAGACACCCTGAACAAAGTTCAAAGTATCGGCCACAAGACTCACTTCACGCGCTGCTTCTTGGAGAATCAAATACAATGAGTGGTTGCTGCAATGCACATAAACTGAGTGCGGGTTTAACTCTTTAAGCCGAGCTTGCACGCCTGAAAAACACCCTGAAATATTAGCTGCTCCGTCAAAACAAAATCCTGCGATGCGTTCAATAGGGATGTTTAGCCTTAAAAAAATATCCTTGATGCAACTGAAAAGAGTTTCTCCAGTGCTGTCCCGGGCATTATAAAATCCCCAAAACCACAGTGTGAGGCTCAAGGCTGCTGTCAACATATTTCAGACTGCAGAAAAACTGCTCAGTGGTGCTAATGTCAGTTGTAATGCCATAAAATCAGCAGTGCGATGAGTGGGCACCAATTTCCTTGTGGATAGCATGAGCAAACTTTTCAATTATTTTATTTTGTATAGTGTCCGACATCCAGTTGTCTCTTCCTTCTATCCACTTTCTTTCTTCAGGGAGATCATAGGTGCGCTCCAGTATCAGTTCATATAGTATTCCTTCACGTGCTGTGTCGCCCCTGAAGGCAATTCCCTTGCTGCCAAGGAATCGGATGGTCCAGAAGAGAAGCTCCAAACAGTGTCGGGCAGTAGCCTGCTTTCTGGCATGAGCGCTGGATAAGCGAGCATCTATGGGGACGTCATCCAAAGCAGCCAACTTTTGTATTGACTCGCTGTACAACTCTGATCTCTCATGCTCGTTAAATCTTTCAGTGGCTTTACACCAATTTGAAAAAAGTAATTTATGAAGGGGTTGTCTTTCCTAAATTTGTCTCTTTGTATGCCTTTTTTTCTGATTGCTTTCAGATAAACGGAACACAAAATGTGATCAGTATCTTCCACATAATGCAGCCACTGCCATCTAGCAAACCAAGCCGGTTCCACAGAACGTGATAACGTTTCATTAGCACAAAGCTGTGCAGGAAATTTGAAACCGGATGTTGGCTGGAAGGGCTTGTCTAATCCAATTACGCTAGGTTGGGTTGCGGGCAGGCGCGCTGGAAGCTGTTTCAAGCGAAGGGGGCTGATGGCTGGGTTGGAAAACACGTGACGTCATTATGTTGAGGGCTCCGGCTGACGTTTTTAACATAATATTGTAAGCCTACATTTGTCGCCAAAAACTGCCATTTAAAATGCATCGGAACAAAGCATGAAAATTTTAAACTTTATTTCATATCTTTCAATCATTCAAAACAACAGCTCCCAATCAACAGGATCAGGAATACTTGAATGAAACATGGCCTAAATATAGCCTAAACTGAACATTGAAAGTCTTGAAAGTCCATTCGTCTATGGATATGGGGAATGATTTCATATCTGAAACAAAAAACACACAAAAAAACAACAATTAACTAATTTCATATTTTATCACTAAATAGGTTAATACAGACATAATATTTAGTGATATGCAGCCTTATTCTAGCGTAGACTTCTTCAGCCACAGGACTACGACGAATAGGTACAGCATATAGAAATAAATAAGAAATAAATAACGCTAAATGCTCGGCGGCAGTATAGGGGAATTAAAACCATTTCTTACCTCGATGTAAAGTGCACCAAACGCGGCCTTGCGTTCTGGTGTGTTGCCGATGAAGCTCCGAACAAGAGATGGTATATCCAGCCTGTCCAGAATGTCACTATGTATGTGCATTAGCGCCAGATGTGTCAACCTCTTCTGGCTTGTGGTACTTCGGGTCCATGTTTCAGTCGTCTGAGAGCTGAGAATGATCTTTCTGATGGAGCAGCTGACACAGGTAGGCATAAACAAAGCTCAACAAATGCCTCAACTCCTTTAAAGAGCGCTCTAGTTTGGGGATGCAAGGATGAAATGAATTCAGCAACCTCTTTCACTGCAACGAACCTTCTCTCCTTAGTTAGGTCACCCAGTAGAGTTAGTTACATATGTAAGCGTGATCGATTGAACTTTTCTGGGAGTTGCATTTCTTCATTAAGTCCGGACAGGTTTTGGTTGGCAGCTTCGATAAGAGTCGTTTCTCTATGTGCAGCCACTTTCATTCCATGCTGTCTGGAGCCTGCTGCTGCAGCTGCTGCATCGACTCCGCTTCTCCGGCCCCGTCTAGCGATTGCCACCTCCCCTCCGCCGCCATTTATGTAGAACAATGACTAGAGCAGAATTAAGTTGTATTTACCGGAGATGAAGTGTAGACTGCAAATTCTGTCGTACTATGATGGCTCCCCCAGTCCATTGGGAGTGTCTGCCTGCGCTCTTTTCATTGAAAATATCCATTTCTTTCTTCGTCCTTCGGTAAACGACAGAAACGTACATCCAACGATTTGGAATGCCTCTATGTACAACCGGGAGCACAACAAGTCGTAGGCATTGTTTAGATTCCAAAAATAAACTAACTAAAAGTACGCTCTAATTCACCCGTTTTGTCATGTAGTAGACGAGAACAGTACTGTTTTTTGCCTACCCTCGAGACCCGGATGTAGCGCCGACGTCACTCTTGAACTGGTCTGTAGCCTAGTCTTTTATGAAATATTAAAATAATGAATGATTAGTTTATATTTTATACACAGCCCATCATTTTTTATCCCATATCAAACACAGTCTTTAAAAAAATAAATACATAAAGAATTTCACGCTTTTAGATTACAATATTATGTTACTCCACAGCCCCCCACCATAGGGGGCTGATGCTATGACGAGGGAGGCTGCAGCCCCCGCAGCACCCTCCTTCCCGCGTCTATGGTTGCGGGTGTAGGGGCTAGGCCTGCCTGTGCACCCATAGACATTATATACGTAGACGCCCCATTGGACGCTGCCGGCCGCTAGGCTGACGTGCCTACAGGGCGGCCATCTTGGGTCAGACCACAGATCAGACAGCTGCTGTCAGAATGAATAGGAGGCAGCTCAGATATCATTTTAATCATATGTTCACAATGTTGGTGACCTTTCAGACAGATTACACATATTTATTCAGAACCAAAGCAATTTAAACTGAAGTCAAACTGGATGATATATATATGTACTCACAGTTATATATTTTGCAGTTATATATTAATATAATAAACACACATAAATTATACACTCTCTCTCTTGGCTGTCCTGGCACATACTGCCTGACTGGGCAACAGCCTGTGAACGGGATGATTTGCTCATCAATGGACACTTTGTCACACCTTGGAAGGCTGAGACAACCTTGCCTCACACGGTCAAGCAATGGTCTGACTCTCCAAAGAATGTCTGACTTCTTTGTCTCTTCAGTCACATCCAGGTCATTGACAATCTTAAGTGAGCTTCTTAGCTTGTAGAACCTGTCCCTTCACCCGCTTCGGATGTTATCATCCCATAGAATGGCGATTATCAGTGGTTATCAGCCCCATTGAATAGCCTCAGTTGGTCCCTGCTCTGCCTGCTATCAGGCTGTTATTAACCATTCTATCGGTGATAACAGCCGCTTGTCGCGAATAGAACCTTTTTTTTTTTTTTTTTACCTTTTTTTAAAAACCTTTATTTATAATGTATCTGCGAATTTGAACAGGATATTAAGAATTTACTAAAAATTCAAAAGCCAAACGTATCATAAGATTTTAATTAGGTATTGTAATAATCGTTACAGTATTTAAAAACAACTCACTAAAATCTAAAACCGGAGTTTTTTTTTTCCTGTTTTGTTTATTTTTGTTCGCTTTTTTAAAGACTTATATTTCCAATATGCCTTTTATTTCTTTGGATTTTTTCCAATAATTCACTCAAAATAAATGCCAAAATTTAACATACTTGGTTAATTTTATTGGATCGTGTTCTCTCAATACATGCCGTGTTTTTATCTTCCGGTCGTGCAATTTCATATATATATATATATATATATATATATATATATATATATATATATATATATATATATATATATATGAAATTGCAATGAAATGAAAAGGTATATTCTAGAGTTATGTAGTGTTATGAGTTGTCCAGCCTCATAGCCTTCCACTAGGTGGCTGTATGTACATCCGAAGTTGCTTGCAATCCATTAATAATGATAAGAAGAAGTTAGGGTTGGCCCTAATCTTATTTTTAATTAAAAAAAATAAAAATACGGATGGATTTGCTCATATGATTATATGAAAATCTGTGTTTGTACCATATGAAAATGTTTAATATTTGTATTAGTAGTAATAATAATAAATTACGGATTGCAACCGACAAAAGATTAGAGAAGAAGAAGAAGCTTACGTCATTCGACGCGACACTTTCCACGGTCGGAGCTGGTGAGTTGACCCTGAATCTGTCAAATAAAAATGTAGTAAAAAACCTCAAAAGACCGAAGGTCTACATTTATAAATCTGCTGATGGTAGTTCTATGAGTTAATGTTAGCGAGTATGTGGCACAGCATGTGTTTGTACAGATTTAGACACGTTTTTACCACTATTTGGTAGAAAAAAGGCTACTAAAAGCCAGTCAGGTTCAAATGTAGCTGTCCTTCATACCTTTAATAACAATGTGCTAAAATTTTGTTTCATATATCTTAAAAAACGTATACTTTTCAGTATACTAGTTTATATCAGTATATTGATTTAATGTTAGGATTCTATCATACAGTTCATTACATTTCATCGTTTCCCACAGTGTATTATAAGCCCTGAGGCCATCATTCTTTATTTGTTGCCCCACCAGGCTAAGCATTGTTTATTTATTTAAGTCTTTGTAAAACGTTTGCATTTTCTATGACTTTATAGTTATTGTTCATGTATTAATCTTCCAATCTTTCAATAACACATAATTCTCAAAATGTAATTTCAAATTTCCCGTCAACTTTTAACATTTTTTATCTCAGAAACATGACCAGCTACAGGATGACTGACTGTCATAAAACTCAACCACCGGGCTTACCATGTTTTCTGGGGGATACCCTGCAAGCACAATGCATGCTAATATTTATTTATCACATACCAGAAAAAACAGCTACCTTCTGTTTATTCATAGTCATGGTTGTATTTTCTGTCTTTGTTTTAGGTTCAATGTCAAGAAGAGGTATGTGTAGCATCTCTTAAACATTGAGCTATACAGCAAGATCTAAGAAAATATGTGTTTGTCCTGAATATTATTTTTTTTATATGCTCTGCTTTTTTTCATTTCATGATAAGAGAGAACACATATCCCGGAGGAAGCGAAGGTCTTCCTCCAGAAAGCCTATAAAGAAGGGATGACCAGGGTGGGATCTCCACTGGTTGGAGCGGCATCCCAGGCCACTGGCTTGCCACCGTTTGTCATTGATGTATGTTTACCAAAGTTCTTTCTAGCCGTTCAATTTCAGAATTCAGAAGGCAAGATGCAATTTTACATAAAAATAAATTCAAGCTTCCTGTTTTGTAACAAGACTTTTATGTTTTTTAGAACTGGATTGGAAACTATAGAAGAAAAAAACCATCTTCTTCTCAACCTAAAAACAAGAAGTTATACACCAAGGACCTGTCTGGTTACAACCTGTTCTGCAGGGATCAGTTAAAGAACAAGGGTGAGAGAGGATTTACTGTAGCTGTTATGTTGACAAGCATTGTTGTGTGTATAGCTAGCCTGATCATTGCAATTCTCACTTACAGCACAGCCTTTGCTTTCTCCCCTTGACTCGGATTATCTCCCGCAGAAGTTGATAAGACTGCCAATTTTCTGTGCTGTTTTAGAATTGCAGTCCGCCTGTAGTTGTAGCAAAGTAAAGGAAGCCATTCAGTCTTTGTTGTCCTTCCAAATATGGAATTAACATGGACAGCTGCCTCGATGAGCTCAGGTCTTTTGTCTTTGTAGTGACAGATTTTATGTATTTATTTATTTTATTTATTTTTTTGCAGCGAATGCAATTTCAAGTAGAATTTTTGGCATTGAACTGGCACATGACATACGTCACAGACAAACATTAGCGATTGGGTAAAATTTAACACCTCTACAGAGGTGTTAAATGAGTGTCTCAATAGCCATAGCCCAGACCCTCTGGATGCTTCAATGTGTAGTACAATGGGTCATTTTTTTACCAGGCTATTCATAAACTTAATTTTTGGAAAAAGTATCTTGCCTTAGTTATTTTGTAGTTGTTTTTATAAGCCATCCTTACGAAACAAATCTGACTTGTATTGTCTAGTTTATCTTGTCAAATTACCTTTGTGAGATCTTGAGTACTTGATGAAACTTTTCCTATTTGCCATGTAATGTTAGAGAGTTTCCTTAACGTTATCAAAATCTACACCCATTGAGTCGGGGTGAGCCATAGGAGATCTGTACAATGTCAATGGATTGCTTGCTGTTTTTCTTTGTTTTGTTTTTCCTGCTAGGAAGCCTGAAAGATATTACGCAGAAATGGTCCACTTTGGCAGAAGAGCAGAAGAGGCAATATGTGGAGGAGGCAGCAGCTCTAAAAGTTCAGCGCACTTCAGATGACATGAGCCCAGATATGCGATGCCTGAAATTGAAGAAGCACCTAAAGCAGATGAAAATAGAGGTTTTCCATATATGCTAAGACCTTAAGAATGTTTTCAAGCCATTTAACTGTATATTGGAAATAGTGTTAGAAGTTAACCTTGTAATCATTGGGTTTCCAGTTTGAATGCCTACTACGTCTGTCTTAGTTGACATGCTTTGGCTGCTAGTGGTGCCAGTGCATGACAGCCTCACTTCTGTCAGACTGCCTGAAACCAGCTGTGGCTATAACCCTATTGGGTGGTGAGCTAATGCCCACCACCATCAGTGTGTAAATTACTTAATGTAGTGTAAAGTCCTTTCAGTTCCTCTAGACTGAGTGAAGCACTATACATTGCTCCACATGCCATTTATTATTTATCTGTGATAAGATACTTGCGCATGACATATTTAGTCTGTGCTTGCAGTTTACCCCACTTAACTGTTTCACATCATAAAAAAGTGTTTAATTAAATAAGGTAATGGTAATAAAAAGAAAATACATTTTCATATAAAGATTTAATTTGATAACCAAAAAAAAAGGTGACACAATAATTTTCACTGTTAAAAATGGAATTAGTATTGCTAAGTTTTTGTATTATTTTGCTTATAAATTTATAAGGGCCACATAATTTTTAGGGAAACCATAGTGTTCTAATTGAAAATAAAAATTAAAAGACTACCTTGAATGTATTAATGTCATCTACCTTTTGTTAACATGTGTTATAGAAATATTGAATGTTTATATTACATGCCATATTTCTATGTTTTAGTTTTTACTGTTTTGTGTTTTATTTCTTACTGACTTAAAATAATGAAAATTTTCTAGCTCAATAACTTTATTCCTATCCTTTGTAAAGTTATGTATATCTGCTGTTTTGAATGACTCTTCTTTTGATCTTTGTTGAAGGTTGCCAGTCTTGAGAAGCTTGGTGTAGAGACTGGTGTAATGATGTATGACCATCAAAAGCCTTTCTTAGAAGTCCTAGAAGTGAGCAGCAAAGGTGCTTCTTCGTTCTTCGACAGTACCGACGTACTGGACAACTTTGCACTGCATTTCAAAGGTTTTCACAAACTGACAGGGATACCTCAAACTTAAATAACAGCTTAGTGGACTTAATATTTACATGATATTTTCGCTCTTGTTTGCACTGTGTTTTAAGGAAAATCATCATCTACTTCTGCTGCAAAAGAACCGGTTGATCAAATGGTTAAGAAAGTGCAGGGGCTCTTCAACAGGAAATACAGTAAGAATACATTATCATACTCTAGTAATTTTCTAGTCATGGTCAATGTAATGGATTCATAATTTAACTTCATTGCAGTAATAAAGTTGGTATCTGCGTATATGTCGACATAATGGTCTGCAACACCTTGTCAATTAACCACGGGCCACATGTATGATTGTGCGTACTCACCAAAAAAGTTATATGCCATATTTGATGCACAAGTTGATATGTATAAAAATGAGCTTTGTGTGACAGTTTTTGTAAGCTTCACACTAATTTCAATATGTATTAATGGGTGGCAACAGAACGGATCAGCAGCTGCATTATCTTTTCCAGTAATTGGGATTTATAAAGGCAAGGTGCACAGGTCTTTGCATGTGCACGGCTGTATAAATTAGAATTTTTTGGTGCGTTGCACTTTTCTAAATAGTCAATTTGGAGCTCTGTATTACTAATCCACTTTTTTATCTTCAGCTTGACTGCAAATATGTACAACTTTTAAAATTTTTTTTTTTTTTTTTTTTTTAGATGAAGCGGGAGGCAGAGGAAGGCTCCCGTACATCTCCATTCAAAATGAAAGCATAATTATCAACGCTTTTGGTCTACCTGATGGCATCACTCTCAAAAAACCATGCCACTATGGACGTAAACAGTTAGAAGTCATTTTAAATAATGCGGCGAACATTTCCTTTAAAATTAGTAAGTGTTTGAGCATAAATGTTGATAGATTATATTTAAATGGAAGTGATCCGGTAAAAACGTACTTTGTAATCATGCAATGGGGTGGTCTGTTGTTGAGAGGTTATTTTCATAATTTTATGTTCTTATATTTAGTCATTCCTTTTGCACTGCTAGACTTTAATTTGAAGTATTTAAAGAGCAGAATCCAAAAGTAGCATATGTTTTGGGAAAAGCATTTGGTAAAGGATCCAAGGATCAGAGTCAAAGTCTGGAAGGCCGCATGAGTTCTGTAGTCTGTCTTTATACACTCGCTCAAACTGCTGCGCCCCATGAATTGTGCTATTCACTTAAGTTTATTGTTTAGCACTACTGTCATAATCACCTTAACATTTTGTCATACTCATCTAGTATAATGTAGTCAAACTTCTAAATAACTATACTTGCGTACTATAATGGCGTGTCTGCAATAGCTTCTGACAGACACACTTTTTGTCCTTTTAGAAATAAACGGACAAAAAAGTCTTTCTTTATTTGTAGTTGCTCCATTGTTTTGTACAAGACAATGTTTATTGTTTTTAACGTTGCATCTCCTCGGCTAGTATGGTCACATGAGTTGAAGGATAACAGACAAACGTTTACGAATACTTTCTATGGCAGGTAAAGTGGAAAACAAACAAAAACCATTTCTGTCTCAAATGTTTGCTGAAAGAACACGGATGATGGAAAGTAATACTTTAGCAGAAAGATCATCCTTCCTCGTTTTTTTTGTTTTTTCTTTTTGCTTTCAAACTTCTGAGCTGACGAAGGCATTATTGTGTTCCTCTGACAACAAAGAGCATGTATTATAATTAATGTATTGACAGTGCAATAATTATTTTTATACAAACAAAATGCATGCAGCATTCACACTACTAATTTCAATTTTCTCTTCAGATGAAAAGACTGTTGAAGAATCAGTTGTAACATCTGACACTGGAGTGGTGATAACTGCAAATGGTATGTCTTCAGATTGAACTTTATAAACACAGTGTTTTTTTTCTCATAGTGAAGGTGGTTTGTATTCCTTATTACATTCTACTGGTGTTAAGTAGAAGATTATACCTATGACTTTCAAATACACTTATTGGAAGGACTGCATTCAGTATCCCTTTCCATGTAATAGGTTTTTTTTTGGACTTGTTTTAATCATACAATTCCATTTGAAATTGTATATATGGTTTTTATATCAGATTTATATTAGAAATAATCTCTTTCCCTGTGACAATTCTATTCAGTGTATCACAACATATACCTGCTTAGTTATTTGCAATTATGGTCTGTGATGGATTAGTTACTGTAAAAACTTTGCAGATGCCAACTTACAACGAGAAACGAAACAAATATACCCTGGAGTATGGGAAATTGTCCTTTCGTTCATTAAAATTAATAAAGTACAATGTTGTGTTGATTAATATTAGCCTTAAGAAAACCTTTAATCATTTACACTTCAAAATGTGTACTTGAGAAATACTGTTTAAGCCATGTCCTGGATACTTGTACTTCAAGTTTTGATATTGCATTTTATTGTACTCATATTGAAGATATGTTGGAAAAAAAATTTCAATAATTATATTTTATTCTTTGTATCAGACCCCGGGAGGACAATTAGGACACCAACTGTGGAAGACATTTTGAATGGAATGTGTGCAAATGGTAAGTTCGTTGCATGTCTATCCTGAATGTCCTCCATTACAATGTTGTTATGTATGTTATGTGGATATATTACAAAGTGCACTCCACCCTCGGTAACAAAATATGTCTGGTCTTCCTTAGGAAAATATGTATTCCGGATGATTTATAGGTTTTCAGATACAAAAAGTGTGGGGAGTCCAGCTTTGTCTTTAGGTCAATCTGTCACTCCAGATATGTTTAAGAAATTATAAATATTCCAAACTTAGATAAATCACATACGCTTTGGGGTACGTGTATTGGGTGATCTTATTAGTGAGGATGTAACACCTTTCAAAATGTTCTATATGGCTATTATGTATAGTCGGATTATAGCTGTACTGTCAATGTCTGCAAGATTCATCTCGGCATTGATATTGTGGTTGTACAAAAATTTCTGTGTAATATAGTGCATGTGATGCGTTTCTCATGCTAAGACTGTTGAACAAATGTAGTTGTGACAATTAGCAAGTTGGCAAGTCTCACAACAGCTGATGTTCCCTCTGAACAATAGTCACATTCACAAATGCGGAATACAGAAATATTGTGAGCTTTTAAAAGTAATAGTTGCCGCTGGTCTCACAGCTGACATATTTCCGAATACTTTGCAACACTATGTTTGGTTATGTTTTATTGCTTATTCAAACCACTTGAGGTGGAGACCATCAGTCACACAACAAAACACAGAAAACTCTCATTCCCTATGTACATGAACCACATTTCCAGCTTTAATTACACATGCAAACATTAAAGAAATTATTAAATTAGATGTACCACAAAATACAGTAGTACAGAACTAAAGCATAGATGCTTATCTTGCATCACTTGTTTAACTTTAAGGAAGTAGAAGACATCTCAAATTACGGAACTAATGAATGAGCAGGCAATAATTTGTTTTCAACATAAAAAAAAATTGCAGAAATAATTACATACAAATCACATTAACCAATAGCTTAAACTAGGGGTTCCCAAAATTGTTCCTCAATGGCCAGCACCTTGCATTTCTTAGTTCTGTTCCTGGTTTAATGCAAGGCCTATGAATAGGTTGACATGATGAAAAGTTTGTAACTTCCACCGGTGAGAGAACTAAAACAGGCAGGATGCCCATCCTCAGGGCCCTAATTTTGACGACAATGAATAAAAATAAAAAGTATTAATAACAAAACTGTTTCAATATGTTTAAATATGCTGTTTACACAGAACTGATAGTAACGCTTGAGTTCAACATATTCCCGTATAAAGTATAATATGTTAAACATTACTTGAAGGTGTGACCTACCTTGAGATCACATTGCAACTAAACTGTTAATTCTTCTTTAGATGAGCGGAGCGTAACAGAGCCTATGGGTTTGACGGAAGTGCTGTCAAGAGAACCGACTACACATGGTATGCATTTAAATAAATTAAGGCATTATGCTTCTTTTATGTTTTTTAAACTACATTTGTCAATAAATGACTTATTTTTCTTTATTTAGATACTACGGATGTTTGCAACATCTGCCACTGTCTGTTCAGTGATGATAAAAAAAATGCCAAGAAGAAGTGGCGTGAGTGGCGACGTTGCAACACATGTGAGCAGTGGTCACACCTGGCATGTGGATTCAAGAAAAACTTGTGTCGTCATTGTCAGACCCCCTAGAAGTTGAGCCTTGTTATGTCTTTCAATGTTAGCATTTCCTGTAGTTTGTCTTAAACAATTGATAAATGTGCAATGTTCAATAAAAGCTTTTGTATTGAAAAGATATTCTGTCAAATGTGAGTGCTTTAAATAGTAACAAACATTTGGGTATCAAACGAACACATCAGTGAGCATGTTAGCTGAACTCATTACTATTGCAATTCAAAAATTTTCACATGGTAGCACAGAGAATGAGTAAGATCTTTCCTTTTAAATAAACAAATTGACCAGGTTAGAAGACGACACGTTCAGGTAAAGGCACTTTCTCCCTTCGCGAAATCGTTAGGACAGGCATGTTGATAGGACACAGCTGGAGAAGATCCCAGTGTGGGATGCAGTAGTTCCACAACATCACATGTTACTATTGGTTATCAATGGGTGACACGCCACGTGACCAGTTACAAACTTTTTGCCGCTTAATGAAAACTATTAATATGATTTGACATTAGGATTTCATTCTGTCTGATAATTTCAATTTATGACTGGAAAATCTGATTTAATTACTTTAACAGAATTTGCTACCCACTCAGACTGGTGAGGTTAATCATGACATCGCCCCGTGTGTCAATGATGGGGCGCATTCCATTTCAAACATTGAACGTTTGCCGCAACAATAAGGCTCCGTTTGTCAATGATGGGGCGCATTCCATTTCAAACATTGAACGTGTGCCGCAACAATAAGGCTCCGTTACAATGATGGGGCGCATTCCATTTCAAACATTGGACGTTTGCCGCAACAATAAGGCTCCGTTTGTCAATGGTGGGGCGCATTCCATTTCAAACATTGAACGTGTGCCGCAACAATAAGGCTCCGTTACAATGATGGGGCGCATTCCATTTCAAACATTGGACGTTTGCCGCAACAATAAGGCTCCGTTTGTCAATGGTGGGGCGCATTCCATTTCAAACATTGAACGTTAATTGCGAGGCTGTTATAAAGTAATGTATATGGTCATTGAGAGTGTAATTGTAGTGTGTAGTGTATTAAACTATGATCAGGGCTTCACTTTTTTCCTCATATTTAGTTTAGCTGCACTATTACAGATAGTATGTGTTAACAAGGAGAAGCTGTATAGGAGTGATGCAAAAGAACCCTTTTCAGCAATGCCTCAAACAGAGCCGCTTGAGGTCTGCAAAAGCACATTTGGACGAGCCAGCTTCATTTTGGAATAAGGTCCTGTGGACTGAAGAAACAAAGACTGAGTTGTTTGGTCATAAAAAAGGCATTATGCATGGCGTGGAGAAAAAAAACAGCATTCCAAGAAAAACACTTGCTACCCACTGTAAAATTTGGTGGAGGTTCCATCATGCTTTGGGGCTGTGTGGCCAATGCTGGTACTGGGAATCTTGTTAAAGTTGAGGGTCACATGGATTAAACTCAATATCATTGAGATGACTCTTGTCATTTCAGCTTTTAACTTTTTGTTCTCTCTCTTTTTTCTTCATAGTAGGTACATCTGGTCTGACGTTCTGTTGACTGTGAAATCATCCAGGGAGGACAGATCACTGACTATTACCATCTAATGTAGAACAGATTACTGGATCAATGTGTGCTTCTGTGCTTTTTGTTTCTCTTGTTGTGTCTCTGTTCTGTCTTCTGTAACCCCAGTCGGTCGAGGCAGATGACCGTTCATACTGAGCCCGGTTCTGCTAGAGGTTTTTCCTTCCCGCTAACGGGAGTTTTTTCTTTCCACTGTCGCTTCATGCTTGCTCAGTATGAGGGATTGCAGCAAAGCGATGTACAATGCAGACGACTCTCCCTGTGGCTCTACGCTTCCCCAGGAGTGAATGCTGCTTGTCGGGACTTTGGTCAAAAATGTTCCTATTTAAGAAAACCAGTTGATTGCATCAATCTGTATAATCTGACCCAATCTGTATAATATGATTGAACTTAACTTTGTAAAGTGCCTTGAGATGACATGTTTCATGAATTGGCGCTATATAAATAAAATTGAATTGAAAAAATTGAATTGAATATCAACAGATTCTTGAGAATAATGTTCAAGAAGCTGATACGAAGTTGAAGTTATGCTGGGGATGGATATTTCAGCAGGACAATGATCCAAATCTACTCAGGCATTCATGCAGAGGAACAATTGCAATGTTCTGGATGGCCATCCCAGTCCAGACCTGAATATCATTGAACATCTGGGATGATTTGAAGCGGGCTGTCCATGCTTGGCAACCATCACACTTAACTCAACTGGAATTGTTTTGTAAAGAGGAATGGTCAAAAATACCTTCATACAGGATCAAAGAACTCATTAAAAGCTACAGGAAGCAACTACAGGCTGTTATTTTTGCAAAAGGCAGATCTAATAAATATTAATGTCACTTTTCTGTTGAGGTGCCCATATTTTTGCACCGGTCAAATTTTCTGTCAATGCATACTGCACATTTTCTGTTAGTCCAATAAACCTCATTTCAATACTGAAATATTACTGTGTCCATTAGATATATCAAACTGAAGTAGCTTTTGCAAACACCCAAATATTTATATATAAAAATGATTAAGATTAATAGGGGTGCCCAAACTTTTTCATATGACTGTATGTTGCCGCTTTCTCAGGTAGGTTACAAACAGTTATGTCATACCTAGGTGGGCCCCATAAGGGAAAAAAGAGGGCAGACAGTATAGGTCCCAAAATGGTTTGTCACCATTTTCCATAGTGGCCCATATATTTTTTTTATGTAAGCAGAGACAAATCACATAAGACTACATGTCAGAATTTTCTGACATACAGTTGATGTTATTCAGACTCTGTCTTTATATTCCTGCCTGATCCGTCCTGCTGTGTGCTTAAATTTTAATGTAATATCTGGTGTGAAGGACGTCAATATGCGCGTTGCCCTCCTGAAAAACGCAAACATCAACACTAATAATAACTGCTCTACTTTTAAACAACCAGGAATGTACATGTCCTTACAGTTGCAAAACTAAATGCTAATCTAACAGTGAGATAATTCTCACTAGTCTGTGCAGCCATATGAGTGGTGGAGCAGTGGAAGGAGCGCTTAGATAGCAAACACTCAACCTGGATGCTGGTGTGAGGGGTCTCCTAAAAAAGTAGTAATCATCCAACTGCAGATGATACATTATGGTGCTGCTGGCATTCTTACTAAAATCAGGAAGGTAAATCAAATCAACCAGTTTGTAAGCCCCTACACAGGCTCCAAATAGTCCATATTGTAAGTTTTGAAATCTGTCTGAAATATCACAGAAACACTGACATAGCTCTTAATGAATTTTTAATACAGAGTAGTGCCCTTCAAAATAATGTTATTCTTGGATAACAGTCAAATATTTCTCAAATATGAACATCATAAAATTTTTGTCCACTACGTTTTAGTTATTTTGTTGTTGTGCTCAAATTTAAAGATATTATGTAAAGCAGATTATCCAGCATCTCAAAATTAAGAGTTAAAATCAAACTGTAAATGAATTTTAGTCATTAACAATGTCATCCTGAACAAGAACATTAATAAATGTGAAAAAAAGAGTACCAAGCTGTAATGAGTAAAACTAAAATGCCCTTGATTATATATAGCTTGACTTGAAAAACAGATATGTCTCAACAATATCAAAAGCAATAAACTGAGATGTTAGAAAAAAAAAGCTTATATGACAATCAACAAACAATGAACTTTTTATACTGGAATATGTGCTCTTCACATAGGACAGTAAGTGGCCATAAATCATAAAGATGATTCACAATCTATGCTGTTCTCTCCTTCCTCAACATTGTCGTCATCATCCCCTTCATCCTCTCCATCGTCAATGCTTTCATCATAGTCTATGTAATGTAGATCTGGAGACATAAGTGCTTGAGAATAAGAGTTAAACTCTGGTAGGTGATGATTTGGAGGAGGGGCACCAACTTCGATAAACCTCTTGAACATGTTCATTGCACTGTACATTTTCTTTTCTAACATGATAATGTTTTGATGAAGTACAGCTTTTGAACCAGGATCTGCAGTATCATTTATAGCTGAACTTAAATGTCCATGTTGTTGATGAAGGTGAAGAATGACAGTGTTCATCTCTCTCTTAAGTAGAAGCTTTCTTCAGTTGCTCTAGTCTTCAAATGCAGGGCTTCTATTGCTCGACTTTTTAGGTTCTTTGGAACAACACCATGATCTTCAATCTTTAAAATAAGAGAACAATTGCAAGTGGAACCTTGTTAAAGCATAGTAGCAACATAAAGTGAATAACAGCATGTAGAAAGTTGAATAAAACCTTTAGATCAATTCTACTCACTTGTTCATCAAACAATGTGTACAGCTGGGAGGAGGCATCACATAATTCTAGAAATTCTAAATGTGATGGAAAGATGCCAGTTTGTGGAGGCCACTGCAGATTATTGTACTCTGTAACAATGTTCTTCAGTTTCCTGTTACAGGCATTCACTTGCTTGGACAGCCTTATAGCAACTCCCTGTCCATCTGTAAAGAAAGAAGAAATATAAATACTAGTAAAAATAATACAATCAACACAATATGAAAACATGATACAATAGTGATTTATTGAAGTATGTTAAACATAATAAAAAGTCAACATCTGAAATAGTGTTTATCTCAATTTGGATTTTGTGAACACAAGTAGTGGCAGCCAATTCTACACAAGATATTCAACATGACACTAAAGTTCGCATAAGGAAATCTCAGTTTGTAGGTCAAAATCTATTACTGCCAATAATTTAATGATATTTTAATTGTACTCTTAAAAAGTTATCCTCAGAATATAAAGACTGATAGTTCTTACAGTGACTTAATATCTGCAGTAATGCATAAGATCATTGAATGTCCATTAGAAAATGGATGTATTACAATACTCACTTATCTGTGCCTATTTACAACGGGCATTAGGTGAAAAACAGGATACACCCAAGAAACATATTCATACACCAAAGATAAATAACCATACACATCAAAAGCACATACCCATGACAAAGGACAAGTTGGAATAAACCAGTCACTTCTTACACTGCATAAAGAAGCTTAAGTACCCAGAGTGAACATATGCATGATGCAGGGATAACATAAAGATTAAATTTAGGTTTACCACATGCTGGGATTCAACCACAAGACCTTTTAGCTTCAATTTTGCTAATGACCATACAGTCTAGAAAAGAAGTAGCGTTACCATTATATCTTCTTTTCAGGTTCAGAAGAGTGGCCCTCTCCCTTGCTTCATTTTGTGCTCGTTGTATCAGCTGACCTCTAAGTTCCTGGTCAACATCTCTCAGTGTTCTCTGGAAAATGTCATCCGAAGGGACCCATCTTCGTTTTACAGCATGGTGTCTCTCAATTATTCGAAGATCCCTGTCCAGTCTAACCACAAAACAAAAAAACAAAAAAAAAAAAAAACAACGCACAGTTTCTTTACTTGAGGCGAGAACTGTTGTTCAAATATAGAAGAGTACAAATTTCTGTCACTTACTGTGATTCATCTTCAATGAGTGAGTCCTGTTGATGTGATCCGGATCTAAAAATGAAAACAAAGACTTTATATTGGCATAGCTTGTATAATTAGCTGAACTTAATACTTTGTCATTAATGTGGCAACATTGTAACTCTTGTGTAAGTATTTCACAATGTTTATACATTATCTTATGCATGTCTGAGGTTAGTGCCTAGTAGTGAGGCTGCTTCCCATAGGTGAGGTTAGGAACATGGAACAACCACCAAATCGAGACATTTGACTAATTTTTTTTGTATTTACTACATGTCTTGAAAACTGCAGACCTTTGCAGCGCCCTCATCATTACAGACACACCACCAATCTGCCTACTGATTTGGTATTCAAAAAAGGATCATACCTGAGCTGGTTGATTTCGGTCAGCTTCATCACATAGTTCCTCTTCCATCTTGGAACAATCTCTGTAGATAAGTCAACAATGTATGTTATTGAACAATCCAGTATCTCTGTGAATAATTGGAAATAATACGAATTACATCAAAATTTAATTTCCCTTTAGGATAAACATTCGTACATCTTTTTCCGCTTAGCAGCAGTCGGCCTATATGACTAAGGCACCCTGCATAGGAAACTGTTTTCGGCCGCTTGGGTGCATGGTTGAAAGCACGGCCAACAGACTAACTGAAATGTGCCACACCTCCAGCTCTGGCAACAAAACGGGAACCAGGTGAACGGCGTCCATGCAAGGGAAGACTGTCTCCAGTGGTAATGCATAAGGGGTGTTATGGCTGCGCTTTGTCTGGTTCCTCTCCTAGGATCTGTCTGCCTTGGGTGACCCTACCAGGGGCATAAAGGCTCCGACAGTATAGCTCCTAGGATCATTGGGACACTCAAACCCCTCCACCACGTTAATGTGGCAGCCCATGGAAGGGTGCTACACAAAGCATTTTTTAATTTCAATGTAATATAGTTCAATTAATTTAAGAACCATAAACAATCCAGTTCATTACAAGTGTCAAAGTCAAAAAAGATATTCAAACTCTGTTTAGATGTAGTCAAAGCAGCTTTGAAAGACACTCACAACATTGCCCCTTGACACAAATGAAAAAAACAAACAAAAAAAACAAAAAAAAAAACAAATGAAATAAAACAGAAAAAAAACATACCTTTGTCTCTAGTTTTTAAATGTGCAGCTTGGGCTACATGTCTCTGTGTTTCCATCCATTGTTGTAGGTCATGTTCAGAAATGCTTACTTTGGACAAAGGAAAAATAAATAAATGAATACAAAACTTTTTTTGCAATCAAAAGGTTTCAATTAAGACAAGCTTACTCGGTGACTCTTTCAAAACTGCAGAAATCTCTTCCTCAGCAATACTCGCAATCTTCTCGGCTTTGTCCCACCTCTGAAGAAGCTGCACATCTGTAAATAACGGACAGTGTTTGAAGTTCAATTAAAAAAGTTTCAGTAAATTATTAAATAAACTATGGACATATACTGCACCTAGATCTGCAGATTTTCTTCTACCATAGTACAGGAGTGCGTCTGTGAGAAGGTCAAGGCGATGGGAGGGAGTCATCTCTTTAGTCACTCGAGAAAATCTTCCCAAAAACGACCATAACCTCTCCATGCATTCACCATCTGTTAGTCCAAATCCAGGAACTCGTCGCGTGCTGTACATGATCTGATTAACATAATTAGTCATTACTGTAAAGTGTGCAACACCCAATATGGAGCCTAATATATTGGACATCATGTAGACCTGTAACAATTACAAATGGACACAAAGGTTATTATCAATGGCAATGTTGTTTTTTGGAGGCCATATGAAATTTTAAAATATAATTAATAATGAAAATATAAGTAAATATTCTCAATATTAAATTTTTAATTATAAATATCACTTAACCCTGGAGCTGTAATACAATTAAAATATACAAAGTACATAAGCAAAAACACATAAGTGTCATGAAAATACTGCTGAAGCCAAAAAACCATACATAACACTGATGTTATCCAGTTTGTGTTGGAAACAGAACAAGAAAAGAGAAAAGGAATATATCATGGTATTTGAAACAATTAAGCTCATTTTCAATTGTCATGCTGCTTTATAGCAACAGGGTGAACAATATGTATATATGATGTAACAAGATGTTGAATTTGGTAGACTAACTTTAGAACAACCCAAAAAATACCTGACACTGCAGTTTATGCCCATACACATGAAATGCTGGTACCGCCAGGGAAAGTCCTTTTGGGATTCCTTCTCCAGTTTTCTGTTCAATGACAGACAGTGTGTCACTATTGTTGTTATATTATAAAGAACTCGGACATTAAGAATTATACTCACACGGAAATGTCTGGACAGGACACATGCAATGTCATAAAGGACATGCAGATTAATGTTTTTTTCTTTATATTTTTTCATCAGCTCTGTGATGACATATTTAGGATATGCAAGTCTGTTAAAAAATAGTTTGATAACAGCATAAGATAATGTATAAAAAATAATCCAAGAGTCTTTCAAATAATTGGATGATGTTATGTTAAAGTCATCCAAATACACTTTAAAAACTCACCTTTCTCCATGTGTCATGTTAAGAAATATCAGTGGAACCTCGTGGCGACATGATGCTCCAAATACACCAGTTATGTCTAATTTTTTTTGCTGGTTTTGGGAACGAAGTGCATTGCCAGCTTTAAACTTGCTACAGTTCTAAAAAATAAAGGAAAGAGGTTCTCAGTGAAACACATAAAACGTGAGGAATATACAAATTGTGTCAAAATAAATGAACGTGAAAATATTTTAAAATTAGAAAGATATATATCTGTCATAAAATTCCTTTTAAGGGTATTTTTTAAAAAGCATTGACTAAAAATAAATAAGAAAGTTACCAGAATAGAAAATGAGATATGATATTTACTCACCTCTGTTGGTTGACAGTTGTCAGGATTTGACCTGACATACTCTTCAACATCTTCATCCCTGACAAACATTCTGTTACCCTGCAATGGCTCAGTGATACTACTTCCAGAGCTCTTTTTTCGTACAAGGCCAAAGTTGGCATCCAAAGCCACAATTACAGTGCCATCAGTCTGAAAAATAAACAGCAAGAATAAGGATAAGTCTCAAAGCTCTCAAAATGACATTTGTCCATTGTACTAATGTCTTCTAAAAGTATATTACAAATCTATCTCAGTGTGTCCAACCTTTATGCATGCCGGGCACACTGTGCCATCATCAAATTGGTCACAAAGGCCAACTAGTGACCTTCGTCGGAAGTGATAATGGCGAAACTGGGAAATAGACTCTCCTACTAGGGCTCTGTACAGCATATTAACCTGTAGTAAAAAGAGTCACAGTACTTATGTTTAATCTATTAATTCCAAAGGTACATAAGTAAAATAAATAAATAAATACTGTAAAAAAAAAAATTCTAAATGAGAAAGCAGTAAATAATACATCTAGTCTACTGGAAATGCCATCAGTGACATTAATTTAAAGAAATATTTAATATATTAAACAGAATAAAAAAGTTGCAATATTGTTGACATATTTACTAGGACATCTTTTTCTCACTACCTCCATAACAGTAAGATTGTTTTTCCACCGTAAGGTGTTGATGAATCCCTCTACAGAGATCTGGCACTCCAAAGAAAGATGGACAAATAGCTCAAGAAGAGCCATTGAAAAAGCAGTCTGTGGCTTCTCCGGTGAAGCAGGCCAAAGGCCATACTTCAGAAGAGTGCAGACCTCAGGTTCGCATTTACAAAAAGAAACTGTGCAATTAATGAGATGACCTAAAAAGACAAAGAAAGAAAAAAGATTACTGAAGAATCATTCCATTTTTTATCTCACAGAGTGAATAAATACACTGTTTTATAGAACTCAGAATTAAATCAGTCCACAATATGTGTTATACTTATACTTCGATTTTATAAGTTGTATAACAAATACATGATATCTATATGAGGAGTTGATCTTTTTATTACTGCTCCCTTTAGGGACCACCGAGCCACATCTATGCTTCTAAGATGGAATAGGACAGGGGTGACCAAAATTCGTCCTCGAGCACCTTCATTCTGCATGTTTTAGTTCTCTCTGTGGTGGTGGTAACAACCTTTCCAGCAGGTCAATGTTCTTCTACTGAGCCATCACGGGATCCAAGTGCATTAAACCAGGGACTGAACTAAAATCTGCAAAATGCTGGCCTTCGAGGACCGACTTTGGGCACCACTGGTGTAGGATGTATTGGGATTACACCCGAGGAGCTGGCCCAATTGGCTGGGTAGAGGGAAGTCTGGGAATCCTTAATTATGCTGTTACTTGGGTGACCTGACCCCAGATAAGCAGAAGGCAATGGATGGATGATATATCCCTTCTTTAAACATGTACAAACCAACGCAGACTTGCCACTTTAACTGTGTTTAACTTAACATGTGTTGTCTTTAACTGAGCTTCCCCTCCAATCTATGTATTTATGTAGTTTTCTATATTTGTGTATCCAAGTATAAATAACAACAAAGAAGAATAAAAAGTTATTCCACAATAAAAAGTCACATAAACATATATTCACATGGGACAAGATTAATACTCATAAAGTGAAAACATAAATTTTACTAAATAAGATTTAGAATTTTGTAGAATATATATATATATGTAGAATATATATATATATATATATATATATATATATATATATATATATATATATATATATATATATATATATACACACACACTGCTCAAAAAAATAAAAGGAACACTTAAACAACACAATATAACTCCAAGTAAATCAAACTTCTGTGAAATCAAACTGTCCACTTAGGAAGCAACACTGATTGACAATCAATTTCACCTGCTGTTGTCCACATTCAACTTTGTACAGAACAAAGTATTCAATGAGAATATTTCATTCATTCAGATCTAGGATGTCTTATTTGAGTGTTCCCTTTATTTTTTTGAGCAGTATATATATATATATATATATATATATATATATATATATATATATATATATATATATATATATATATATACACACAAAATTAATTAATTAAAAAATTACAGTGTAAAAACATACCTGTGTTGACAAAAGTCTTTACATCTCTGGAGTAAACAACATGGGTACTGTGATCCCCACTTAAATGCAACACCAACTGCTGGAAAGCAGCCTCATAGCAGGTTTTCTAAAGAGACACAAAAAAGGACAGAGAAAAATCGAATTTTATGCAATTAAGAACTCATTCTCATTCTATACATATCAATTACAATATTTATTAGTACATTCAACAAAAATGAACTTACATTCCACTTTTCAGGGAGGTGCAAAGAATTTATGTGAACTGTGTAGACACAATCCTTGCAAAAAACACTGCTTCTGCTGCATTCCAGACAGCGGTATACTCCAGGTTTCTTGCACACAGAGCACATGTCAGAGAATGGAGCGGAGGACTTATAGGACTCTTCCAAGACCTGATCTTTTAGTGTATCCCATAGGCTCAGCTCCTTCCTTTTTGCCCTGGTATACGCGGTCCCTTCTTCCTCTGAGTTTTCAGTACAAATGTCATGTGATGAGGGAAAAACAGTGTTGGTGTCAGATGAGCCTGCATGTGAGGGAATGTAGGAAGATTTCGCCCGAGCACCGATGGTTTTCCGAGTTAGTTTTATTTTTTTGGTCTTACAACGGACACTGCTCTTATATTTAGGCATGGTTCTAAAGTGGGAGAAAACAGAAAGAAGACAGAAATACTGTAACACCGAGAAGCATAAAATCATAATAAAAAAACAAAATTTTAGCACATTGTTATTAAAGGTATGAAGGACAGCTACATTTGAACCTGACTGGCTTTTAGTAGCCTTTTTTCTACCAAATAGTGGTAAAAACGTGTCTAAATCTGTACAAACACATGCTGTGCCACATACTCGCTAACATTAACTCATAGAACTACCATCAGCAGATTTATAAATGTAGACCTTCGGTCTTTTGAGGTTTTTTACTACATTTTTATTTGACAGATTCAGGGTCTACTCACCAGCTCCGACCGTGGAAAGTGTCGCGTCGAATGACGTAAGCTTCTTCTTCTTCTCTAATCTTTTGTCGGTTGCAATCCGTAATTTATTATTATTACTACTAATACAAATATTAAACATTTTCATATGGTACAAACACAGATTTTCATATAATCATATGAGCAAATCCATCCGTATTTTTATTTTTTTTAATTAAAAATAAGATTAGGGCCAACCCTAACTTCTTCTTATCATTATTAATGGATTGCAAGCAACTTCGGATGTACATACAGCCACCTAGTGGAAGGCTATGAGGTTGGACAACTCATAACACTACATAACTCCATAACTCTAGAATATACCTTTTCATTTCATTGCAATTTCATATATATATATATATATATATATATATATATATATATATATATATATATATAAAATTGCACGACCGGAAGATAAAAACACGGCATGTATTGAGAGAACACGATCCAATAAAATTAACCAAGTATGTTAAATTTTGGCATTTATTTTGAGTGAATTATTGGAAAAAATCCAAAGAAATAAAAGGCATATTGGAAATATAAGTCTTTAAAAAAGCGAACAAAAATAAACAAAACAGGAAAAAAAAAACTCCGGTTTTAGATTTTAGTGAGTTGTTTTTAAATACTGTAACGATTATTACAATACCTAATTAAAATCTTATGATACGTTTGGCTTTTGAATTTTTAGTAAGTTCTTAATATCCTGTTCAAATTCGCAGATACATTATAAATAAAGGTTTTTAAAAAAAGGTAAAAAAAAAAAAAAAAGGTTCTATTCGCAACAAGCGGCTGTTATCACCGATAGAATGGTTAATAACAGCCTGATAGCAGGCAGAGCAGGGACCAACTGAGGCTATTCAATGGGGCTGATAACCACTGATAATCGCCATTCTATGGGATGATAACATCCGAAGCGGGTGGTCCCTTGTCATCTTCTTACTAATGACTGGTACTTTGGCTTTTTTAGCCCAAAACATTTTCACTCTGGGATAGCCAAGGCAGGCCATGTGGACTGATATGCCAAAGAAAATTTTGATTTCTTGGGCAGTAGTATTCAGTGACACTTCTGTAGTTTGCAGCTGTCTTTGATTTGTAAAAGCTGCCAGATCTTCAAAGATTTTGTCATCGATGTAGTGTGAAAATTACTGGATTGGACTCCAGTATTCACGGATTTTAGGGTCATGGTGATATGCAGGTAGCCCAGGTAGCACAGGTGTGAATCTATTTTAATGGGATGGGATGGGGAAAAAAATAAAGTTAATAAGTTAATAAATTTTTTACGCATCAATTTTGATTAATGCCATAATTTCAGTCTCACGGATGTAATATTGACCAATCTCACAAGCATTTTTTAGGCAACTTGCATACATTTAACATCTGTTATACAGACTACAAATTCTACAATAATCTACAGTAACATGATAATAAAATTTAATACATTAGCCTGAAACTAAATAAAACATACAAGTTTGTCCTGGCCCACAGAGGACGACTACTTTTCTGCTCCCTCTCTGGCTCTGACTCTGTCTCATCAGATTCTCCTGCATTTTCTTCCTCTCCTTCTTCGTCACTAACTTCCCTTATCACAGGCTGATACTCATTCTCATCCTTTTCCTCATCTGACAGCTCCCTCTATTATCTGGTGTAGAATCCTCTCAGCTTCGCTTCTCTCTCCTACAACAATGTGCAGTCATTAAATACATTAAAATGGTCCCGGTGTCCACTACAGTTGACATTCATTAAATGACTGTTATTTCAAAACATAAATAAACTGTTTTCAGATGTAATAATATTGTTGATGACACATTAATAAACAAGAAAATATATAATTATCATGGTAAAAATAGCAATAGATAAAGAATATTTGACTTACCACTCCTCTTTCAATAAAATGTGGTTGTTGGTATGGCAGCCAAGGTTCCCAGTCCGAGCATGCAAACCTATCACATGATACATCACTGGAAAGCCCAGCATGTCCTCTACAGAAAACTATAGGGAATTGAATCTGTGGAAAGATAGAATGCCACAATAGGGGAGAAGAGGAAGAAAAAAAAGACAAATAAAACACACCCTATCGTCTCACGGTACAGTGTGAGATATCTGACAAAAAAAAAAACTCATGCACAAGAAGCACAAATAAAACACTGACAATTCATGCCCTTTGGACCGAACGGCAGAGTTGGTTATAGTTTTTACAGGCCTGCAGCTCCCACTAAGATATATTTTTTAACCCCCTGTTTTGTTGAATACATAATGTATTTGCTACTTTCAGGATGGAAGGATGGTTTTACCCAGTATAACAAAAACTTTCGTAACAGGTTTACTAACTATAGCTTTAATAAAGTTGTGTAGCAGTCCATAGAGTTCCATGTTTTAGTTCCGCACATTAACATTGTGCTGGTGTACAGGTTTACTTCTGCTCGTGTGCAGGTTTTAATGTTCATTCATGCATGTGTATCAAACCAAGAGGCCTGTACTAATATACTAATGTTCTACCACTGTCGCTCCTTATGTGTTGGGTAAAAGATTGTAAATAGATTAAAAAGTGTTAGCTGAATACATGAGTGACTGGATGATTTAGGAATTTTTGTTATTATTATTGGAGCTTTATTTAACCATGAAATTAAATACTCTTGAGATTAAGAATCTCATTTAGGAGAGTGTCCAGGTCGAGACATATTGCAAATTAAATAACTCCAAATTACAAAGCATATCTGACCAAACAGAAGACCATTTTCCCTAAGTGCTTTTTCCTGTTCATGGTTGCAATGCACTGTTGCCTATCTCCAATGATCACTGGAGGACCGGACAGGTCATTTTTGCATCACAGAGACATATGAGAGCCATTTATGCACGCATTAATACAATGATTGGAAAATCAAAGCATACTCTCTTTCAGTTCAAGGGTTTTATGAATCAAGATTGTCAAAATGATTAATATTTCAATATAAACTATTAAATGTTGTTGAATATTCTCATTTGGATCTCAATCTACATAATTCACCAAATTGGCAATTTCACAGAGCAGTATTGTAGCCTCACAAAAATGTAACCTGTCCTGTCCTGCAGCAAATTACCTGATGGCTAAGAATATAATCATTGAGTTTCTGCTAGAAGTTTAAAACTTGGAACTGTCTATAGTAATAAACACAAAATCATGATCTGGAACTATTTTTGCATATGAGAGATATAAACAGGAGAAAACAAAGGATAGGATCAGCCCTCATTCCAACTTTGATACAGAGTTAATGTCAGAAAGTAAAGTAACACTATAAACAAGGCATCCTACAGAGGGACACTTTGACATCTGTGATGAAGCTAAAATGTTCAGTAAACTTTCCTTATCTATAAAAGTGAGGTATTAAACATGCCAGAGGGCATATGCTAGTGTTTTCTATTTAAAGAAAACATAATTGGATGGACTTCCTGGGCCCGTTTCAGAAAGACTGGCCTACCTGGCCTGGGGATAAAGCAAATACTCTGAGAAGTTCTACACCACCCTGTCAGGCTAAGTTTTTTCAGTTTCAGATCTGGTGATATGAGTCAGGTAACTAAACTCAGCGTCCAATCAACCCTGCATTACTTGTGTGTGTGTGTGTGTGTGTGTGTGTGTGTGTGTGTGTGTGTGTGTGTGTGTGTGTGTGTGTGTGTGTGTGAATCGTTTGGGTAGTTAGCTAAGTAGCTACTGCCTAGCAGTTTAACAAAATTACTGGCTAGGGCTGAGATATGATCTAATCTTAAAGAATGTTTCTGGGTTTAGTCTTTAAAAAGACTGTTGGGGTTTGTGTAGTAAAGGCCTATGTAAATCGAGATTGATAACAGACTAGCGAGAGCTGGCACAAGCGAACTTGGCAAGAGACTAGACTAGAGTGAATGGAGAGCTATGTCGTGAGTCAATTTAAATGCAGTGATTTATTTTTGTGTGAGAGTGAGTGAACATTTACACCCCGCTCTGTAAGTCAAGGCGGGAACGGCGGCGACCATGCGCATTCGCGATTCATTTGCAGCCTGGACGCAGAGGGGTGTGTGTCTCCTTTCTGCTCTGACTGCAGGCTGGGACTGCTGCGCGAGGTTACTGAGAGACTGACCGCCTGTGAGTGCCTTTGGACGGGAGAGGGGCTCATGGCAGCACCCGCTGCTCGTTGAGCACAGTAGGCCTAACTGCAGAGTGATTCGTGCTTTCGAGTCTCCAAACACCACAAAAGTCTCCAAAAAAAACAGTAAAAGTCGCTGGATATTTTGACAAAAAAAAGGAGGATGTTTTATTGTTGTTTATTTATTAACAACATAAATGTATTTAAACATGTTTGTGTGTGCATGGCTGCGTGCGTGTGAGCATTTCACAAAAACTAAAAGAAAGCTTTAACTGTAGCCTATATTCTGACTAGTTTATTCGTTTTTATATATATACTATATATAACTAAATACGACTTCACGTTTTATATGTTTGCAGGCAGCCTCTGAAACTTCCATCCGTCATAAAAATTAATTCGGGTGGTTCGATTTTCTGCATTTTTTGCCTCCGTAGCAAATATTTTGAGGGGTTTTGACAATATTGAGAGACACCTGACGAATATGAAAAAAACTAATACGACGGTTTCGGACTCAAAATCTGGTGTTTTATATATTTATAACATTTGAATACAGTTCAGCAACATACATCACATGACCTGACGACCAAGAGAGCTGACAATTGACCATCACTTAATTTACCATCACCTCACGATTGAAAATAATGTGACCCTGATTTCATATGACAAACAAGTTAATAATATTAAGTCACTTACATTTTAGACAAAATAATGACTGTTTTGGTATATTTTAGCAGCGAAAATAGATCCGATGAATCCAAACAAAGATCACAGCATGGCGCATCGCACAGCAACACTCAATCATGTTTTGAATGATTCAGTGTTTTGAACGAATCGGTTGAGTCAAAGATTCAATGACCCATTCACAAACATCTGTCTCATTCTTGATGAATTGGCCGTTTAAACGAATCGTTTGAATGAACGACTCAATGACTCGCTTAATAAAAGCGCTTATCACCTGCATTTGCGCTCACTATCGACAAAACAATCAAATTTGTTCAAAACTTTTTTTTTAAATCAGTCCAAACACATTTTAATTTTTATTCAGGAGTTATGTATATACAAAACTTAAACTTTTTATGAAAATAGTTTAGTGATAAAAAAAAGTGCAAATTTTTTTTTTCCAGTTTTTTTCCACTCCCATCCTGTAGCCTACTCGGGCCCCCCCCCCCCCCGGGAGAGTGTTGGCGCCCCCCCGGTTGAGAACCACTGGTGTAAAGCATCAGAGGTTGTTGTCTGGCTTTTGAGAAGAGTATTGTACAGTATTGAAATGGAACCTTTGAGATTGGGGCTGACACCAAGTATGGTATCAGTGAGAGTAGGAGGAGGGAGGGCAGGGAAGCCGGGAAAGTGCCTGCGAACAAAATCTAATGACTTGCAAGTATCTAAAGAGATGAGTGGGCTGCAAATTGAAAGCCTGAGTTAGCTGGCTGAAGGAAGCAAATATGCCACTGATGTAAAGCTGTTTTATTGACACAATACCTAGGTCTTTCCAGATCAGAAAAGCCTTGTCAATAACTGATGGGGTGAACAGAGGGTTAGAATGTACTGGAGCTGAGACAGCTCCAGTACATTGATAACAGGTCGCAGCTTATCTCCTGTAGCAGGCCTTGGTACGAGGCTCCGGTGAGCCCGATCGAGCTCAGGGGGTGAAGGAAGGACTTCAGTGCCAAAGACATCCACAAGTAGTTGGGAAAAGAACGTGGTTGGTCGTGGCCCCTCCAGCGACTCAGGTAGGCCAATAATCCTGATGTTTTGGCATCTGCTGCGTCCCTCCAGGTCGGCCAGCTTCGTTCTAAGCGACATGTTGTCTTGTTGGAGGGCTGCAATGGCTTCCTCTAACTGCTGGAGACGATCGACCACCTCATTAGAGTTGTCTTCCAAAGAACTGATCCGCTGCCCATAGTCCGCAACAGTCGAGTTTAATCCGTACAGTGTGGTTGTCAAAGCTTCAAAAGATGACTTAAAGTCAGAAGATAATGCTTTCCTGTGCTCTTCTAATAAAGAGCTAAGTTCCGATAGCGTGACGTCAACGGACGAAGAAGAGGCATTTTTATCTTACTTGCCTTTTGTTTTAGACATAGTCGAAACGTCAAAAATAGTCGGTATAGTTACACTAGCCTTTTGCAAACTACAATTTTTAGAAAAGGAGAGGTTTTAAGGGTAAACTGAAAGTTAAGTCACGGGAGCCAGTTGCCTATGCGTCTACTCCGCACACCTCATACCGGACGTCTCCATTCTGATTCTTCTGATTGTGAAATACCCTGAATACCCTTATTCCCTTTTTTAATAGTTTTATGCCGATTTTTCACAGTAGATTCAACAGTTTTTCCCCACCGACACAACCGGAAGTGTTCCCCAAAACGCTTCCCTCACGAAGCGCTGCACCTCTTTTAGTTCCGCTTCTACATTCTATTGGACTTTTAAAATATTTTATTACTTTGCTTGGGCAAGTTTCTTTTAACTTTGTTTATATATTCGGTCTATTAATCGGATAAGCAGCTTTTAAGCTTCTTTATGAGAAGACTAAGGAGCCATCTAAACTCAAATATCCGATCTGGTTGGAAGCTTTTTGAAAATTTTAAGATTGCTCAGCCTCCCTGGGCCGGGTCACCGGGGCCCCATGCCGGAGCCAGGCCTGGAGGGGGGGCACGTTGGCGAGCGCTTGGTGGCCGGGCATTTACCCATGGAGCCTGGCCGGGCACAGCCTGAAGAGGAGACATGGTTCCCCCTTCCAATAGGCTCACTCCTGTAGGAGGAGCCAAAGGGGTCGGGTGCATTGTAAAATGGGTGGCAGTCGAGGGCAGGGACCTTGGCGTTCCGATCCTCGACTGCAGAAGCTGGCTCTTGGGACATGGAATGTCACCTCTTTGGTGGGAGGGGAGCCTGAGCCAGTGCGCAAGGTTGAGAGGTTCTGGCTAGAGATAGTCGGACTTACCTTGATGCATGGGTCTGGAACCAGTCTCCTTGAGAGGGTTTGGACATTATTACACTCTGGAGTTCCCCCTGGTGGGAGGCGCTGAGCTGAGTGGGCATACTTGTTGCCCCTCATCTTGGTGCTTGTACATTGGGGTTTACCCCAGTGAATGAGAGGGTGCCGTCCCTCCGCATACATGTGGGGGTACTGGTTCTGACTGTCTGTGCTTCTGCACCAAACAGCAGTTCGGATTACCCACCCTTTTTGGAGTCCTTGGAGGGGGTACTGAAGAGTGCCCCTCCTGGGGAGTCCCTCGTTTTGCTGGGCGACTTCAACACTCACGTGGGCAATGACAGTGAGACCTGGAGGGGTGTGGTTGGGAGGAATGGCTCACCTGATCTGAACATGAGTGGTGCTCTGTTGTTGGACTTCTGTGCTCGTCATGAATTGTCCATAACGAACACCATGTTCAAGCATAAGGGTGTCCATATGTGTTCTTGGCACCAGGAAACCCTAGGCCGTAGTTCAATAACCGACTTTGTTGTTGTTTCATCTGACCTGTGGCCACATCTCTTAGACACTCGGGTGAAGAGAGGGGCGGAGCTCTCCACTGACCACTACCTGGTAGTGAGACGGAGCTTTAACTCCCATGTCCAGGAGAACTTTATAGCGGGGGTGGTGTGCTCCTCCATAATCCCACCAATACGTCTTCCATTGAGGAAGCAGAGCCTGGGGACTCTGGGTCGGGCTCTCGCATTTCTGGTGCTAAGGTCACCGAGGTGGTTAAAAATCTCATCGTGGCAAGGCCCCGGGGGTGGATGAGATTTGCCCTGAGTACCTTAAGGCTCTGGATGTTGTGGGGCTGTGTTGGTTAACGTGACTCTGCAACATTGCATGGACATCGGAGGCAGTTCCCCTGGATTGGCAGACTGGGGTGGGGGTACCCCTATTTAAAAAGCTGGACGGGGGGGGGGGGTGTTCCAACTAAAGAGGAATCATACTCTTAAGCCTCCCTGGTAAGGTCTATTCTGGGGTTCTGGAAAGGAGGGTCAGTCAGATAGTCGAATCTCGGATTCAGGAAGAGCAGTGTAGTTTTCGTCCTGGCCGTGGGACACTGGATCTGCTCTACACCCTCAGCAGGATCCTGGAGGGTGCATGGGAGTTAGCCCAACCAGTCTACATGTGCTTTGTGGATCTGGAGAAGGCATTCTACTCCAGAACTACAGGCCCATCTCAAACCTCCCCTTTATCAGTAAGATTATTGAAAAAGCTGTATTTCAACAATTAAACACCTTCTTAACAACGACCAGCCGCTTTGACGTTTTCCAGTCAGGCTTCCGTGCTCACCACAGTACAGAGACCGCCCTTATCAAGGTTTTTAATGACATCCATATAAATACAGACTGTGGAAGAACCACCGTGCTGGTACTATTGGACCTTAGTGCAGCATTTGATACTGTCGATCACTCCATTCTGTTAGAACGCCTGGAGAACTGGGTCGGCCTCTCTGGTACAGCTCTCCACTGGTTTAAATCCTACTTAAAGGACAGGGAATTTTTTGTATCAGTAGGTAACTTTACATCGAAGATTACAAAAATCCCATTTGGGGTTCCCCAAGGGTCCATCCTGGGTCCCCTCCTCTTCAATATCTACATGCTCCCTCTAGCCCAGATAATAAAAAATAACAACATCAGCTACCATAACTATGCAGACGACACACAGCTCTACATCACCATGTCACCAGGTGACTATAAACCAGTTCAAGCACTGCGTAAATGCCTAGAAGAAATCAATGCATGGATGTGTCAAAATTTTCTTCAGTTGAACAAAAACAAAACAGAAGTAATAATATTTGGACCAATAGAGGAAAGATCAAAAGTTAGCACACAGCTCCAGCTGCTTCAGCTAAAAACCACTGATCAGGCCCGAAATCTGGGAGTAGTGATGGACTCAGACCTGAACCTCCAAAAGCATCTAAAGACAATTACAAGGTCAGCTTTCTACCACCTGAAGAACATTTCTAGGATTAAAGGACTGATGTCTCAGCAGGATCTGGAAAAACTAATCCATGCGTTTATTTTTAGTAGAATTGATTACTGCAACGGTGTTTTCACAGGTCTGCCTAAAAAGTGGATCAGACAGCTGCAGCTGATCCAGAACGCTGCTGCCCGCGTCCTCACTAAGACTAAGAAAGTAGAGCACATAACCCCAGTTCTAAAGTCCTTACACTGGCTCCCTGTATCTCAGAGAATAGACTTTAAAATACTTCTGATAGTCTATAAATCATTAAATGGCTTAGCACCTAAATACATCACAGACTTGTTATCAGTGTATCAACCCTCCAGACCACTCAGGTCTTCTGGCTCCAGCCTACTCTGCATACCTAGAACCAGAACTAAACAAGGAGAAGCAGCATTTAGTTCCTATGCTCCACTTATCTGGAACAAACTTCCAGAAAACTGTAAAAGTGCGGAAAGCCTGAGTTCCTTTAAATCGAGATTAAAAACACATTTGTTTAGAATTGCCTTTGAATGTTCAAGTTAAAATGTTTTACTGTTTTCAAATGTTCTTTTTTGTTTCTACACTATCCCTGCTTGCTTTTATTCTGTTTTATTTTCCTATATTTTAATCATGTAAAGCACTTTGCATTGTCTCTGTACTGAATTGTGCTATATAAATAAATTTGCCTTGCCTTGCCTTGCCTTGCCTTGCCTTGACTGTGTCCCTCTGGGGGTCCTGTGGAGGGTACTCTGGGAGTATGGACTACCAAGCCCTCTAAGAAGGGCAGTTAGGTCTCTGTATGACCGGTGTCAGAGCCTGGTCCGCATTGCCGGCAGTAAGTCGGACTCGTTTCCAGTGAGAGCTGGACTCCGCCAAGGTTGCCCTTTGTCACCGATTCTGTTCATAACTTTTATGGACAGAATTTCTAGGGGCAGCCAACATGTAGAGGGGATCCATTTTGGTGGCCTTAGAGAAATTGCGTCTCTGCTATTTGTGGATGACGTGGTTGAATTGGCTTCATCAGGGCGTGATCTACAGCTCTCACTGGAGCTGTTCGCAGCCGAGTGAGGCGGCTGGGATGGGGATCAGTGCCTCCAAATCCGAGACCATGGTCTTGAGCCGGAAAAGGGTAGAGTGCCTTCTCCAGGTTGGGGAGGATATGCTGCCCCTAGTGGAGGAGTTTAAGTGGGGTGTCGTTCACGAATGAGGGAAAGATGGAGCGGGGTGATCGACAGGTGGATTGGTGCTGCGTCTGCTGTGAAGTGGGCACTGTGCCGGTCCATTGTGTTGGTGAGAGAGCTGAGCCAAAAGGCAAAGCTCTCGATTTACTGGTCTATCTACATTCCTAGCCTCATCTATGGACATGAGCTTTGGGTCATGACTGAAAGAACGACATCCCGGATACAAGCAGCCGAAATGTGTTTTCTCTGTAGTGTGCCTGGGCTCTCTCTTAGAGATAGGGTGAGGAGCTCAGTCATCTGGGGAGGACTCAGAATAGAGCCACTGCTCCTCCACGTTGATAGAAGCCAGTTGAGGTGGCTCGGGCATCTGGTTAGGATGCCTCCAGGACGCCTCCCATGTGAGGCGTTCAAGGCACGTCCCACGGGAAGGAGACCCAGGACACACTTGGGGGACTATGTTTCTCGGACAACCTGGGAACGCCTTGGAATTCCCCTGGAGAAGCTGGCCCAAGTGGCTGGGGAAAGGGAAGTCTGGGCCTCCCCACTGAAGCTGCTACCCCCACGACCCGACCCGGGATAAGTGGCAGAGAATGAATGAATGGATGGATGAAACAGCTTTGGTGAATGTCACTAATGATATTCTCATGGCCTCAGATAATGGACTTGGGTCTTTACTTGTCCTGGTAGCTCTCAGGGCTGCATTCGATACAGTTGATCACAATATTTTCCTAGAAAGACCTGAACATACTGTAGGGATAAAATAAACTTCTTAATAAATCACTTAACCTAGATGGCATTAAATTGGCCTGTGGTAATAAAGTAAAAGAACCTTGGTGTTATTGTTGACCAAGACATGTCATTTAAATCCCATATTAAACAGGTTTCGAGAGTTTCCTTTTTTTACCTCCGGAATATTGCCAAAATTAGAAATATTTTGCCCAGGAGAGATGCTGTAAAACTAGTCCATGCATTTGTTACTTCAAGGCTGGACTATTGTAAAATCTTTACTATCAGGAAGTCCACAAAATGCAGTTTAAAGTCTTCGGCTGATCAAAAATGCTGCAGCAAGAGTTCTGATGAAAATAGGGATCATATTTCTCCAATTTTAGCTTCCCTTCATTGGCTTCCTGTTAAATCAAGAATAGAATTTAAAATTATTTTTCTAACGTATAAAGCCCTTAATAATCAAGCTCCATCATATATCAGAGCTCTGATTACCCCGTATGTTCCTAACAGAGAGCTTCGCTCTCAGACTGCAGGTCTGCTGGTGGTTCCTAGAGTCTCTAAAAGTAGAATGGGAGGCAGATCCTTTAGCTATCAGGCTCCTCTCCTGTGGAACCAACTCCCAGTTTTGGTCCGTGAGGCAGACAACGTGTCTACTTTTAATCTTAAAACTTTCCTTTTTTACAAAGCTTATAGTTAGAGTGGCTCATGTTACCCTAAGCTTCCTCTATAGTTTTGCTGCTGTAGGCTTAGGCTACTGGAGGACATCAGGGCCTATTTTTCTCACTCTGAGTTCTACTGTTCTCCAGTTTTGCATTTCTTGTCAGCATTTCAGCCTTTAACTTTTTGTTCTCTTTTTTTCTTCATAGTAGGTAGACCTGGTCTGCCGTTCTGTTAGCTGTGACATCATTCAGGGAAGAAAGATCACCCGCTATTACCATCTAATGTAGAACAGATTACTGGAATCAATGTGTGCTTCTGTGCTTTTTTGTCTCTCTTGTTGTGTATCTGCTCTGTCTTCTCTAACCCCGAGTCGGTCGAGGCAGATGGCCATTCATACTGAGCCTGGTTCTGCCAGAGGTTTTCCTTCCCGTTAATGGGGAGTTTTTCTTTCCGCTGTCGCTTCATGCTTGCTCAGTATGAGGGATTTCTGCAAAGCCATGGACAATGCAGACGACTCTCCCTGTGGCTCTATGCTTCCCCGGGAGTGAATGCTGCTTGTCGGGACTTTGATGCAATCAACTGGGTTCCCTTATATTGGAAATTTTTTGACCAATCTGTATAATCTGACTCAATCTGTGTAATATGATTGATTTGAGCAACGGTTTGTTGCTCCAGATTCTCTCGCTTTTATCTTTAATCTCTTTGCTGTAACATCTGTTTCTAACACATAAGCACTTTTAAAACATTTTCTGTTGCTGCACATCACGCTTGGGAACTCCTCGTGTTTCACGGTTTGCTCTCTTGGCGTGGTAGAAGGGCGCTAGCCTAGCTTTAGCTCCACAATGGCTTCCTCTCCTACTATTACTTCAGCTTCTCCGTCTCTGACTAAGTCTCCCCTTATCTCCTGCTCTCTGTGTCAGATGTTTAGCTATTCCTCTGCCTCCTTTAGTGATAATGGTACTTGTAATAAATGTAGTGTTTTTGTAGCTTTGGAGGCGAGGGTGTCAGAATTAGAGTCCCGGCTCCGTGCTATGGAAAGACCAGCTGATAGCCGCCCCTCTGCTAGCGCGGAGCCACATAGACCTAGCGTTAGTTCACTTAGTGGTCCTCCAGAAGCACCCGAGCAGCCGGGTAAGCAGGCCGGCTGGGTGACAGTTCGTAGGAAGCATAGCTCTAGATTTCAGCCCCCAGTTCACCACCAACCCGTCTGCGTTTCTAACAAATTTTCCCCACTCAGCGACACACCCGCTGAGAAGCCGACCCTGATTATTGGGAGCTAAATAGTCAGAAACGTGGCACTAGAGACACCAGGGACCATAGTTAAATGCCTGCCAGGGGCCAGAACGGGCGACATAGAATCTTACCTAAAACTGCTGGCTAAGGATAAGCGTAAATACAGTAAGATTGTTATTCACGCTGGCGGTAATGACACCCGGTCACGCCGATCGAAGGTCACTAAAGTTGGTGTTGCTTCGGTGTGTGAGTTTGCTAAAGCAATGTCGGACTCCGTAATTTTCTCTGGTCCCCTGCCTGATTTGACCAGTGATGACATGTTTAGCCGCATGTCATCATTCAACCGCTGGTTGTCTAGGTGGTGTCCTGAAAACGACGTGGGCTACATTGATAACTGGAGAACTTTCTGGGGAAAACCTGGTCTGATCCGGAGAGACGGCATCCATCCTACTTTGGATGGTGCAGCTCTTCTTTCTAGAAATCTGGCCGGATTTATTAGTCCTCCTAAATGCTGACAACCCAGGGTCCAGACCAGGAAGCAGAGCCGTAGTTTAACACACCTCTCTGCAGCTTCTGTACTGTTACCCATCCATTATCCTATTGAGACGGTGTCTTTCCCACGGCCAAAACCTAACAGATCAAAAACTTATCTAAAAGGAACAAATCATAAAAACCTAATAAAAATCAATACGGTTCACCTTGAACCTAAAAATAAAACGATTAAATGTGGTCTATTAAATATAAGGTCTCTCCCACCAAAGACTTTGTTAGTTAACGAATTGATTTCTGATAAACAGATTGATTTGTTTTGTCTCACAGAAACCTGGTTACAAGAGGACTACGTTAGTATAAATGAGTCAACTCCCTCCAATTATTCAAATTTCCACATTCCCAGATCTGTGGGAAGAGGAGGAGGAGTGGCAACCATCTTTCAGTCTGATTTATTAATTAGTCCCAGGCCAATTAATAACTACAGTTCTTTTGAACATTTAACCCTCAGTTTCCCTCATCCAAACTGCAAAGCAATAAAACCTCTTCTGTTTGTTGTTTTGTATCGTCCACCAGGCCCTTACACTCAGTTTTTGGATGAGTTGTCAGATTTCTTATCTGATTTGGTGTTAAATACTGATAAGGTTATTATAGTGGGTGATTTTAACATCCATGTTGACACAGAATGTGATAACCTTAGTGTAGCCTTTAAAACTATCCTAGATTCAATTGGTTTTGCTCAAAATGTGCATAAACCGACGCACTCTTGGCTCCATACTTTAGACCTTGTGCTGACATATGGCATTGATTGTGAAGAATTAACAGTATTTCCTCACAACCCTGTCCTATCTGATCATTTTTTGATAACATTTGAGTTTAATCTAACTGAGTTCTCCACCCCCAAAAGAGGGTTCCATTATAGTAGATCTTTATCGGATAATGCTGTATCAAAACTTAAAGAGTCTGTCCCCTTTTTAATATCCTCCGTATTGCAGAAATGCCCTGTAGATGGCAGCAATGTTGTTTCTTCCAATTCACAAATAGATGTCTTTGTAAACGGTATGACTTCGTCATTGCGTTCTGCATTAGACAATGTAGCTCCCTTGAAAAAGAAGGTGATTATTCACAGGAAGCTGGCTCCCTGGTTTAATTCAGAGCTGCGTTCCTTGAAGCACAATGTTAGGAAATTGGAGAGAAAATGGCGCTCTACACACCAAGAGGAATCCTACCTAATCTGGAAGAACAGTCTATTGTTGTATAACAAGACCCTTCGCAGAGTTAGAGCAGCATATTTTTCATCATTAATTGAGGAGAATAAGAATAATCCTAGATTTCTCTTCAGTACAGTTGCCAAACTTACCCAGAGCCACAGCTCTGTTGATCCATCCATTCCCTTAGCTCTTAGCAGTAATGATTTTATGGGATTCTTCATAAATAAAATTGATTCCATTAAAAATAAAATAATTGGCATCCTCCCAAACATGATTACCTCGTCCTCAGTAAGTGAGGCATCATTGGAGGAATCCTTAGAACCTGCGCAGTGTCTGAACTGTTTAAAAGCAGTAGAGCTTTCTGAGCTATCTAAAATTTTAGCTTCATCTAAACCTTCTACCTGTATGTTAGACCCAATCCCAACCAAGTTGTTTAAGGAGGTATTCCCTCTGATCAGTGGTCCTATTTTAGACATGATTAATCTATCCTTGGTAAATGGATATGTACCACAGGCTTTTAAAGTAGCTGTTATTAAACCTTTACTTAAGAAACCATCTCTTGATCAAGATGAGTTGGTAAATTACAGACCTATATCTAATCTTCTTTTCTTATCTAAAATTCTTGAGAAAGTAGTTGCTAATCAACTATGTGAACATTTACAAAGTAATGACCTACTTGAGGAGTTTCAGTCAGGCTTCAGAGCTCATCATAGCACTGAAACAGCTCTGGTGAAGGTCACCAATGATATTCTCATGGCCTCAGAAAATGGACTTGTGTCTATACTTGTCCTGTTAGATCTCAGTGCTGCATTTGATACAGTTGATCACAATATTCTCCTACAAAGACTTGAGCATACTGTAGGGATTAAGGGAAAAGCATTAGGCTGGTTTAAATCTTATCTGTCGAACAGATTCCAGTTTGTTCATGTTAATAATAAATCTTCCTCAAACTCTAGTGTCACTTGTGGAGTACCACAGGGTTCAGTCCTTGGACCAATTCTATTTACTATATATATGCTTCCGATTGGCAAAATTATCAGACAGCATGGGATTAATTTCCACTGTTATGCTGATGACACTCAGCTATATTTATCCATAAATCCTGATGAATCCAATCAGTTACTTCGACTGCAGGCATGTCTTGATGACATCAAAAGCTGGATGACTTTAAATTTCCTGGTATTTAAATTCTGACAAGACAGAAGTTGTAATCTTTGGGCCAGAGTCTTCAAAAAATAAAGTTCTTAATCAATCACTTAATCTGGATGGCATTAACTTGGCCTCTGGTAATAAAGTAAAAAATCTTGGTGTTGTTTTCGACCAAGACATGTCATTTAAATCCCATATTAAACAGATTTCCAGAGTTTCCTTTTTTCACCTTCGGAATATTGCCAAAATTAGAAACATTCTGTCCAGGAGTGATGCTGAAAAACTAGTCCATGCATTTGTTACTTCAAGGCTGGACTATTGTAATTCTTTACTATCAGGAAGTCCACAAAATGCAGTTCAAAGTCTTCAGCTGATTCAAAATGCTGCGGCAAGAGTTCTGATGAAAATCAACAAGAGGGATCATATTTCTCCAATTTTAGCCTCCCTTCATTGGCTTCCTGTTAAATCAAGAATAGAATTTAAAATTCTCCTAACGTATAAAGCCCTTAATAATCAAGCTCCATCATATATCAGAGCTCTGATTACCCCGTATGTTCCTAACAGAGCACTTCGCTCTCAGACTGCAGGTCTGCTGGTGGTTCCTAGAGTCTCTAAAAGTAGAATGGGAGGCAGATCCTTTAGCTATCAGGCTCCTCTCCTGTGGAACCAACTCCCAGTTTTGGTCCGTGAGGCAGACACCCTATCTATTTTTAAGACTAATGTTAAAACTTTCCTTTTTGACAAAGCTTATAGTTAGAGTGGCTCATACCCTGAGCTATCTCTATAGTTGTGCTGTGATAGGCCTAGGCTGCTGGAGGACATCAGGGTCTAATTTTCTCACTCTACTGATTTCTACTGTTCTTCAGTCTACTGTTCTCCAGTTTTGCATTGTATTACATTGAAATGACTGTCGTCATTTCAGCTTTTAACTTTTTGCTCTCTCTCTTTTTCTTCATAGTAGGTACACCTGGTCTGGCGTTCTGTTAACTATGACATCATCCAGAGAAGACGGCTCACCCGCTACTACCATCTAATGTAGAACAGATTACTAGATCAATGTGTGCTTCTGTGCTTTTTTGTCTCTCTTGTTGTGTCTCTGCTCTGTCTTCCGTAACCCCAGTCGGTCGAGGCAGATGACCATTCATACTGAGCCCGGTTCTGCCGGAGGTTTTCCTTCCCGTTAATGGGGAGTTTTTCTTCCCACTGTCGCTTCATGCTTGCTCAGTATGAGGGATTGCAGCAAAGCCATGTACAATGCAGATGACTCTCCCGGTGGCTCTATGCTTCCCCAGGAGTGAATGCTGCTTGTCGGGACTTTGATGCAATCAACTGGTTTCCTTATATAAGACATTTTTGACCAATCTGTATAATCTGACCCAATCTGTATAATATGATTGAACTTGATTTTGTAAAGTGCCTTGAGATGACATGTTTCATGATTTGGCGCTATATAAATAAAATTGAATTGAATTGAATTGACTTTGTAAAGTGCCTTGAGATGACATGTTTCATGAATTGGAGCTATATAAATGAAATTGAATTGTTGTGATTTACAATGAGTCAAAAAAATAAAGACAGGGTATTAAAAAATATATATACAGCTTTGAGGCTTGATTGCAATTGATTTTTATATTTAGAATGTTATTTTTAAGAAAGACTTTTTTATTGTTGCAGACACAAACCAGAGACAAGCTCCTGGTCTACTGATGCACTGTTTAATATAATTTGATTAGGCTATGGTAATTGGTTTGAGTAGTGTGGAATCATTGCTCACTTTTTAAAGGTAAATGACGCTTATGCCTTTGAGGGGGGGGGATCAAATGAATGTCTTGACTTTTACTGACATTTATTTGAGTAGGTGTTTTGAATGGTAATTATGACAAGAAATCCAATAGGCACAGATATCATGCAAGGTGGGATTTCGAAAATTCTGCCTCCTCAGTTTATGTCAATAGGTGTATTAAGGAAAGCTCATAGGATAATAAGTCTACAGTAAAAATGGGGGAGAGAGACATATCTTGCATGTCCTTGGGCATAAAGCTGCGGCTAGATTCAGTATACAGATGACCAGACCAAAAAAACTGTCCTTTCTCATAAGGGGTTTTGCCATCACACACTGTTTGATATTTTCAGTCGTTGTATTCAAATACAGCTCAAACTGTACAACAAAACCGCAGCCAAACGTAGACAGTAGAAGAAGAAAAAGAAAAAGTGTTAATGCTCACTGTTAAATCTGAGGCTCACAAGAATTAAACTCACTGCCTTAGTAATTCTATGAGTTGCTCCTCCGGAGCTTGAATCCATGTCACATGTACTGCCACCATGCTTCCATGCTTCTCTCTCCACTCCTATGTTTTCATCTGAGAAGAAGAATTCTCTTGTTTGCACATGAGCAGTTGCGGGAAATCGGCTAGTAGACGCTTGTAGTCCTGCTTCAACATCAGTATGCGCTAACGATCACCTCATGAGAGCCGAATGAATTTCAGAAAAGTTTGATTTTCATCTGACTGTACGATTCCTGATCGGAAGATCGTTGTGAGAGGCTAATCGCCCCTCGTCACCCCCTGCATACTACACAACACAAGATGCATGATGAAGCTGAAACTCAAAACACAAAGAATTCACGCACTACTGAAGAATCGGCCCTAAAAGGGCCATTAACTGGTGAAAATTAAAGCAATTTACATCATGAATAAATAAAATTACAAAAATCTACACGTCCTTTTTGGGCTGTTCCACTTCAAACTTGGGTCCTCCTCCAGAGGGTTCTCCAAAAGCTGTTCCTAGAACTTATTTGGCAGTGGCAGTGCCTTTTTAAAAAATCTTATTATGGAAATTAAATGTAAAAAAACTGCAACTATAAACAATGATAAACAATCAAAAACAAAATCATCCTATTTGCATTAAGAAAATAATCAACTTCAGTCAAAAACAATATCCTCCTGTCCCTCGAGGTTCTTTTCAATTCAATTTTATTTATATAGCGCCAAATCATGAAACATGTCATCTCAAGCCACTTTACAAAGTCAAATTCAATCATATTATACAGATTGGGTCAGATTATACAGATTGGTCAAAAAATGTCCTATATAAGGGAACCCAGTTGATTGCATCAAAGTCCCGACAAGCAGCATTCACTCCTGGGGAAGCGTAGAGCCACAGGGAGAGTCGTCTGCATTGTACATGGCTTTGCTGCAATCCCTCATACTGAGCAAGCATGAAGCGACAGTGGGAAGAAAAACTCCCCATTAACGGGAAGGAAAACCTCCGGCAGAACCGGGCTCAGTATGAACGGTCATCTGCCTCGACCGACTGGGGATTAGAGAAGACAGAGCAGAGACACAACAAGAGACAAAAAAGCACAGAAGCACTTTTACATCCTGTTGGAAGAATAAAAAGAAAAGACATTAACACAATAGTTCAGTTCCTGAAATTCTTGCTAGTCGCTCTGTGATCCAAAGTAGTACTTACAGCTCTCTCTCTCACACTGTGTAGTTGTCATCTTACTATCAGATCTCTACTAAATCGAGTCAAAGGGATAGCTCCCCTTTGGTTATATCGAAAACTAATACTTTTTTCATGGGCTTAACCTTTTTTCCAGTGTGGGGCTGGAGAATGACGTGCGATGGCCTGCGCATTACCTTTAACTCTCTAGTCTAATCTGCCCTTGTCGACAGATGGGGTGGGGAGAGTTATCGTGAAAGTTCTCAATAACCTAACCTAGCCAGTGCCCCGGACTAGCCAGCCCCTTGAAAATCCAGTGGGTGATGCCCATAAGGTTCTTTTATTATGCATTTCACTCTCCCTACCTTCGCCCTCCGGTTTTACCGTGAGGGAGTGGAGGGAGACAGAGTTGTCAGCCTGGACAGGTGGGGGACAAGGCGGCCCGGACAAGGCGGTTCTCCCTAGACCAGGGGTGGCAAACATACGGCCCGCGGGCCGGTTCTGGCCCGCCGAACAATTTAGTCCGGCCCGCTGGCTAAATGCATTATCATTATTCAACAAAAAACTTTTTTTTTTCCAGTGTCCTGTCTGGCAATATGGCAATAAGAATTGTTGCCTTAATGCCAAAAAGAGCTCATCAGATATTACTTTCACAAGTGGAGCAGTGCGGCTTTTGCCATAGTGCTCCGCTTGATTTATGCATGGGAATAGTTTTATAATGATTCATGCAGGGATGTTCTCAAATGATATGGACACTACAATGGGAAAGTAGGAGAGTAAAGGAAGAACAAGAAAAAAAATAAAAGGTGAAAGAAAGAGGAGATAAAAGGAAGAGAATGATTGTAGCGGCTAAAATCCTCTATGTAAGGCTACTGGTTGTTGTTTCTGAAAGGCGTTGGTTTTACGTGCGCTCGATTAAGTTTCGTAATCCGATCTTCAGTTTGACTTATGATAAAGTCATTTATTGTTAGCACAATGTCCATATTCTCAATATTTCCATTTAGATCCACAAACATTTCCCTTCAAACTGTTGCCTCTTCCCATTAACATCACCTGAACACAATCATGGTTGACCTTAAATAACCCCATCCCCTATCAGACACTCAGAACTCAAAATGAAATACGCCCCCTGGTGGTGATAAACACAGGAAAGGAAAAATGGCTCCTACAATGATAATACAATTATAAAAAAAGCATGTACTTCATTTAATTGAAAATCTGCAGTTCCTATATTGTCCACAAGCTGTATTTTAATCAGCAGATGGTAGCACTGAGCTTCAGATGTGGAAAATTTATTTTAAATAATTTCTTAGTTTTTATCTGTTTGATGTATTTTGTCATGCAGGACATTTTTTTTAAGTTCCAAAAAATGTGAATAAATGTTTTTCAACATTGTACAATCACTGATCAGTTCTTATGCATAATGCACAAGTAAATGTTTAACTGAGTAAAAGTATTGTTGAAATTGCACATACTTTTCTTAAAAACGCTCAGGTTATTCATAATATATTGTGTAAAAGTGAAATTCATCTAATATAAAAATCAACAACAAGTCCACTTTCAATAGTTCTATTTAATCTTGCAATGGGTTTTCTCGTGTGGCCCTCTTGAGATCAGATTAAGCTGTATGCGGCCCCTAAACCAAAATGAGTTTGACACCCATGCCCTAGACTCAACCCAACTTCATCTTTGACTCTATCTCTCCACCCTAACCTTAATTTCCTCTTTGGGGTAGCTCAAGATTTATTTTGGTATATGGATTAGGTATTATTAAAGTAAACCTCTGGAATCAGTCATGAGACCAGCCTGTGTGGTTGAGCCCTTGGTGTGTATGGTTTATATATTTGGGACCCTCCTTTTTTAGGTTATAATTTTGGTTTCTTTGTGTTCTGTAGTCACAATGGCAGATGCGAGGGTCCACACGGATTTCCAGCGTCTAGTTCGTGCCTTTTCGCGCTTTATAAAGGTGCATCACCATATGAAGTACCTAAACTCCCGGCCTGCTAACCCGGTGCCATATGGCCTAGCCAAACTCCAGTATGGCTTGGTTGAAGGAGTTTTACCAGCATGGCCCTCCATGTCCACTGACCTGCTAAAAAAATATACAGCAGTCAATTGGACCTATTCTACCATGCAGAATCTGGAGGAGCACTAAATGGAGCTCATCAAAGAAACAAGTTCTGTAATTGTTTCCTTGCCTAAGGAAAACTAGGATAGGACACTTACGGTGGCGATAAAATGGGTTTCAAGAGATATTCTAGACTGTATCTTCTGACTGTAAAATATGCCTTTAAAAAACCCGATGACCTCAGGAAGGAAGGGGGCATGGAGATCCCCCGGGGGGAGGAGATGGGGCCATTGCCTCCCCCTCCCAAGATCAAGTTGGATGAACCCAATCAGGAATTAGGGGCAGACAGCCTTGTCCAAGGCCCGGGTCAGAGGAACGCAGTATCAATGGAACAGGTGGGGACTCCCTCTGGGGCTTTAGCAAAGGCCGTGAGGGATGCACATTCCGACGTTCCTTCTTTGCCAGCTAAAAGAGCTAGATTAATGGGAGACAAGGAAGGGGTATCCTGGACTGACGGAGTGCCCAGAACAACACCTTTAGGGATATCTGATGAAGGGTCACGGGCAGACACTGGATGGGACACTTCAGACAGTGATCTGTGGCAGGTGCCTAGTGGGGCTGATCAACACCCAGCCCCCTTACCCCAGCGGGTTCCACGGCAGGGTAGGACACAGCCCCCACCTAGGGACACTGGGAATGATATCTGGGCCCTATCTAATGACCCTACCATAAGGAGGGAGGTGGGATCCTTTATGCGCCATCAGCATAATGGGGGAAAGTACAAGAACTGGATCTTGCGGGCTGACAGGCCAATCCTTATTCTGGGGGATTCCAACCTTTCTCATCTACCCCAGAGAAAGGATTCCAGTGTTCAGGTTGACAGCTTCCTGGGGGCAACACTGGCGCATGCGCACTATTTACTAAAAAACACAGCAACTTCTAGCCTGGTGCGATCAGTTATCCTGTTATTTGGCATTAACAGAAATTGTAAAATCCAGTCCCTTTTGAGGCAGGATGTCACGAGCCTCAAGGAAACTGCTGAGGCTACGTTTCCAGAGGCTGAGGTGTTTATTGCCTGTGTTAATTTCTCTGAGGATGTCACACCCCAAGAGAAATCCACCATCAGGACCCTCAATTTTCTGATTAAGGATGTTGGACTGTATATTCCGTGGCTGCAACAATCCCAGTTCCAAACGCTACAGGGTACCGTTCTTTGGACCCCAGTGACTGGCCAGGCTATGTGGGAACATTGGAAAACTTTTTTAGGTTCCAAGAACCATCTCTCATTGGGAATGGGGAATTAGGAGAGGATGTGAACCTTTCCCAGTTTCTTTAAGTCCATCTCAGTTAACACTTCTTATAAAGGGCCTTCCATTTTTGTTGACGTTTCAGAATATCATCGTCGTTTGAGGCTGAGAGCATTTTTTGGAGCAGCACCGGTTGCACCAGCACACCCCTTTCTATCACAATCATCTTAGGAACCTCCTGCCATTAAAATACCACAGGAACTACACCTCATGTTTAAACAGGATATCCAATCCATCAGGGGTCTACCCTATACCCCCCTAGGGCCAAAACCAAAATTTTCAGAGCGGGCGGGCATAACGCGACCCTCCATTCCGTACAGCCCGGTACGGCCCCAATGGCTAGGTATGTGCAGCGGCGGGCGGATGATCGTCGCGGGAGGGCCGGCCGGGTGCGGCACGGAGCCCCGCTCGCCCCACCACCGCGTGCGGCGGCCCCCCAAAGAAAGCCCTTCTCCGCTCGCAGTGCGGGCTCCATCCACAGTGTGGTGCCCGGGGGTAGGGTCACGAACCGTACGGCCTGTATGCCTCGCGGCCCGTACGCCGGCAGGGGAGGGCCATACAGCCCGCGGCGGGCGGGAGGGGAAAAACGGGAAAGGTTCACGCATTGGCCGAGCCTGCGCGTCCGTCGAAGTGCCGCGTGTTTGGGAGGGGCCAGGCGGCCGAAACGTGGACCGGCCGTACAGGGCCCATACGTTTCATTGCCTCCGGCGTCCGGCATTTGTCTATACTTTATATGTACGTCAGCTACCGCGATATGTACATTTTTCACCTAAAAAAAATGCCACTTATTATAATATAATGTTAAAATTATTATTAAAACCGTTTGCAAATATAGCTTCCAGACTCCTAATGTGAAATTAAAAAAAAACTTTCAATCTCCCACCTCCAGGCTGGGGGGGTCTCAGTCAGAGAGTTTTGATATGGGTACGGCATGGCGCGAGATTTACACCTTCTCCCCCGGAACCGCAACACTTTCCTGGGCACGGGCCCCTCTCTCGGGGCGAACCCATTCCAGAGAGAATAACTGCCATGTGCTTGTAATATGTTTGGCCTGATCAAGATCAGTCTAAGCATTAGGTGCTGTTGTGTGGATGATCAGAAACCAGGCTCCATAAGGCCAGAACCAGACAGAGAGACAGAGGCGACTGGCTTGGATTGATGAAAAACAGGATTTATTAAGCAAACACAGGGCCAGGCAATTTACTTATTTTAAATTAAAAAGTTTTAAATCAATTATTGAAAGTGTACAATGTGAACTTTGATGGGTCACATTATCCAGAAGTATTACAACATTTTCCATACTCTTGCAACTCTTTAAAAGCTTAAAAAACACTTTTTAAAGTGCCTTGAGATGACAGGTTTTATGAATTGAACTATATAAATATAATTTAAACACTTCAAAAACATGCAAATATTAAAAACACCAACACATGCAACCATGAAAAAAAAACACCAAAACACCAAAACATGCAACTTTTAAAATACAAAATGTCTAAAAAGTTTTTAATTCTTGGCCATTTTCTCCAGAACACGCCTTACTTTGGCACTTGCCCGGCGTTGGCGCTGGAGCCGGAGATTATAAGTCTTGAACGGGCTAATTCTTACAGAGCAGGGCTTAATTATTGCTTTGCTGGGTGACCTCATCTGTAGTGCGTGTGCCCCTTCCTCTGCTGCCTCCTTCTCTTCTTCCTCCTCCTTCTCCTCCTCATCCTCCTCATTCTCTACTTCTTCTTCTTCCTCCTCCTCCTCTTCTGAGGTGGACCATTCCCCCTTGGCTTTCGTACTCTTGGGTGCTGGACCTGCCTTTTTTGCTCTTCTTTTGTGGGCAGCTGAGGAGGAGGATGGCTTCTCTCTGGAGGGCACTTTGGAGAGTGCATCAGTAATTAGAGTTCTTCTTCTGACGGCCTCCTGCAGGCTGGGGTTCAGGACCTAAAACCTGTCAGCAGTCTTAGTGTCATGACACATAAAAGTGCTGACTTTGTTCCTCTCCTCGGGCGTCAGGGCAGACTTGGCCTAAAGAGGGAGGAAAAAGGCATTAGATTCACTCACAATCCGATAAAAGCAGGCAACATGCAGAGAAAGCCATACTCACACTGTCGGCTAGGGCACTGCGGATCAAGATGCAATTGATGGCGCTCCCCAGCCCCATCTGCTTCCATGCAAAATTAAGGTAGCGCACAATATTTCTGAATGGCAGCTTTCCCATGGTGAATAGCAGATACTTGTTGTTTATGGACAGCCTGCTCTTTATGTCCCTCAGCCTCTTCACCCAGCTGAACTCCCTCTGCGTGAGTGCAAGGGTAGCCTCTCCAAATTGCACCGAGGTCTTGTGCTCAGCCACCTGCATACCGAGAGAGGTCAGAGTTAAGGCATTAGGTCACGCGGCTGTGCGTGAGCCACTGTCTCCGCGGGCTCACCCTAATGAGAACACCCTCCGATGTCTCCTCCAGGGCTCCTGCGTCCACCTCTGTGTCCAACATGTTGATGAACACACCTGGCCTGTGTCCACTGACACATGCCCAGTATGCGGTCAGGTACCCGTATAGCGTAGGGAGCTATTCTTTGGCTCCTTCTCCAGCTTCTCTGAAAGATGGAAGAGGAGGGTGAGTGACAGACAAGTGAGGAGGCAAAACAGTGTGGCCACCCATCAGGGTGGACCGAGGAGAACTCACCCAATGACTCTTCAATGAATCCAGGTGCCAGGTGGATGCAGCGTAGGATTGAGTCCCGCTGTGGCACTTGATTCATTTTGGCCCTCTTCACTCTATTTTGGTGAAGAAAATGGCCCTTTTCAGGTCCCTCCTTGCCTTTTCCAAAAGATCAAGGATTTGAGAAATTTGTTTGTTGGTGAGCCTTCAGCTGTCGGGGCGGTTCCTTTTCAGGTAACTTATGAATTGGTGGAGCTGGTAAATGTAGAACCGCTGAGTGGTTACCTCTTTCCCACTTTTGCTCAGCTCCACTAACCATCTAAAAAGGAAAAGGGGAACGTCGTCACGTGTGACGAGAGCAAAAGAACTATTAAACGAGCAACCGAGCTCACCTGTTGATGCGGCCAATGTGGAACATAAATTTCCAGTTTGAAATTAGCTTGTGCCCATCCGCCATGTAACGCAAGAAGCTCTTCAGCCTGCTGATTCTGCTCACCACCCCCTCCCTCATTTTACTGCTGCCATACTTGCTGGTGTGGTAGCTATGGTAACGTTCTACGTAGGCCTCAGAAAGGAGAATCACGGTCATAAGTGTGAAACATGCCAACTCCACGTGGGGAAGATGGGGATGATATTTACCCATGGAGCGGGGCAGCACCAGCCGGTGCATCAGGTTTCCCTTCCCTCTTCCGGTGCTCCATGTGCAACAAGCACTGGAGGTCATAGGGAGCTTCCGAGTTGTTGAGCTGCGCCTACGAATGCGAGGATGATCGCTCATTTTAGGCTTCAAAAGAATCTCCTCCTCCATCATCTTCTCCTCCTCGTCCTTGTGCACAGAGGAGGCGGGAGATATGTGTGGGCTCTCCAGAGCCAGAGGAAAGACAACAGGAGAGACAAACAATGAGAAGGGGAAGAAGAAAGAACAATGTGTCAACATGTGCTGTCAGTGCAGACTGTAACGAGTAAGGCTCTCTGCTGTAAACTCACAACATTGGAGGACTCTGCAGGTGATGGAGGACTGGATGGAGGGCGGTCTGCAGAGAGCTCCAGAAGGTCTGACGTTGACTGCTGGGCATCACCCCCCTGTTCTTTGCTGGTCCCAGCAGATGTCCTGCACTTCACGTGTCACACAGAATTTCAGCCTGTTACACAGTGCTAAAGAACAAAAAGAAAGCTGTGCTTTTAACTTACGGGATGGAGCACGGATTTGCTGACCACCGCTGGGCCTTTTTTCAAGCCAGCAGCAATCCGTTTAGCTGTGCTCAGAGCCTGGTTGAGCTCCTGGACCCTGCCACAAAGCTCCATATTTTCCCTCCTCAGGTGCACCACCTCCTCTGTACCTGAGAGTAACACAGATGAAAGCAAAGGGGGTAGGAAATAAAAACAAAAATCAGGAAGATAAATAAAAACAACTGATAAAACTAAATTAATTAGATAAATAAATACTGCGACAGACTGGCAACCTGTCCAGGGTGTACCCCACCTCTGGCCCATTAAAATGCTGGATACAGGCACCAGCACCCCTCGCGATCCCATAAGAGAGAAGCAAGTAAGAAAATGGATGCATAGATGAAAAAGAACATAAATAGGAGATGCACAATACCTGCCCAAGGCATGCCGACATTGCTCAAGATCCATTTCGTCTTCTGCTGGCTCCTCTACCTAAGGCTCATTCATGGCCGGTTGGGGAGGGTCTTCCAAATCTAAGGTGAAAACCATCGGTGTGCTGGGGTTGGAGGCAAGCAGCTTTGCCAGTTGGTTGAGAGCCAGTAGGAGTCTGGCATGTTCTGCCATTTTGCTCCTATTTTCTTTGCTTAGTTCACTATGGTAGCCAACCAGGAGACGGTAGAGGTGTTTCCCGGGCAGATAATTACATCCGGGAACCGGACATGGACACTCCCTAATTGACATTTTTTTGGAACCCAGTCTTGCAAGAATATTTTTCTCTGTTAAGTTGAATACATTGTGAGTCACTCTCAGGTGCTTTCCAAGCTGAATGAAAGAAATCTTGCAAAGCGGGCACACGCTGTTGGTTTTACCAGACATTTTCTGTAAAAAGGCACAAACACTAGACAATGGATCTCTGTACCACAGGCCAGGCTGGTCTTCCTCAAAATAAATAAAACAAACAACAAATTTAACTAATTCAGACTGCAGATAGGGCCGAAGCAAAATCTGCTTGTTTAAAAACAGACGGAGCATCCCGAACGATTGAAAACAGCTGATACAAATCCACAACTCCAAAATCAAACATTTCAGAAAAGGATTAAAGCTAGTGATGTTACGTGATGTGCCGAGGCTTCGAAGCGTGTGTCGAATAATGGAGGGGGCGTTTGCGTAAAGCGCGTATCGAGGCTTGCTTCATTTAGGGGAGGAGCCGAAAACGATGACGTCCGAAGCCTCGCTGCGTGGCTGTACCACGTGACTGCTTCGGGAAGTGGCTCAGAGTTGGCCAGATGACCGGTTCATTCAGAACCAGGCATGGCTGCACTCTGGATCATAAAACAGTTCTGCTAACCAGATGCAGTTTAAAATGCCACTTGGTCTGTTTATAAGTTTGTTTTTTATTAATTCTGCATTTTTTAACTACATGCACCGTATTTCTGTGCGTCAGTGCTTGCTCCCCCCCCCCCCTTTCCCTCAGAGCAGGTGCTTTTATCACCGTTCACCATTCAAAACGTAAATCACTACGTTTAATGTCCTCACATCGGTAGCAACGTGTGCCAGTTAAAGTCAATAGGAGAGTTAGTAGCTGTGTTTCATGCTGTTTTGTTTTTAACAACATAGATTCAGTGGCGCTTCGGTGGGCTGCTGCCTCGCGCTTTAATTCAGGTGCGCACTTTTAAGGGTCATTTTAAAGAACTTGTAACATCAGGGGCTTTATCTCAGACCTGTCAGTACCCCTGTTCCCTTTATAGGAGCCCTTTACAGTATTTAGTTATGCATTTTACCCCCAGCGCACCAACGGGGCTAAAATCCGCCCACCGCACCGCCGCGAGCAATAGAAATTTGTCTAGTCAGCACGGCGACTGACTGAGAAACCTGTCGCTGTGAAAGGTGATGAGAATGTTATAAACTGTAACAGTCTAGAAGTGCATTGAGCTGAAAGGAGGGAGACATCAGCAGCTGGATCGTGCATAAAGACGCAGCGTGAACCTCTGTGTGCTTCAGTGTTGCTGCTGAGGGGTGTGTGTTGGATGATCCTCCCACCACCACATCGTGTTAGTATTCTTTCTTTCTTTATATTATATTACAGTTTGAGTTATTTCATTTAGACAGGTATTTTCTAATGGGTGCACACTTTGGTTAATGACTGTCTGAATGGTTTATTTACACTTGTTTTTTGTTTGAGGTGCTGCTGATACAAACCAGCTGGAGGAGGAAACCTGGATCATACCATTTGTTTGTTTGAAAGACTGACAGGGGAGACTTGTTTCAAGTTGTTAATTAGTTAATTTTGTCACTTAAATATTCATCTATTATTGTTTCTGCTAAATAAGAGTTAGTTTTGCTTTATTTGTTTCATAGAATGTTTTAGTTAGTTTTGTATTTATTTGTTCTTTTGTAATGTTGTGCCTCCCTCATGTGGTAGACTTGGGTTACTCCATCCCTATTTAAGCAGCCTTGTGTTCTTTGTTGTAAGGTCAGTTTTGTTTGTGTTGAGTTAGAGTTCAGTTGACCTCAGTTAACTTGGGCCCAAATTTGTTATTTATCCTTTGATTTATTCTTACGTTAAGTTTTTGTTTTGTTTACTATTTTTGGGAGAATTAAATTGAATTCTTTCCTACTCTGAACATTTTTTTTGTCCTTGTTTGAGTTCGGTCCCTCACAGGGTGTTATAAAAATTACATTTAATTTTATCTTCCCTGTTTGGTGAGAGCTTATGACTCCACTTGTGTTTGGCTGAGAAGGCTGAAATTCAGCAGAGATGATCTTACAGAGGGGTTTGACATAGTCAGCGAGTTTGAAAGAGCCAGGTGTTTCTATTGCTGCACTCTGAAACCGGTCCCCTTCATGCTTCTGGTTCTCAACACTCAAACTGGTTTTTATTATATCCATCCATCCATTTTGTGACCTGCTTAAACCCTCGTGGGGTTGCAAGATTTTAATATATCTTTTCATAGAATTGAATCAACCCTTAATAATTCTTCCCTGTGTGGGGACACTGCTGCTGTTTGTGGGTGATGTGATGATCAGACAAGGCTAAAATGTTCACAAACAGTCTTCATTATGTGTTTAAGAAGCTCAACACATTTGAAAGAGCTGGGTGTTTTACTTTCAAAGTCACAATTTTTATAAATTTCAGTCTTGCACAAGCTGTAGGTGGTGCTATGATCACCGGAAAACGCTGATATTGGTTTTTAAAAATACTGCAATATGTGTAGAATCAACTCCGGAAGTTTTAAAGACCTGGGTGGCCTTGTGTCCAAGTTATGAATGTTAAAAGTTGTTAATCTGCTATGATTGGCCTGCTGCTGTTGCTATAGAGAACCCTGACATGCTTAGGTTCAGCTTTGGAATAAAGGTGGTATTTATTTATTTTTGTTGCATAAAATAAGCCTCTGTGGGTTTATTTTAATTTAGTGTATTTCAGTTTTGAAACCTATCTGTTTAAATAAGATCATGTCGAGGGGGGCGGGGTGGGCCTTTCCAATCAGCTGATCTGTTTAAGATGGCAATAGCCATTTTGAAATGTAGCAGAGTGCACCTCTGGACAAAGGGTAAGTGTTTACACTGGCTTTATTGACACATATGGACCTATTTCAGCTTTAATTCAGAAAGAGGAGCAGAGAGCAGTAGAAATTAAGGCTTTCATCCGCTTCTGAGAAGTTTGTTTTGGAGTTGTGGTTTTATATCAGATGTTTTGAATCAGTAGGGATGCACAGTCTGTTTTTAAACAAAGCAGATTATGCTTTGGCACTCTCTGCAGTCAGAATTAGTTAAATTTTGCCTCTGCATGTCATCTCCTGGAGTGATTTTGAATGTTGGAGAGTTGAAATGTATGTGCAACTCTCAGATTAGGGTTAGATAGTGTTTTTGATGTTTTTTTTAATTAAATCAATAATTGGGAGGCCATTTTGTTTTGGCCCATCTGTTGGAGCAAAATCCACCTGAGATATGGCTTAAAAGAGCCTTTGCATGTGATTCACTGGTCTAATGCTGTCTTTTGGGGGCTTTAAACCCTAACTGTGGTGAGAAACTATTTTTAGAAAGTGTATTTATCATTATTTTTGACAAACAATCGGGCCCCCCATCTTATGAGTGTCTTCCTTGCTGCTTAAATGCATTTAATGCATTGATGGTTATGTTGTTAAAAAGCAGAACCCATCAGAGGACGTTCTGCAAGGTCGTCCTCATCTGGACTCCACTATTTGTCGTAGGGCAATTTATACTCTCTATTAAGACATAGGACCTTTTTTAATGGTTCAGTTATGAACCTTAAAAATATTTAAAGATGATTAAATGAGTTTTCTAAATTGTGTGTAAGTGAAAAGGGTTGGACAAATGACAACCCTTTACAGGCAAACAAACTGAGAATGGTTAGGAAATAAATATTTTAACGTAAGAGCAGCTGGCACATCTTCTCTTTTCAGCTGCATGTCTCCTATGCTTTGAAACCATTTAAAGCATAGGAGTGAGAGTAGAATTGTCTGTACTGCATGCTTAGTTGGACAGTTCTGTATCAGACATGCATTTATGGTTTTTGTGCTTTTTTACAGAAGATGTCACACAAAAAGCGCACCATGTGTGCCCTGTGCAATACAGACACGGAGGTGTTGAACCTTAAAAAACATCAGCGCGCCCTAAACATGTATTGTGCATTTCTTATTTATTTCTATTGATGTTCCTAAGTGTTTTTTTCCTTCTAACCCTCTGTCTGTTCTGAAACCCCCTTTCCTTGCATCTGATCTGTTGGGGGACCCTCAGATCTGAGAAGGAGCTAAAGGTGATGAGAAAAGAAAATGTGGCACTTCGTTTAAGGGTTAAGGAGCTCAGCCAGGCTCTCAGCAGCCTAAAACAGCTGCCCGTAAGTTATCAGCTCAGCCATCTTCTTGTTCCTTTGCCCCTTGGAGCTGTGTAAGAGTCTTAGCTTCTGTGTGACAGGAGAAGCACAGGACATCTGATAGGACCAGTTGGGAGCAGGATGAACCAAAGCCATCTACCTCTGAGTTATTGCCAACTTGCTCCTCTGAAGCCTTCTCCTTGAGCTCCTCATCACCTTCTCCATCACAATGCATGGCCTCTACTGAGTCTTCTGATTCTGTGAGTTCACAGCAGGACAACACCTGTTAACACATTTTTCTTTCAGCAATTTCCCTCTGGGATCATTAAAGTATTTCTGGTTTCTCCTTCCTCTCTTCACTGTTGCTATCTTGTTGCCTTTCCTCAGTATACTGAGAGCACAGCCTTATCATCCGCCTCCCTTCTGGATGAGGAGGAAGAATTGGATGAGGAGGAAGAAGAAGAAGAAGAAATAGAGGAGGAGGAGGAAAAAGAAATAGAGGAGGAGGAGGAAAGTAGAAGTAGAGGAGGAGAAGGAGGAGGAAGAAGAGGAGGAGGAGGCAGCAGCAGAGAAACAGGAAAACATACTCCAGATGAGGTCGCCCAGGAAAGCGATCATAAAACCCTGGTCTGTAAAACGTGAACCTCATAGGATGTATATTCTCAGGCTCCGGTGTGAGTTCCGTGCAAAAATTAGCAGGGTTGTGGAAAAAATTAGCAAAAAATAAGAACATTTTAAACATTTTGTAGTTTTAATAGTTGCATGTTTTAGTGTTTAGTAGTTGCATGTTTTAGTGTTTAAAGGTTGCATGTTCCTGTCATCTTAAGGCGCTTTAGAAAGTGTGTTCATTTATAGCTTTAAAAGGGTTAGGGTTAGAGGATATAGGATGAAAACCAGATCGGTCGAGCGGTTAGGGTTAGGCGACTTGGGCCCTTTTACCCAAATATCATATGTTAAATGCCAGGAATTGTCAAGAACTGCACCCTAATATCAGGGAGACCGAATTTTGACATTTGGGGTAGGTAGGTAGGTAAGTAGGTGCAGGGCTGGTGCTGAGAGCTCCTTGCTGTGTGTGAGGTGGAGCAGGCTTCTCAGTGTGTCTCCCCTGCTTCTGGATGCTTAATTGGGTACACCTGCGGCCACTGACTGTACTCTGGGTCGCCTGAGCCGAACGCAGCTGTAAGTACTTAATGTGTTAATTAACAGCTGACCGAGGAGCAGAGTGAACCGGTGTCTACGCGGACTTTTCCCCTCCACCTTCAACCGACTTACACGGTAAGTTGCCTTTAGTTTGAAGCATAGGGTTAGGAGGAAGAACACTTTCTCGATAACTCTCCCCACCCCGTCCGACGACAGGGGCAGTTTGGAGTAGAGAGTTAAAGGTAATGCACGGGCCGGCGCACATCATTTTCCAGACCCCGACTCCATTAAAGGGTCCGCCCATAAGCTAATAAGGGGGACTGCCCCTCCGGCCACCAAGAGAGAACCTATTGTCCAGTCTTCGTCCAGCCAAGAGTGAGCCAAGTCCCCTAAGTAAATACAGCGTTTAGAGCAAAGCATCAAAAGGAAGGTAAGCAAACTAAGGTAAGTAAAACTAAAGTAAGGAAACGGCGTCTTAAATCAGACAAATAAAGGGTATTTTGTTGAATTAAAACTACAAATTAATAAACTAAAGTAAATTAAAGTAAGTAAACTAAGGTAAGTAAAACTAAAGGTAAAATAAGTAAGTTAAGGTAAATAACGTTTGGATCGGATAAATAAAGGGCGTTCTAAAATTTTAAGTATTAATGAATAAAATTAAGGAATAAAGTTTAATGTCAAAAGATAAAGTTTAATGTCAAAAAGATAAAGTTTAATATTAAAGAATAAAATTTAAGGAATAAAATTTAGTATTAAAGAATAAGGTTTAATATTAGAGAATAAAGTTTAGTGTTAAAGAATAAGGTTTAGTCTTAAAGAATAAAGTTTAGTATTAAAGAATAAAGTTTAGTATTAAAGGATAAAGTTTAGTATTAAAGAACCGGATTCGGGGATCTATTTGGAACGGATCAGATCCAGGGTTCCACTGTCACAATCCCCAAGCACCAACATGGTTTTGTGATACTCTGGACAGTACCCTATGTATCATCATACTCCATCCAACCCTAAAGCAAATTATAATAAGGGCCGCCAAAACGAGCCCAGAAACCGGTCAACAAATGTAGAAAAAATATTTTAAGAGGATACTTAAAGAAGTAGTAGCATGGCCCCTACTGATCGTATTATTTTAAGGGGGATTCCCATAATGGCTAAAGTAAACATAATTAGAAAAAACTAAGGGTTCAGCACGGATCGGCGTCCGGAAACTAAAAAGGACCTCCAGTGTTCCCACATAGCCTGGCCCCCCTCCAGAGTCCAAAGAACCGAGCCCGGATTCGTTTGGAACTGGAGCTGAGGGAGACGGGGTATATATGAACCAGCGTTCTTAATCAAAGAGTTAAGCGATCTGATGGTGGATTTTTCACCAGAACAAAGTCCCTCCGGAAAATTAATGCAGGGCATCCAAATCTCGGCCTCCGGAAACGTGGCCTCCGCCGTGTCTCTAAGGCTCTTCAGGTTCCGCCTCAAAAGTGATAAACTTCTACAGCCCCTATCCTCCAAACCAAATGAAAGAATGACTAAACGGACCTCACTAGAGGTAGCCGTATTGTATTTTAATAAATAACGTCCGTGATGCAAAGCGGCTCCCGGAAAACAATCAACTTGAACCCTAGTATCTTCAATAAGGGGTAACCTAGAAATATTGGAGTCACCCATAATCAAAATAGGCCGGACTGCCCGCAGGGTCCAATTCCCATAATCCTCTACACCCTCCCCATGACGCGAAAACAAGGACGGCGTTGTGCCCGTGAGCACCGTCTCAGGCACAGTCAAGCCCAAAGCCACTTTGTCCGAGGACCCGTCATCTTGGGACAGATCTGCAGGGCCAGCCACCGAGCCGAGGCTCCCCTGGTCGTCCAGCAGCAGCTTTTCTTCTGGACTGGATCTTTTTGCTGGGAGCGGGGAATCCTCGGGCTGTGTACTGAACAACATCGGGGTCATGGAGGGGGACACCCCGTGTCTTGAGGCCGTAATGCTATTGCCCCCTGTGGTGTCTACGACAGGGAGTTGAAAGGGGGAACCTCCTCATCTGGTCCCTGTAGTTCCACCTGGGGAGGGGGCCCAAGGTCCGCTCCCTCCTGCCCAAGCTGGGGGCCTGACGCCTTAAGGTCTTGCAGTTTCCTAAGAGCCATTGTCAGGGTCTCTGGTGCCAGTCTAAGGATGTCCCTAGCCACCCACTTTTTGGCTACCACCAGGGCCCTATCCCAGTCCCCCTTGGGAAGAGAGACAATAATCTCACTAGTGTCTCTGATAATCCTCTCGTAATGCTGCTCCAGGTTCTGCAATGTACAGTGTGCCTAGTTGACTGCAGTATATTTTTTAAGAGATCAGAAGAGGGGGAAGGGCAAGCTGGAAAAACCTCCCCGACCAGCATGTCCTGGAGCTTGGACAGGCCCAAAGGCATGCGGTTGCCCGGTCGGCAGTTGACATACCGCAGATGGTGATGTGCTTTAATAAAGCGGGAAAAGGCGCGCACCAGGCGTTGGAAATCTGTCAGAACTCTAGAATCTGCCATCGTTTCTAAGGAACAGAAAATAAAATATATATTAGGCCAGGAGTTCCCACAACCCATAAGGGCCCCATCACCAAAATCAAGGGCGGGGCGCGGAGTCTGAGGAGAACTGCCTGTCCGGACCACATTCTCCTCCGCCCGGAGGGGCTGGCGACTCCGCCCCCCTACCCTCCATCCCGGCAACCGACCGGAGGGAGGGGAAGTGCGGAGAAATATATTTTAAGATTTTAAGGTTTTTAGAACTTTTTAATATTTAATATTAAAATTTTTAGAAATTTTAATGTTTAAAAGTTTTTATGAATATTAATATTTTTATTTTTAAATGAATTATTTAAAGATTTTAAAGTTTTTAAAAAAAATATTATTATAAAATAAATTATTCAAAGTTTTTAAGAATTTTAACATTTTAAAGATTTTAGTCTTTAATATTTAAAGATTTTAAAGTTTGAAATTCTAAAGCATGTTGGGTTAGGATTGGGGTTTAGGGTTGGGGTTGGGGTTTGGGTTAGGGTCAGAGGTCAGAGGGCCCAAACCCTCTTCCCCCCTCCCCCTCAACCCCTCCCTCCCCCCCAGTGCACGGGCACATACTGTCAGGAGCATCTCCCGTGGAGCCTACCTCTCATTCAGACCTCTTGGGAGGAACGTGTCCAGCCTGTGGATCCAAATCCTTTCAGCCCTTCTTCTCTGGGCTGCAGACCAGGTTGGGTTACACTCCAGCACAAGTGCTGAGAGTGCATCCCAGCCGTGGTCTATGAAATGCTGCACTAGGGGACGCTGTGTGTTTTTTTGTTTTTGAATGTTGTACCTGTGCTGTGTGAAGCGGGTCAGGAGGCTGTTTCCCGTTTCACCCACATACTGGATCTTACAGATTTGGCATGTTATCAAATAAACACAATTTTTTGATTTAGGGTGTGTTGAGAATTAAAAATATATCTTAGTTGGGGTTACTGAGGAAAGCAGAGTGGGGTCTGTCCCTCCCTGCTCCAGCGTAAGATAAACATGGAGTTTTATTGCCCTGAGGGGGGTGGTCAGAAGGAGAGGAGATCAGTCATCCTCCCTCTGAGCCATGCAGGAGGAGTTTAAAGTTGATAAAAGGAATGTCTTGGTAAAACTTACTTTAGACAGACAGACAGACTTCTCGACCGCGCGGTGAAAGATCTCGATTGGTAATGTAACTCTGTCTCCATATTTAATTTCTATGAATTAAATATGTATTTAAACCGTTCTACCTCTGATCAATGATTCCTTATTTTATTGTCAAATCTTAAACCGGGGTAAAAATGGGCCTTTAGTAGCAAAGCAGGATTAGGCCAATAATACATAAATCACAGGTGTCCTGATCGGTCTGATTTGAAAATTGTGTTGTTAAATCTGTTCCTTACCCAGTGCAGCTGTTTGAAGAATCCACCCTGACCTCTGGCCTTTGGTGTCTTTAGAGGCCTTACCTCAGCACGGACGAGGAAATCCCTCAGGTTTTTATTTCTTTTGTAGGCCGCAATTATCCTGTGGTTTGGTAGCAAAGATGTGTCAGATTGGAATTTAGTGAAATTCTGTTTGACACCATGAACAAAGCGTCCTGCTGAGGAGGAGAATTGAGTGATCAGGGGTATCATCGGTGATGAATCGGGGGGTCTGGAGTCTAGGAAGCTCTTCCTGCATGCTCTCAGGAAGGACCTGGATTATCCTCTCTTATAAAGCGCTGAAAAGAGCGTCCTAGCTGCCTCCTCAAAGTCTGATTTTTGTGTGCAAATTCTGTGAAATCGGAGGAGCTGGGATTTAATCAGGCCCGCATATGTGTGTTTTGGATGGTAACTGGTTTTGAATAAAAGAGCATGTGTGTCTGTGGGTTTAAAGAAAACCTTTAAATCTAATTTATGTGTTGTATCAAATTGTTCTCCTTTGTATGTGGTGGTGTCCAGGAAGTCGACCGCTTTAACGCTGGTGGTGGACTTAACCTTGATGGATGGATTGTAAGTGTTTAGGTGCTGGAGGAATTCTTGAAATTCTGCTTCCGAATGGGTCCAGACCCCCCAGATGTCATCCAGTTACCTGTAGTAATGCAGGGGGGCCTTCCTGCAAGACTTCAGGGCCCCGGCCTCCCACTCGGCCATGAAGATGTTTGCATAGGCCGGTGGAAACGAGTTCTCTGTCTGGCCTCCTCGAATTGGGATATTTTAAAAATATGTTTTTAATGCAGCCAATTCCTTCATCTATATCAATATTTGTGTACAAACTGTCAATGTCAATGGTAAATAGAATAGAGTCCTGAGGTAACGAGATTGATTTGATTTTTTTCCACAAAATCATAGGTGTCTTTGATATAACTTTGGTGCCGAATTGAGAGGGGATACAAATAATAATCAATAAACTCCGCTGTGTGATATGATTCAGTATTACAGTCGGAGACTATAGGCCTCCCAGGAGGGATCTGAAATGGTTTGCTCCACTTTTCAGGTTCCTTATGGATCTTAGGGAGCAGATAGAACCGCCTTGCCCTGGGTTCAGAGGAGCCACGCAGGTAAGATTTCTGCTTTACATTAATGAATTTCTTTTTGTGCAGGGCCTCCAGGATTTTATCAATTAGTGGGGGTGTATCTATATAAATAGGGGTGTCTAATTTCTTATAATATGTCTCATTATATAACTGTTTGTATCCCTCCCACAGATATTGCTCTCTGTCCATTATAACAATGGCGCTGCCTTTATCAGCAGGTTTAATCACAATCTCATTATTGTTCATCAGTTCTTTAAGAGCTTTAGTTTCTTCTATGGTTAGGTTAGGTATAGTTTTAATAATAATAATAATAATAAATTTAAATTCTTTATCCAAATATTTCAGGTCTTGGGAAATCAATTTCTCCACCTCAGGAGGGAGAGAGTTAATTGGAGGAGACCAGTCTGACTCCGGCATAAAAGGTAAGTGTTCATTTTTATTATTATCAACATCATCTTTATAATAAATGGCCAATATAACCCTTCTGTGGTATTTCTGCAGGTCATACCTCATTAATGTTTTAATTTTCTCCCTGTTGTTGTTACCCTGGGTGGGAATAAATGTTAAACCCCTGTTCAGAAGGGAACACTGTGCATCACTAAGGGCAAAGCTTTTAGACAGGTTACATACATTCTTATTTACAATATTGGAATGCCCCTCCTGCCTTTGCAGGCTCTCGGGGCCATCTAATTTAACCACTCACTCCAGTGTTTGAGCATGCGGGTCGCGGTGGCCTTGGACCAGTGGACGTTGTCACCAGTAACCGTGAAGGCCTTCTTCTCCAGCGCAGGGATGGGGCAGTTATGCTGTGAGATGCGGCTGTTCATTCAATTCAATTCAATTCAATTTTATTTATATAGCGCCAAATCATGAAACATGTCATCTCAAGGCACTTTACAAAGTCAAATTCAATCAGATTATACAGATTGGTCAAAAATGTCCTATATAAGGAAACCAGTTGATTGCATCAAAGTCCCGACAAGCAGCATTCACTCCTGGGGAAGCGTAGAGCCACATGAAGAGTCATCTGCATTGTACATGGCTTTGCTGCAATCCCTCATACTGAGCAAGCATGAAGCGACAGTGGGAAGAAAAACCACCCATTAGCGGGAAGGAAAAACCTCCGGCAGAACCGGGCTCAGTATGAACGGTCATCTGCCTCGACCGACTGGGGTTACAGAAGACAGAACAGAGACACAACAAGAGAAACAAAAAAAGGACAGAAGCACACATTGATCTAGTAATCTGTTCTACATTAGATGGTAGTAGCGGGTGAGCCGTCTTCTCTGGATGATGTCACAGTTAACAGAACACCAGACCAGGTGTACCTACTATGAAGAGAAAAGAGAGAGAACAAAGTTGAAGCAGAAATGACAACACATAATGCATAATTGAAGAACAGTAGAACTCAATAGAGTGAGAAAATTAGATCCTGATATACTCCAGTAGCCTAAGCCTATAGCAGTAAAACTATAAAGGTAGCTGAGAGTAACATGAGCCACTAGTTATAATTTTTGTCAAAAAGAAAAGTTTTAAGCCTAGTCTTAAAAGTAGACAGGGTGTCTGCCTCACGGACCAAAACTGGGCGTTGGTTCCACAGGAGAGGAGCCTGATAGCTAAAGGATCTGCCTCCCATTCTACTTTTAGAGACTCTAGGAACCACCAGCAGACCTGCAGTCTGAGAGCGAAGTGCTCTGTTAGGAACATACGGGGTAATCAGAGCTCTGATATATGATGGAGTTTGATTATTAAGGGCTTTATACGTTAGAAGAAGAATTTTAAATTCTATTCTTGATTTAACAGGAAGCCAATGAAGGGAAACTAAAATTGGAGAAATATGATCCCTCTTGTTGATTTTCATCAGAACTCTTGCTGCAGCATTTTGGATCAGCTGAAGGCTTTGAACTGCATTTTGTGAACTTCCTGATAGTAAAGAATTACAATAGTCCAGCCTTGAAGTAACAAATGCATGGACCAGTTTTTCAGCATCACTCCTGGACAGAATGTTTCTAATTTTGGCGATATTCCGGAGGTGAAAAAAGGAAACTCTGGAAACCTGTTTAATATGGGATTTAAATGACATGTCTTGGTCAAAAATAACACCAAGATTTTTTACTTTATTACCAGAGGCCAGGTTAATGCCACCCAGATTAAGTGATTGGTTCATGTAGGAGAGGTTCACCTGTTCCTGGAGGGGTAGCTGTGGGGAGAAGTTAATGACAGGCATTAGGGCACGTGACCCTGGCTGCCCTCAGTGCTGCCCTCATCTCCTTCACAGCTCCCTTCTTGTCCCTCTGGGTCCTGTGGTTGATACCCAGGGAGAGGATCATCCGCTCCACGTCCTCAGCCACCGGCGTCCTCTCGAGCAGGTGGGTCAGGTGCCTCCACTTGGCACCAGGGAAGCTGTCCACCTGCACGTCAGGGTTATTTACGGGCGGGAGCCTGCTCACATTAGAGTCCCCCACAACCACAAACTTTTTTTGCAGGCTTAGGGACCAGTCCCGGGTTTTATTAATTGTCCCTATGTGTTTGGCTGCAGCCATTACCTGAGCATCTGATGGAGCCGCGGGCTCACCGGTGGAGGAAACTGCGGCTGGGACCGAGGTCCACACCCTGGAGCCGAACATGAGTCTCCGCTGGGTGCTGATCTGCAGTCACCAGAGATCCTGCCGAGGTCCTCATCAGCAGTAGGGGACGCTGTCGTCCCGGGAGGAGGAAGAGGAGGAAGAGGAGGAGCCGTCTGCGGCGTCCCCGGAGCAGGGCAGGCTCTCCTGCATGAGCTGCAGGATCTCTGCTGGCGCTGAGGAAGAGGAGGGGGTGCTGTCCCTCCGTTGCTCCCCTCGTCGATCGCTGCTGGCGGGGTCCAGCCGCTGTGAGGTGGCGTCGTCATGGCCGCTGGGGTGGTCGTCGTGGGAGACCGGGAGGTGGAGGAGGGTCGCGCGCCTCAGCGGATGGAGGAGATGGTGAGCACTGTGGAGGCTGTGGGTGGTGCGGTGATCCGCCCTGGTTCTCCTCCCCGTCCACATCCTGGTGCTGCCGTTCCGTCCGGTGTGCTGGGGACATGCCGGAGGGAGAGGAGGAAGAGGAGGGAGGCGGCGATGGGGCGGCTCTGGCGGCGGGGGAAGCGGCTGGCGACCGCGAGGAGGACGAAGGAGAAGCCGCCCGCTGCTCCTCCTCAACCAGGAACAACTGGACCTCATCAGCCGTCTGCAGGTTGAACCTCCTGCCCAGGTTCCGCTGCGCCCATCTGACAGCCACCTCTAGCGGCGCCAGGAGGTCACCTCAAAGGTTCAGGAGCGTCCGCTTCTCCGCCGCATGGACCTCCGTGTAATGGTCCCTCAGGATGGTGACCGTGTTGAACGCCCAGTTTCTGGCATTCCCCTTGATTAAATCGAGCGTCTTTGAGGTGGGATGAGCCGGCTTGATGGTGGAAGCCAGGCTAAACATGATCCGCTGGATTGCGGGCGGATCACGGTCATCCCGCGACACATTGTTTAAGTGATGTGTCGCCTTCAGCAGTCTGTGCAAGGCCCGGACCTTTTCGGTGAAGTTCGGGTCCACAGACTGCTGGTAATGATTACGGTTCGGGCCGTAATTCTGTCCCCGGGGCACGTACCAGTTCCGCTGCTGCTGTCGCCGCTGCTGCTGTTGCTGGTAACGCCTCCTCCGCGGTGCTGCGTTCCAGTCCCGGCTGCGGGAGCGTGGGCGGGGCTGCTGGTGCGGCTGGTAGCGGTTCCGCGGTGGCCGGGAGCTTCTGCTGCGGCTTGCGGGACGGCCCCGGGTCACGGAAGCGTAGCTCCGCCTCCAGTGCTGCGGAGGATGGACCCGATTTTTCCGCGTGTCCCTGAGGGCGGGGCGTTCACGGTCCGCCGGCTGCCATCGGCGCTGTCTCCCCCGGCGGTGCTGGACGGTGGTCCACCCCTCATCTGGATCCGGGTAGCGCTCCCAAGCCATCCCGAGGGCGAGCTCATTAAATAAGATATATAATATCTAGGCTAACTGTAACTGCTATATAAGTTAATAAATAAATAAATAAATGCAGACTCAGCTTCTTTTTTGGCCGTTTAGCCTTTTATTACGAGCTAACTGAGAACAGCAAACGTAACGCGACGTTTCGGTAAGGAATCAACCTTCTTCAGGCAAGTCTGCTGTCTCAACTGACAGAATCACACAACATGTACTTTATACAGCAGCATATTTTGAATATTTGAAATACAGGGTTAGGGTTATTTTTTCTGTATGCCAAAATGAGTTGGGTTTCCGGAAGTAGGTTGGTTTTTTGTATTAGGTTTGTAAAATTGGTTTTGTATCTTTTATTCAGGGATTTGCCAATAGTTGAATAAGTTGTGATTAACGGAATTATCTTCTGATTGGTCTGTTTTTTTTTTTTTTTTTTAGGTTTTTAAACAATTCCGTAAGAAGGGTCTTGTGTAGCCCCGCCCCCTCAAGGCTCGAAACAGAACCCCTACTGCCTCTGAGAAATATTGTTGTTGTGTGCAAATCCGTCCGAAACGCAATAATTGTGATTTCACTATTCCCCTAAATGTATGATTTGGGTGAAAACTCTTCCTGTGGAGCAATGTGTGTGTATCCGTTTTTTTTAAAAAAAACTTTTAGATCCAATTTTCTGGTCTGTTCAAATTTGGGTCCCTTTAGGATTGTTGTGTCTAAGAAGTCAATTGAGTGTTGTTGTATTTCAAATGAGACTTAAATTGAGGAATCTTGGGAATTTAAAATATTCACAAATTCCTGAAATTCCTCTTTGGAATGTTCCCAGATCCCCCATATGTCATCGAGGTACCTCAAGTACTTCGTGGGAGTCTTACTGCATTTTTTTAGCGCCTGTTCTTCCCATTTCGCCATAAAAATATTTGCGTAGGCTGGCGCGAACCTTTTCCCCATTGCTGTCCCCTTAGTCTGTAGGTAGAATTTCCCATCAAAAACAAAATCATTCCTCCTTAAATTAATTTGAAGCAGGGCCAACAATTCCTCGTCTGGGCGCAGGGGGTCCGGGTGGGCTTTGAAGATCTCCTTTACACATTCCATGCCTGCCTCAATAGGAATGTTTGTGTAAAGGCTCGCCACATCCATTGTGAATAGGAAACAAGACCGGGGCAAGACAAGATCACGAACAATATCAATGAAATGATAGGTATCTCTCACATATGATGGATGTAAGACAGACAATGGGTTCAAATAATGATCTATGAACTCAGCTGTGAAATAGGTTTCGCTATTACAGTCTGACACGATAGGCCTACCTTGTGGAATCTGAAATGGGATGGTCCATTTTTCGGGGGGTTTGTGTATTTTGGGTAAAATATAGAATCTTCTTTCTCGTGGTGTTTTACTCCCCATTAAGTATTGTTTTTGCTTTGAATTTATGTATTTTTTAGTATTTAAATTGTGAATGATGCGGGCGACCATCGGAATTGTTTCTTTGAAGATAGGTCTGTCCAATTGTGTATAGTAATTTTTGTCATTTAATTGTCTGAGTGCCTCTAATTTGTATTCCTCCCTCCCCATTATGACTACCGCAGCCCCTTTGTCTGCTGGCTTGATTATGATATTTTTATTGTGTTGTAAATCTCTAAGTGCCTTGATTTCTTGTAGTGTGAGATTGTGTGGTTCTTGGTATGGGTGATAATGTTGTGTAAATGTTTGGTAGTCTTTTTCAATCAGTGTCCCTACTTGCTCCGGTAATTCTCCTAACCATGGAGACCAGTTCGAGGTCGGCAGAATAGGTAAGGGGGTATCATTAGTGTTTTTAAAGAATATGGCTATTTTTAATCTGCGATGATATTCCTTCAGATCGTTTTTAAGATGTACTTTTTGTGTCTTTCCCAGGTCCAATGTCGGGATAAAGGACAGTCCCTTGCTCAAGAGACTGCGTTGTGGTTCCGTGAGATGGAAATTTTTAGCCAGTACCACCACTTGGTGGACATCTCGGAACACGGTAGCCCCCTCTGTACTGAGGATTAGGGGGTCCTGCAGTTTAAACCGACCAACCAATGGTCCAACATGGCTGCCGCCGTTTCCTTCGTCCAATGAATGCCATCCCCCTCCGTCCTAAAAAGGCGGTCAGGTAAGGCTGTAATATATGGCATATTTCTCCGGATGTGGTCATTGAGATCCTTCAAATTTTCTTTTTCCGCCTCCGGGAGATCCGAGGAATAATTTATAATGGGGATCCGGACATCCGCCCTGGGGAACCTTCTCCTGGTCATCCTGATCGCCCCTTGTAGGTTCTTGACTGTGGTCTCCCTACACTTATTACCACGACTGTTGATCCCAATGGATAGCAGAATTTTTTCTACCACCAGGTCCCCTGGTGGTACTGTCTTCTCCATGATGACCATGGCATGCCTGAAATGTGCCCCCGGGTAACTGTCTATTTGTAGGTCTGGACAGGTAAATTCGGGGAGCAACGCCACATTGGAATCACCGATGATCAGCCATTTCCTATCCACCTCCAGGTCCCATTGTGTTAGTTTCCGTTGGGTATTGATGTGTCTTGTAGGTCGAAACACAGATGGTATTGGAGAGGCCGGTTGGCTGGGTGCCTGATGGAGGGTCTCTTGTTGTCCCAAATCCTCCATCTCCCTGTCCTGTTCCCCTTGTCCCTTCTCCTGTTCCTCCACCTCTTCTTCTGCTTGCAGGGCGTCAAAAACTGCCTCCAATCTGTGGAGGTTGGACCTGAATGGAGTCACTGGAGAACACAGGAGTGGATCCAGGACCTCCTGTGAGAAGTCTAGCAAGCAGTCCTCCTCAACCAGCACCGGTCTGTGGTGACTGGTTGATCCTAGTCCTTGATCCCGGGGAAGAGGGGTTGCCCCGAGATCCTCCTCTTCTTTTGTCCTGCGATCCCATTCGATTTTGTCTGTCATTGTTGCGACAGATGTGGGTTGGACTGTTGGAGGCTGCTGTTCATTACGGCCTTGTGTCGCTGCAGGTTGATCCCCGGTAGTGTCTGTCACAATTGTGGCAGAAGCAGTGTGGATCACTGGAGGCTGATGTCCCTGTTGGTCCTGGATCACCACATTTTGGGCCTGGTCCAATGATACGGGAGGAGGAGGTGGACCTGCTGGAAGATTATCTCTGGTGGTCATGCAGGTCATGATCAAGGCTTCCACTTTGTGGATCTCGTCCTGTGAGACCCTGTTTAAATTTCTCCTTGCCCACCGAACAGCCACCTCAAATGCTGTTTTCCAGTCCGGAGTCAGGTAGGTAGGGAGATCCCTTAGGAGATCGTTCAAACTGTCTTCATAATGGTCCCGTAAAATGAGGTATGTGGTGTACCCCCAGTTCTTGGCATTGGCCACAATAAGATCTCTTGTGGACTGCGTGGGTACCGCAGGTTTGATGAAGTCAGCTAGGGTTAGGGTTAGAGGATTCGTCCCCCTTGTCCCTAGTGTCCCATGCATTTTACGATGGCATGGCGGAGCATGCTCCCTAAATCCAGGGAAAGCATGCACAGCCATTTCGCTATTAATTTAAAGAAAAAATTCTTTAAAAATACAAAAACATTAAAAAATTCTAAAAAACAGTAAAAACATACTTACTTTTCTTTTACGTAAAATTTCCCTTTTGGAAATCCTCCCTTAGTTGTTTGCTTTATTTTAGAAAAAGTAAAAAATAAAAACACAATTAAAAACAGAGTAAAAAGATGGCTGAGGGCTGGACGGAGGTCCGCTATGGACGGCGGCGCTTCCGTCAGCCCCAACGGGGCCCTCCACCGAGGGAGCCCAGATGGATGGCCCGAGCTAGACCCCCTACCTTCGATAGGGGGCTTCAGTCTTTGACCCTAACCCTAACCCCAGGCTGCCAGTCTCTGACACCTTCTGAGGTCCTCTTTGAGAATCGCCTTGCTAATCTTTTTCTTTTTTACAGAGATCTGACGGAGTAAAACATCTGCTGACAGTTTCTTCAGTACCTTTGACAGGGCTCTTAAAAGTGCAACGATGGACCTTTGTGACACACGTTTTCTGCCAAACCTTTTCTCAAGAGCTTCTTCGGCCACCTGCTCAGACAGAAATGTTCTAGGTTCAATATGAACACATACATAATTTTACATGCATCAGAGATATACTTACTCGTTAAATTTCTTGACGTTGTCCAGGAATGTCCAATTTGGCAGTACTGGCCTTCCCTCAGTTAGAAAATCAAGGAAGGACATTACCCGTCCTAATTTAGACTTTTGGTTTTCATCATGTTTCTTTGACCCCAATGATCCCTTCAAGTATACCCAGAATTGCTCCATGTATTCAACTGGATAAAAAAAGGTTTGAAAAACATTTGTATGGTTTGTAAAATAGAAAAAAAATGTAACAAGCAGTAACAGCACTTACGGATGGGTGATGGAAAATGTTTGTATCTCTTCCAAAGAGATTCTCGCATTCTCTGTGGTCGCTCCTCAGATGATGAGGATGACAGCTCATCTCCTGGGAGATCAACTTCTCCAGATGGCCCTGGCTCTGATTCTTCCACGCTCACCTTTTTAGAGGCCTGTTAATTAATAAAAGGTAAGGGTTTAGCCTTCTGTGAATCTGCAAATTATGCTAGATGGAAGAAACAATGCTGCCATCCCGGATCATCTGTGAATGATCCTAGATGGTAGAAATGAAGCTGCCATTCCAGATCATCTGTGAATGATCCTAGATGGTAGAAATGAAGCTGCCATTCCAGATCATCTGTGAATGATCCTAGATGGTAGAATATATTGAATCATTTTACATACCGTTTTGAATGCATGGAGTTCAGCCTTTGCCTTTTTTATCCATTTGTCCTTCTTCCAAAGCTGCTTCCAGAGGCTCCTGTTTTCTTGTGCCAGTTTAGAGCAGCTGGAGCAGGTGGGAGGATCTGGCTCGGACACCTCAGTTCCTGGCTGAGTGTCATCCTGTCCGAGGTCCAGGCCTGAGACCAGAGGAGGGCTGGGGTCAGTAGCCCTGAGGGCCCTCAAGGCATCCATGGTCACCTGTTTTTTTACTTTTTTTATAATCTCCTGAAGCTCTACATCTTCCAACTCAGGGTGGCCTGACTCCAGGTGCCTATCTACTCTGCTCTTTGAGTAACCACATGCCTCGATGGGACAGGACAAGTGGCGGAAATTGACCCTCCCTGTCCCATAGTTAACTAAAATTCTTTTTTCTTTCTTATTCAGGATGGAGTGCCGGCTCTCCAGATGTTTTCCTAAATATTTGAACAGACACCAGCATATGGGACAAGTTCCTGGGGATTTTGGGGGTGTCATTTTGTATTCAAGCTGAAAATAGAAATTACATTTTTAATTATTTTGAGTGCCTGCAATGGCAGCCACTAAATGCTATTTATAATCAGGCAGGCAAAATCCCCATAAATATCTTCACAAATAAACACATTTTGACTAAATTAGGCCATTAAAACATACTCCCTCCCATTTAGAAGCAGAAAACAACTTACCTTCGTGTCTCACTGTAGAAATGTGCTCAATGCTCTGGGCTTTCCCTCTTTTAAAGCAGGGGCTTGCTCCTCCCTCATCTGCCTCAATTAAATGCAGGTGCTTTCTCCCTGTTATCTCCCTCACAATGAGTATTTACCATTGACAAAGCAGTGATATGGCACAATATGTTATGTGACCTCTGTAGCCAAGTGGTTAATGCTTCTGCCTCTCATGTGGCAGACCTGAGTTTGAATCCAGGCTGTGCTGCTTGTTTTTTTTTTCTTCTGACATAGTCCAATTTGTCTGAGATAGGACCATTGCTGCATGCTATGGGGTTTCCTTCTATCAAAAGCATGTGCTTAATTGGGGTTTCCCACCCCCAAAAGCATGGGTTGCATGCTATGGGGTTTCCTTCTATCAAAAGCAGGTGCTTAATTGGGGTTTACCACCCTCACAAGCATGGGGTGCATGCTACGGGGTTTCCTTCGATCAAAAGCAGGGGGTTCCCATTTGGGAGCATTTGTCAATGCTCTGACATGGCAGACTGAGCTACCAGGTTTTTCCTTTTGAGATAGTCCCTGCCAACTAAGACAATCAGTGAATGATTGTCTTAGTTGGAAAATCATTAATGACCTGTCATTTGGGATAATCTGTGAATCATCCCGAATGGCAGGTACATAAACTGCCATCTGGGATCGTCCCGGAATTGTCCTAAATGGCAGAGTACTTTGACTTGCCATCTAGGTATCCATTTGAATAGGATTTGTCCCCAGCATGGGGTGGATAGGGATTTAACAGGGGTAGCCCAGGAAGATACAAGGATCTGGAGGGATCCAGGGGCCTTACACCAAAAAACCCCTTCCGCAGGTAGGGTTAGGGTGTGGAGACTGAGCCTGTCTCCAGTTGGAGACAGGAGGGGCACTGTCCATCCTCCCATAGGGCTGACGCTCCCGTCCCCCAAATTTTTGCCGGGAGGAATTTCTCCCATAATGGACGGTGGTCCAGCCGGATCCACCGCGAAAAGCCATGTTTTGGCTGATTTTTTCCGGGTAGGCTTGGCTATTCTAAAACAATGAAACAAATGAAAAAAAATCAAAAAATCAAAATAAAACTCCTCAAAATGACTTTTTTTAATGTTTTTTTGAAAATTTATTTTTTTAATGTTTTTTAAATTTTTAATAGTTTTTAAATTTTTTAATTTTTTTAATTAATGAAAATAAGGAAATGTGCTCCGCCGCGACGTTTCGGTCCAAGCCGGACCTTCTTCAGGCAGTTGGAGCACAAAGAAATGAGTTGTGGTTTTTAATAAGAGCTCTTACTGGAGATGTGTCTCGTATGACTGACCAAGCAAGAATGAAAAACATTGCAAGCTGGCTCCCTTTTATACCCGCCCACTAGTTTTTGATTGATTTTTTAAGAAACAGGGTTTTTGATGTTATATTCCCTTTTTAAGATGTCCTTTAGTGTTTTGATGTTTTTAATGTAGTTTTTTACTCTTTTAATGTATCTTCATGTAGTTTTTTAGGGTTTTAACAAATTTTAATGTAGTTTTTTAATTTTTTAACGAATTTTAATGGTGTTTTTAAGAATTTTCATAGATTTTAATGGTGTTTTTTTAGGTTTTTAATTTTGATGGTGTTTTTAAGGATTTTAACCAAATTTTTATGTTTTTTATAAACGAATATGATTGGGAAATGGGTTAGAGGACTCGTCCCCCCTGTCTCTATGGTCCCATGTATTTTCCGGGGACATGGCGCAATATGCTCCCTAAATTCAGGGAACTCACGTGGAGCCATTAGAGCGTTCATTTGAATGGGCCGCCAGGGCTCATGAAAGTCCTTAGGGAGCACATGCAATACTGAACATTGGCCACTGGATGGCAGCCTTACCTTATGTTTTTGAGAATGTCAGTAGGGTCCACTTGGTGACAGGAGGCTATCAAATGGGTTCTATTGGGTTAGGGTTAGTACTGGTAGTGCAGTATATGTGTGTGTGTGTGTGTGTGTGTGTGTGTGTGTGTGTGTGTGTGTGTGTGTGTGTGTGTGTGTGTGTGTGTGTGTGCGCGCATTTAATAGGTGCAACACAACAAGTACCAAAAGGATGTGGCAGTTAGTCAAAATGAAGTATAAAAATACAAGTAAATCAGGTAAGGTCAAGTTCAAAGCTAGTATGTGTAACCTTAACCAACTAACACATTCACTGGCTATATTCAACATATAAAATTAATGATGTGAGTTCCAGCACAACTTCCATAACATGAAAATGCTCAGGTATGTGTCCAATTTAGTGCTGGCTGAAAATATTAAAATCTGATGTCTTTATAATAGAAAATAAAGACTAAATGAACAGCTCCACCACCACTCTCAGAGAAAGAGGAGACTGCCCTAAGTGACAATAATGGGTGACCTATTGCTAGGGCATCCCTGGGGATTGCATCTGACCCAGACATCCCTCAGGACACAAAGAAACATGTTGGCGGTCAGTCATTTAAATAACTATGCACATGTCCATTTGGCAGCCATGACTCTACAACATTGACTGAGACTAATTGTTCTTTAAGGTGTATAATTTGTTACATTATACATAATTATGTCCACACTGTAAGTGAAGTAAAGGTGAAGTTATATAAGTGAAGAAATGGGATGTAGTCCTAACAGAGCTGAAATAAAAATCCAATTAAAACTAATGCTAGAAAAAACAGCAAATGTAAGTCATTTACTTGTCTGGGATAAATGTGAAATTTAAGAGTCTCATCTTTGTGTTATCAGTTGTGGATGGTTGACTTACCCTTGTGGAGCCTCCTGTCCCACAACTCCTCCATGCAGTTGTACGTAGTCTTTAGATTTCACAGGTGTTATTTATAATGGATTAGAGTTAACTCAAATTTGGGTTTTTCATTATTAGACCAATGATGAAGACACCATTTTATCTGTAGCTGAGAGGAAGCAGCTGGATAATCTCATTAGGAGGACCAGCTCTGTCCTGGGATGCTCCCTGGACCCAGTGCAGGTGGTGGGAGACAGAAGGACTGTAAGAAAAACAACATTTTTGTTGGACAGTGTCTTCCACCCCATGCATGGAACTGGAGAGCTCTTTCAGTGACAGACTGCTGCATCCCAGTTGCTCAAAGCGTGTTCCTCCCAGCTGCTGTTAGACTTTATAATCTCTGCTGCTCACAACATACTCAGTAACTGTTTTCAACATGCTAATGGTCGCATGGGGTGTGATCTAATCATGAATCGTTTAGTCTCTCAGATTCAAAGGTACACTTGCACACGCCTAAGCTACTTTGAGATACTACTGTACTATCATGCATATTGAATATCTCAAGTTCTGTAAATAGACTGGAGTTTATTTTTCAACAATATTTACTCTGGTATTTATGCTTTACTTTTACTCTTAGCATTTCTGATTAAGCTCATCCTCTGTTACTTTAGAACTAACTTCAGATCAGATTAGCTTTTTTTTCTCATTAATATTAATTGTGTGTAAAGCTGTCTGTGTATTTGCCACGGTCAAACCCAAATTTCCCCATTGTAGGACAATAAAGGAATTTGTAATCTTATATGCTGTTACAGAGAGGGAAAAGACACATGTGCTTTGTGAGGTATGGTCATTAAAAGTTTAAAATAACAGTTGATTACACTTTTGACTGTGTAGCAGAATATTAGATGGACATTTTTTGACAAAACTATACCAGCCAGTCTGTGGATGAGCCCACAACTTTGCAGATGATGTAGGCTGCATCACATATGATCTTCACAGAACAAAACTATAGTTAGCTACACTGTCGACTAAATTTGCATTGATTAAGTATATTTAGGCATACCTGCACAACACTTCCTATTCCCATAATATCTGCTCCTTCATTTAGTGAGGGAGCAGAGATATGAATGTATATACCATCTATGTAACCAATTATGCCTGTAAGACCTAATATATGAAAATTAGTACTTGGGACTCAAACATTGATACAGAATACATTATTGCTTTTACTGATACCTGCAATTCTTTGCAATTCTTCTTTTATTTGTATCTGTGAAAACCCAACAAAACTGTTCAATAACAGTTTCAATGACAGTAACCGTTCTGACAATGTGACATACAGTTGCCACTGAAATGTTTTCTGTACCACCTAGATTAAATAAAAAGCTGCCATTACCATTAACCAAAGGGCAGCACAAAGAATCTGCTCCAAACTTAAAGTGTGCCCTATAGATGTGTTAGATAAACTGTGTGGGTTGAGGGTTTTATTAAGATTGTTTAATGACTCACACAAAAACACTAACGCTCAAAGCAATCCTCCTCTAGAAATGATAACACATTTAATTATGATCTAATCACCCACTAACGTCAGAGATTTCTAAAGAGTAGTTTTGCTCCAACCTCACAGGTTCCTACAAAAAAGGACTCCATTTCAAACACTTCCTTATGCAGAATAATAAGTATGCAGCTCATGCGGCTGCATACTTAACTGCATATTTATTAGCTACATGAGAGCTTAAGCAGTTAATAAGTAGGAAAAACCCAGGGTTAGCCCAGGCGGTTCTATTACAGAGCAGGGTTGTTTCACAGAGTAATTTGTTGTCATAATTTGACTCAGGGTAACAGCTTCCAAGCTTTCTGAAATGGTAAAGCCAGGATATGCAGGAATTAACCCCAAAACTTACTGTGTATTTCCACTAACCATGCTTTGTGAAATGGGGCCCTGTTGACATCTCAGGAGGACATACATAACCTCATAAGCATATCCAACACATTTTCACCCCCTACTCGTCATATATTGATGCTTGGTCAGGTTCCCTCAGCGTCACAAGATGATGCACCGGGTACCCCTCTTCGTCATTTTTTGACACGCAGAGTGCCATCATAGAATATTATAGCAACGCAATCTACATTAAACATTTAAGCAAAACAATTGTGTTCACATGTATTTTAAAGACACTTATAGTGAGACGTATGTATATTATTTTCATAATCTTCTGTCAGGGAAGGTAGACAATCTTTCATTCATTAGTTTAGCTGAATATTTGAATGTGTTCTCTCTCAGATAGATGGGAGGAAGTGACGTCACCATCACTGAGTTGCTCCGAGATTCGGGCAAACTAACTTTTGCATTTTTAGCGAAACATTTGCATGATATATATAATCTTTGTTCAGGTAAGGGAGAACATATTAGTTTTGCCGAGGATTTTTCAGCACGTTCTCAGAAAGACGTGAGACAGCTATGTTGTTATGCTTGTTGCCATTGCACACAACGCAGCCATATAAGTCACCGATATGCACCGACTTCTGCGTTAAAAAAACAACAAAATATTTAAGGAAAACATTGCAGTTCATTGCATTTTGATGACATCTCTAGAGAAAAGTATGAATAATATAGTTATAATCTTTGTTCAGGGAAGGTAGACAATCTTTTGTTTATCAGTTTCACCGAAGGGTTCAGTGTCACGTGTTCTACCACGTGTAGGCTGCTAAAAGCAGGTCACATTCCAATTACTCTCAACCCATTTGCCGTATTTATAGAGGGAAAGGGAACATTTAAACACAGGATCTGCAATTAGTTACATTTTTGATGACATTTATAGCAAAAGAATGAATGATATTTTCAGATTGTTATTTTGGGAAGTGTAGATAATATTTCTTCAGTGGGTTTCCTAACTCCAACACTAACCCCTAACCCATTTGCTTTTTCAATGGAGGCTGCTCCTTTGTAGTGAACAGCTCGTTCACTGTCTGTGTCTCTGGTAACTGTCCTTCTGGTAAAAAAATTAAAAAAATTGTAGTGTGGATTCAAGCCTTGTAATAAAATTTATAAAGGATTTAATTAGGTTCAAGAAGGCTTCGTCACAGAGAGACCTCAGGTGCTGCAGCTGCTACTTCCTCCTTGTTATCCATTCCTGTTGGGTCAGCCGCCGGTGAGCCATCCGACTTTCCAGCCAAGCCTGCTGGGTCAGCCTCCTCACCAACTGCCACCGACACAGTTTGCTCCCCTCCCACATGGTACTCTGAGGCCTCTCCTGAGGAGTTAAAATAGAGAATTAGAAATTTTGTGGCTATTATTAAGAGGCTTAAAGAGACATTGATATATCATTATTCTCCTGTGTTGGAGGAAAGGTTAAAGGAGCTAGAGGAGGGTTGTAGAACAGCATTAAAGGCGTTTTACCACCATCCAATATCACCCGCTGTTCTGAAGTATACCACCAGAGGACAGTCTTATACCAGTAATAAAGCCACAGAACCAGCCCAAGTCAGCGAAGATGCATCTGAGCTTGTCCAAGTCAGCGAGCACATATCCAAGCCAGTCCCTGTCAGAGAGAATGCATCTGAGCCAGCCCCAATCATGGAGGTCGCCTCAGAGGCCGCTCAGGCCACAAAGGACTCCTCAGAGGCTGTTCATGCCACGATCAGTGCCCCAGCCACTGCTTGTCACTGGGGGTCCGGTGAATGCCTCAGAATCAGTTCATGATCCTGAACTCATCCACAAAGGGGTCCAAATGGATCAGCCTCCAGTCTTCGATCCTGAGATTGTTGACAAGGGTTCTCAGGTGGGCTTGTGGGCTATCGCTGAGGTTCACTGAGAACTTACCCAAGTGATAAGTAACAATCTAGTCATCCAGGGCCTTGTCGAGATGCCAAGCATCCAGAGGCCCATGGTTTCTACAAGGACCCTAAGCTGCTGTCAGAGCTGCTGATCTGGAAATGACTTCCTGAGTTACTGCGTGGGTTCCTGCTACCAGAGCTACTGCAAGGACTTCTGCAGAAGTTCCTGGACACCAAACTGCTGGTCACTCCTAACTTTAAGCTTTTGGTCACGTCAGACCCCAAACGTCGGCACACGTCAGACCTCAAGCTAGATGTTCCGTCTGACACCAAGTTCCAGGCAAGATACAGGTGGTTCTTCAGAGGTGCTCGTCCGAGTCGACAAAGCCTGAGAAGAGCCCTGCACCACCGCCGACGCCCGTCAAGAGCCCTACCAAGATTTCATCTTGAAATGTTTAGTTCTCACTCTTCTTTTATCGCCATACATTTATAATATCTGTATCTTAAAAGGTAGAGTGGACCCTTTTTCCAGAAATGTAGGTAAGAAATGCCGATGTCCTTTTTTCAACAACTGCATGCATGTTCAAGACCATGTTACCTGCTCTTCCGCTCCTCAGGAGGATTGTGTGAAAAATATCTCTCAAATACAATCTGGTCTTATTTCTTTTTTCTGAAGCTGTCACGTGCTTGTCAAACTGGTCAAGCAGCCATGGAAGTAGGACCCAAATGGCAGTAAAAAAAAACAAGGCAATGTTACATCTGTGGAAGCTTCTAGTTTTTTGTTTTATTATTATTATTATTATTATTATTATTATTATTATTATTATTATTATTATTATGTAGCCAACAGTGTTACCAAACAGAATCACTGACACTCCACAATGAACAACAAATGACAAACAGCTTAAATACAAATGAACCTAATTGGGAAAAACTATTGTTAGGGTTGCATCAAATGAAAATGGAAAATACAATACTATTAACACTAGACGAAGAGCGACCAAAACAATACATTTACAAACTAATACAAACTGAAAATATTTTAAACACATTCCAATAATTACTTGAAGAACCTGTATCAACAGAAAAATCCGCTCTCACCAGTGTCACCCCTCTTTAATCTGCCTCTTAATTTGAGCCCTACATGGAACCAATAAATTGTGTGCAAATCCCTGGGGTCTGGTCTGTCTGCGCACCTGAGAGTGACATGCCAGGATGAGATCCCTCCACTACAGGTGAAGACACGCCCAGAAAACAAACACAAATTACAACCAAACAAAATAAACAAAAATGGATAACCAGTTGATGTGTTGTTTAACTGTTTTCTATTAATGCATTTTAAAAACAATAATATGCAGTTTGACATGTAACGTTGGCTCATTCTTCTTCTCATAAACTTGTAAGACAGTTTGATTCTTGCGACTCTGTCGTTTTTAAAGTATACGGTGAGAGCAGCAGTGCTACAATGGATGGCTAACACCAAAACTAACTGGATACATAAACACCAGAAGTGTGCATGCACAGCCAGCAAGCGGTAACTAACAAGGAACGTACATGCACATTGGCATTATGTGAGCACGTCACAATTATAACCAATAGATAAGGTGATTCCCCCCAAAACTAGAATCCAAAAGAGATCATCCACTATACCTTTAAGATAATGTGAGCTTGGACATGTTTGTTTTTTTCTTGTCGTAAGCTAAAGAAATCACTAGCTTTATGCTGTCACAATAATTTCAGTTACCTGACTCCGCCAGATAGATTTGCTCCGCATATCCATCTGGAAACCTTCCGTTGAAGTAACTTTGGGAAGGGGCGAAAATACTGGTTAGCTGATTGGCCTATGTTGGTGATAGACGGGCCAAATAAACCAATCAGATTCGTCGTTGCTCTGTTACGAGCGACGACGAAAACACAACCACAAGCCAAGCTACTCTTGCTGCTGCAGGTAAAGGCTCGTTAGCTCAGCAAAGAAATACTCTGTAATTCCGATAAAACTTGCTCGATAGCCACGCTAACGCTAGTTTCATCAGCTGAAGCCGCCATATTGTTTAGACTGAACTGACGCGCTTCCCGTTGCGTCACACCTCAACCCGCCTCAAAGCCAACGCTGATTGGACGTTCGTTTGGTGAACGGCTCCAAATTTTCTTCAACGGAGAGTAGCCAGACTGATCTGCGAGTGAAACCTTGAAAGCTCGCGAGATCAGGATGGTCTCACGAGGCTATAATTTCAGTGCATCAAGAAAGCAATATCTTAAGCTTGTTTTCTTACAATGACAATTTCATTGTTAAAATTTTATCTTGTTAGGATGATACCTCAACTTTGTTTTTTTTTTGTTTTTTTACTATATGATAGTGATTTAATTGGTTAGTATTGTTATATTGCAATATAGAATAATACAACTTGGCATAACACAATAAGTTTTCATTTTGTGCACCCTATAGTCATTCTGTTTTCCACAAAATGAAATTAAATAAAATAGAACACACAAAATGATCATCTTTGTCATGTTTAAGTTATTTTTCTCTGGCAAAGAGACAACTTCAGAATCAGATTTAATGGGGAGAGTACATAGCTGTTCCTTTTGGGTCAGCAGTGCTCAGGAAGACTGGAAAAAGCTTTTAAATCAACAGTTCCAGGAAGCAGTGATGAGGAGATATTAGATTGGTTGGAGGGGGTCTGTTCTGAGGGGAGGTAGTGCTGGAAGAGGGTAGACCGTTTCCTAAGGCTAAGTTCAAACTGCAGGGAAATGCAACCAAAGTCTGATATTTTTTTACCATATGCGACCCATATTAATCTTTTCATGGCAATGTGAATGGCCCAATTCCAATATTTATACTCCCCCAAAAAATATGATTTGTGCCACCGTATGTGGTACAAGTTTGGATACGTATCTGATACTTTTCAAAGCGTCTGTACTCTGAATATTCATGTCGCATTTCATCTGTCTTTGACGTCACTGTCCTTGAACTTAATACGCAACCACACACAGTAGTAGCACTAGTGGTCAATAAAATATCCTTTATTAATAATGTGCTGCTTTCTTCTTACCTTGCTTGGTCTTGCTTTCTAATAATAACAAGGAGAGAGTCTGGCTGGTATCCACTTTTTTTAGGGTACTTTTTTTTAACAAAACTTTATTGAACACTTCTAGATTACATTGTGTGACAAATTTTGGCTCAAAGTATTTTGTAGAATTGTGTTAATTTAACCATATTGGAGAGATTTCCAGTGTGAACACTCTGCTTAAAGTCATGTCATTGCACCTCAATCCAATTTAAGTCTAGGCTTTTACTAGGCCATGCAAATACCTTGTTTTAGCCTTTTAGAGGTGGACATGCTGTGTGATTTGGATAGTAGTCTTGCTGCAAAGATTAATTAGAATTTTCTATATCAATGACGGTCTTGATGAATAAACACAGTGTAAGTTTTTTTGGGGGAAATAAGAGATGGCCTTTGTGTTCTTTTCAGTCATCAGCAGCTTTCGTCTTGGAACGCTCCTATGGAGGCCATTTTTGCCCAATCCATTTACTTCTAAATCAACACTTTGTGGTAACAGAGAACCGATGCAGTGGTTTGCAAAAGTATTCATGCCCCTTGAACTTACAACTACAAACAAATAGATTTTATTAGAACATTATGTCAAAGACCAACACAAAGTTGTATAAAATTGTAAAGTAGAAATAAATGTATACTTGGTTTCTTTTATAAATGAAAGCTGAAAAGGGCATTGTGTAAAACTATTCAGCCCCCTGAGTCAATAGTTTTAGAGCCACATTTTGCTGCAATTACAACTAGAAGTCTTGTAGCGTATGTCTCTACCAACTTTGCACATCTAGTGACTGACATTTTTTCACATTCTTTTTCGCAAAGCAGCTCAAGCTCAGTCATATTAAATGGATATCGTTTGTGAACAGCAGTTTTCAGATCCTGCCACATATTCTCATTTGTGTTTACATCTTGACTCTGACTAACACGTTCTAACACAGGAATATGTTATGTTTTAAACCATTCCATTGTAGCCCTGGCTTTAGGGTTAGGGTTGTTGTCCTAATGGATGGCAAACCTGGAGTCTGCAAAAGTCTCAAGTCTTTTGCAGACTCCAAGAGGTTTTCTTCCAAGATTGCCCTGTATTTGGCTCCATCTGTCTCCCCATCAACTCTGACCATCTTCCCTGTCTCTGCTGAGAAGAAGAACCCCCAGAGCACGATGATGCCACCACCACGTTTAACAGTGGGAATGGTGTGTTCAGAGTGATGAACACACCATCAATGTTGGTCTCGTCTGACAAAAGCACCTTCTTCCACATGTTTGATGTGTTCCCAGCATGGCTTCTGGCTAACTGCAAACAGGACTTTTTATGGTTTTCTTTTAACAATGGCTTTCTGCTTACCACTAATAGTTGTCCTGAGGACAGATTCCCCCACCTGAACTGTGTATCTCTGCAGTTGGTCCAGAGTCACTATGGGCCTCTTGGCTACATCTCTGATCAGTGCTCTCCTTGTTTGGCCTGTAAATTTAGGTGGACGGCCTTGTCTCTGTAGGTTTACAGTTGTGCCATACTCTTTCCATTTCCAGATGATGGATTGAACAGTTCTCCCTAAGACGTTCAAAGCTTGAGAAATCTTTTTATAGCCTAAGCCTGCTTTAAACTTCTCCAGAATATAATCACTGACCTGGCTGGTGTGCTCCTTGGACTTCATTATATTTGCTCCCCAATATTCTCTTAACCAACCCCTGAGGCCGTCAGAGAGCAGCTGTCTTTGTACTGAGATTAGATAGCACACATGTGGACTCTATTCAGTCATTAGCAATCATCAGGCAACGTCTGAGGGCAATTGGTTGCACTCAGAGAAAAGGCACTTAATACTTTTGCAGACTGCACTTTTCATTTTTTTATTTGTAAAAAATGCTTTAAATCACATATAATTTTCTTTCTACTTCACAGTTGTATACCTCTTTGTTTAAGTCTTTCACATAAGATTCCAATAAAATATATTTATGTTTGTGGTTGTAATGTGAAAAAATGTGGAACAGTTAAGGGTGTGAATACTTTTGCTAGCTGTACTTGCAGTACCCTTTATCTGTTTCATTCTTTGCAGTTAGCCACACCACCATTTCCCAGTTAAATCTCTGAATCCAGAGGTGAGTAATCCAGGTTAAGAAAGTAAAAAGCCTGTATACAAATATTAGTTCCAATCATTTGCATTTCCAGCTTCATAGCATAGACAGGGAGTAACATTTAAACAGTGGTCTCAAACTCCAGTCCTCGTGGGCCAGTGTCCTGCAACTTTTAGATGTATCTCTGCTTCGACACAACTGACACCAATATGAGCGCATTAGCAGAGCCTGACAGCAAGTTAGTGAATCAGTTTAGCCATTTGATTTAGGTGTGTCTAAAAGTTGCAGTACACCAGTCCTTGGGGATTTGAATTTGAGAAAATTGGTTTAATGTCAGCTGTTTAAGTGAACAGGACAAAAGAAAACAAGATTTTTTTGTTTTTTTTTAAACTTTCTCAGGTGGGATATACCCACCTCTGTATAAAACAAAAGAACAAACCCCTAATCTGTTCAGTGTCTCTTGTGAAAACCATGATCTTCAACAAATGGATAGCTAAGACAAAGCCTTCTCTACGCTTCACAGAATGATTGGTTACTCTAACTGTTTTCAGTTACCTGACTTTTATTTCTAGCTGGCTCTGTAATTCATCATTTTTAGAACAAGAAACATAGAAAAATGTATCAGTGTCCCCTTGCAGCTGACATCAGATTTGTTGTGTGATAGATAGACAGACAGACATACAGACGGAAATGCAGGCATCTCAAACGCTCACCAGTATAAAAACAAACAAAACCAACCATATACATAACAACAGAAACAACCAAGTATTAACAAGATCAAACTGTGATGAATAAGAAAGTCAGCTAATCTAAAAAATGATCAGCCTCCCAGAAACTCCTCAGAGACAGACTACCTTAAAGCAGCGTTTCCCAAACCTGTTCATCATGTTTTATATGTTCCCTTGCTTCAGCACACCTGGTTTCAATTGATCGCTGATTAACAGGCTTTAGCTGAACTGCAATCATCTGAATCAGTGTTAAAACAAGGAAACATCTAAAACATGCAGGGCAGTGGGTGTTGAGGACCAGGATTGGGAAACACTGATTTAAAGTGTAACTTATCCCCATACCAGAACCTTACTCTTCATTTCTCTCATACTAGTAAAACCTAAATAATGCTAAGCTGTAAGCTGTAGAATGACCGCAAAAAAACTATTCAAAGTTCTACTCACCATGGAGGTGTACAAAATGGAGCCACTTTTATATCACACGGGGGCAGCACTACTTACATGTCACAACTTTTGAACCAATAGCAATACTGGTTTGAAATTTAATGCAAGTCACCCATTGAACCTTAATAAGGTGCCACACTGATGGTGTTAGACACAAACGCATCATTTTAATAAATATGCACTAATTTGTCAAAATAATGACCAGGATATACAGTATAGACAGCACTCTAAGACAGTTAAGTTAACAGTTTATTACCCTTACCCTTTAAATATCCCATTTAAGATGGTTCCACAAGAAGGAGGTGATATCACTGGAGCAGCAGTGGATGATTGAAACTGCATTTGGGTGTGTATTTTGAAACTGATTGAGCATTGTTTTGCAAAAATTTCATCGTTAACAGATGTGACATATTTTTTCCTGCAACCCTGTGTGAATACAGTGTGTCCCAGAAACTGGCAGTCTGCTTGAAATGACATTTTTAGTCCAGCTTGAACTTGAGAGGTGTTACTAGCCTCTTTTTAACAACACCAGGTCATACCAGTGCCTCACCTCCACCATCCTGGCATCTGAAGTGAGGTGGAGTTCTGTCCCCATCCCTGATCCACACATGGGCCCATGGGTCCAGTCCGTCAAGTGTCACTTTCATCTCATCAGTCAACAAACCCTTCAGGAAAAAGTTATCTTTAGACATTTCTTAGTTTGGTCTTGATGTTTCACCTTATGTATGTTGTTCAGTGATGGTCAGGGTAAAGCCTTGTTGGCCCTGGCCATGTCTCTGAGCAGTGGACACCTTGTACTTACAGGAACCTACAGGTAAATTGAAGTCAAGGAGAATAACAGCAGTTCCTTGTAGCTTTTTGTTTGATTGTTATTTGCCATTTTCCCCACTATTGTTTTTGCAACCAGTTGACTAGTTTCAACAAAACAGTGGCTTGGTTCTGTGATCATGCAGCAATATTTTGGCAATTTCAAGAGTGGGGCATACCACTGAGATATTTTTTGTTACTTTTCAATCTTTTGTTTTTTTTTACACATTTTGACTGAGAGATAGAAGCTAACTAATATCCACACTTTGATATAGGGTGTTGATCTCCTGGATCACACCCTCCCTCATTACACATACAAACATCACTTAGTATACTTAAATTTAATAGGAACTCTAGCCCAAACAGCTTGGATATGTAAACTAGGCATAACAATTTTTTTTATTTATAAAAGGATGACTTGGCTAATATTTGGGCACAAACTGTACATAATGTCATGGTACTGTTGTTTGTCCTGGAGATGCAGTATATTGCAACAAAAAACAGTAGGTGTGGCGGGTACACAAGATCCGTTACTGTTACCATACTACGAAAACCTGTCCAATAAACTCACAAGCTTTATAGTTCAGATGTTAAAAAAAAATTTTTTCAAAAGGAGAATATAATCAGTCTTTGGTGTAGCAAATACAGTCTTTGTAATCATTTTACCGCATTAAAATCACATACTACAATGCAAATTATTGGCATTTTTTGTGATAGACCAACACAAAGTAGTGCATAATGGGGCATTTCTCATATGATGTTACATTTTTCCTGTGACACCCCGGTTTCCCGGCTGCTTGGACAGGAAGACTGCAAATTACACTGGCAACAACCGCAATACTAATCATTTTGGAAGGTGACGACGTCCCAGAGCTTTATTTCAATCTGCTTCAAGTGAGAAACCCAGCCAGCGTAGAACAGCTTAAACGTTGGTTGAAATGGATCAAACCCAAGGAAGAAACCCGCTGAATCTGCTTATTTTAGAGCCCAAATAAGCAACTTCACTTTCAGAAACATGCCCAAAAAACTGCAACCTGTGACTAACAAAATTCACAAGCGACTTTAGAAAATGGAAGGCCAAAGTTGCTTATAATAAGCGGACTTGGCAACACTGGTGTGAACGTTCAAGTGTTGGCTCCTTACCATCGATGAAATGACCACATTTAAGTATCTTTGGTCAGATTCCAGAGCAAACTCCTCCCGGTTACAAACTTGTATCCAAGACTGACATTTCTCTGTAATCCTCCGGAGTTTTGGAAATTCAGTGGAAAAAAAAAACTCTCTTCATATCACAGTCATCATATTGCTATCACTCCAGGAGATAACCACGCAGAAGCGATGTTTTGTTGTTGCCATATTATTGTCTATTGAGGAGATATTCAGGACCGATCTGTTCACTATTTGACTCAAACAGGTAAACTATTCAAGCGTTATCACTCTGCTTGTACGACCACAAGAACTAGACTGCATACGGAGTGATTAAGCCTTTGATTCAGGCGTGTTGCATCAGGGACACATCTAAAAGCTGCAGGACACCAGACTTGGAGGACTGAAAATTGAGCACGACTGTTCTATTGTGTAAAATTTCAGTAAAATAGATTGAAATCTGTGGATGCAACAAACTCACTGTAGACCCAATATGTGGAATGAACACAGACTCTGATAATTCAGCCAACTAAACACTAGGCAGCTGGAGGTCAGCTGGATATTTACATAGGAGGGGAATTCTAGCATGTAAACCTGCTGAGAACACATTATCTACAATGACTTTGCCTCTCAGATCCTTCATTTCTTGATTTCCTTAAGCTGCAGTTAGTAATGTTACAGGGAAATGATGTTAAACCCCACAAAGACACATGATGGCACTGTTGTACCGTGATTAAAGCCTTAAAAAGCACTGCAGCAAGACTGATCCCAATGTAAGACATTTCCAGTCATCTCCCAGATTTTCCACCCCGTCCTGAATCCTAACTCATTCTGCTACCTCCTTCCTCTCATTCTCTTCACATTTTGGTCGGCCTCTAAGACATGTTCAGAAAAGATGATCATTTTCATTATATGTCAAACCCCTGAACCTCAACTTGCTCTTTTCTTCAGGCTTACCTGATTTTAGGCACACATGACTCACAAATAACCAAGAGTGATTTCTCGTGGGATTTGGGAAATCCAGAGTGATAGGAATAAGGAACATATAGACTTTGCTTGTTATTTTGTCTGCATCTCAACATGCGAAAGGAGATGAAATCTGACACGATGGGAAGGGAAAGCTGTGCAACAGATATGGTAGCGAGTGAGGGGATGTGGGGTGGGATGGGGCTGGGTGGTGGAAAGAGAATGAAGTAACAGAACATCTTAAGTTAGACAAAAGGCATTTATTGGGAAAAGATAGAGGTGGTGGAAGGTATGGAGCAGGGATCACCAGCCGACTTCATCGGTACTGTGTCACATGGATTTACAAGGTCCTGTATTTCACAGGTCACTAATTTCAATCAAGCTTCTTTAAAAAAATAGCAGACTGCTTAATGAACCTGGAGTACATTCATAAGAGTCCCGTCTGATTTCCCTGGATAATTGGAGCCCGGAGGTAAAACAAGTCAGGTTTTCAAGTTGACAAAATTCACAGGATGACCCTGTATCTAAAACCATGGAATCAGGAAACAACAAAGACTGCCATATTCACACAAAATGCCATTGTCCAACATTATGTACAAGCCAGCCATGGTTCTGTAGCATCTATGAAATTCTGTGGAATAGAATAAATTCCAACTAAGTGACCTCATCAACATAGTACTTTGTAGAAAAGCACAGTTCATTTATACTCCTGTTAAACAGAGAAAAATGTGGGCATCTCTGAATAACTGAAGCAGTTTTTTTAATTAATGTATTGCAGACTGACATTTTGTAACAAAGTTTCTTTTCAATTGTTGATTAGATGAAACATTTTTATTGACATCGATGATCTTAACCTTTTTATTTGTTTTTACCACTATTACTATTTTGTAATACTCTTCTTTAACTGAAGCAATGGGTTTGATTAACTTGAGAAATGTTGGGGGTGTGGACGTTGAACATACTGGTGAGCGGGAGAGGTTAACATCCTGGTACTTTTAATCCATTTATCTTTGGTAAGTGGAAGACAACAGAGGGATAGATAAGTATTAATTTCATGACTACTGGCAACAAAAAATAATTGCAATTTTTGTGACTCCCTATGATGTATAAGGAGCTTGATCTACTATAACTTTGAGGCTACTCTTTTGTGAACTAACCTTTCATTTCTTCTGCTGCAGGTTCTAAACATACAGATCTAATTGCTTCAGTTACTCTTTGTTCTCAACTCTTTCTGGGGGGGGTTTCTGGATTTTTTTAACATGGCTGGCAGAATAAATAAACCAAATGTTCTGGTAAATCTGAAAAGTGTTTCAGTTTTAAGTTATGTCTAACTAACAGTAAAGCTAGATAACTTGACTCACATGACTTAGTCTACTGTATACCATAATATACCATTTGTAAATGTAGGAATCTGTTCTGGTTGGTAAGTATTCATCTTCGACTGGGTCTAAAAAGTTAAACTTTTTACCTTTTTAGGAAAAAAAGGAAAAGGTTATTGGGCACAAACTGACAATCATATGCTGCAGCAATTTCCATAGAATTTTTTTTTAGAACAACAGTGGTATAAACCTTTGCTGAAGCTAAAACCTCCACAGCGAAATTGAAGTTTGGGTATATCTGGCTAAAGGTTTATGGAAGCTACTTTATGGAGTAAAAGGTGCATTGCATGTACAAATCTAGGAAATTGTTAAGGTTCCTGAATTTCTGCATCTCAACAAAGCACCAGAAGAATTTGAAATTTAAGAGTCCAAGGGATTTAATTTCCTAACCATATTTTTAGTTTCCTACCTGAATGTATGTGTACTGTACTTCCACATTTCTGCTTGTGTCTACATTAAACTTAGTGTAACTGTGATTTTCTTTAAGAGAACATTAGTGAATAGGCATCCAGATGCCTCTAAATAATTAAAATAGAAAAATACAAAGAAAAGTAATTTGGGTAGGTCCTCTGGACGAGTTCTTCTTTGTTGAAACATTTCGTGTCTTGTGCAAAAAACATCTTCAGTTTGAAAGGTTACAGGAAAACTCAGCCTTATAAGCAGTGCCTTTGCATAGTGGATCAACAAGATTTTGTGGATTACATTCATCTGCAGGTCAGTGGTAAATTTTTTAGGGATGAAGATGTTTGCATCCTCTATAGAGAGGAATGTTGGTTTGCAAGGGGAGTAAAGGAAGCCATTTTATGAAAAGAAACCACTCATCGTTGGTTGGAGGTGGTGGTCTCCAATTTTCTCCCCCTCCTACAATACCGTTATTGCAAGCATGACAGAGCCTTCTGGGAACTTTAAGTGGCCATCAGGGCCCTAATGATTGGTTGGTAGCCTTGTGGTCATCCTTTCTATATGAGCATCTAGTTTCAATTGCCACCGTTAAACTTATTGATCCATTATGTGAAAGTACTGCTTATAAGACTGAGTTTACCTGAAATTCCTCCAAATGAAGAAGTCTCTTGGTGAAGAGACTAACAAAGAAGAACCCGTACAGAGAACCTACTCTTTTTTTTTTTTTTTTTTTTTTTTTTTTTTTTTTTTTTGTATTAGCGAACATGCAACATAGAGAAGACCAATGAACACAGCAGACAGGTCAGGGATGATGTTGTGGAGAAGATTATAGCAGAATTACATTATAAAACGATATAGTCAATTTTGAACATGTCACAGAGATTTGTTCAATTCCTCATCTAAGAATGGAATGAATATGGCACAGATGTTAAGCTGGATGACCACCCTTTGACAGGTTGAGTGTGTGGCCAGGCAAGGCAAGATTTTACCAGAAAGTCAACCAACAGGCCCAAGAAGAGCTGCAGAGACAGACAGATCAAATTGAGTAATCTGTTAAAACAGAATACCTTCTGTCTTCTGAGGAACAGGGATCAAGATAATGGGATGAAGGGAAGGACTAGGGACAAGGTGACAATGTGATTGAAGGTAGGGGAGGGAGGCGTTAAGAGAAGGTGACGGACTGAGTTTAGGTAAACTGGGTATAAATAGACTGCTGGGTAATTGCAGGTGGGGTAGATCCATGGCCTTGCCCCCAAACCTTAATTGGCCATAACTTAATTTATTAGTTAAGATCAAATCATATGTATGAGATAGAATGTCCCAGTAAAAGCCGATACCAATATACAAGGAAAGTCTTTGACACTCTTCATCCAGTCTAGTAACCTGGTCAGCCAGATTGATAATATGTAGCACTCTCAGTTCTGCACATTATCAATTTGAGACTGCTCCTATCAAATCCATTGGTGGAAAGGAGCAGAAATTGTGAAGCTGATAGATGAAGCGACACCTAGTGCCACCTACCAAAGGTTGGTTTTAGACAGTCACCATATCAAATTAAACATAACCAGAACCGCCATCTGAAACCACAAGCAGGTCAGCTAGTCAAGGAACTTCTTGCTGTTCTTCTTTCAAAGATGAAATTGTGGATTCTGACAAAACAGATGTGATAGCAGCAGCTTTGTGTGTGTCCTCCTGCGCTGCCATGTTGGTTCAGCTGTGGGCTCGGCCGGTCTTGCCTTCCTCACAACACTGCAGATGATTGACCAAACGGTTGAAGCCGGAGGGGTACAAGATAGATTCTCGCGTGTTTGTTTATCACACGCAATTCATCTTGCAGGCAAGATTACCAGTCTAGTTACACTTGATCTATTTAGCTAATAATAGGTCAAATTTAACTATAGTTGAAGAAATCTAATAATATATATACATAATCAGTTCTGGTTGCATTTGTACACTTCATATAAAAAAGTTGGAGGGGTGTGGATACTTTAGCAAGGCACTGGATATCCAGCAGTTATATGCTGGTTTTCTTAACAATATGGTTGGCGCAGTAGTTAGGGAGTTTGTCCTGCAATTGACGGGTCGCTGGTTCAATCCCTGCCGGTTCAATCCCCGACTCCAACCGTCTCAGTAGTTGTGTCCTTGGGCAAGACTACCAAATTGCTTGCTGGTGGTGCCAATGTATGGCAGCCTTGCTTCTGTCAGTCTGCCCCAGGGCAGCTGTGGCTACTATAGCTTACCACCGCCAGGGTGTGAATGGGGGAATTACTGATCGTTATGTAAAGTGGTTTGGGGTCGTCAAACTAGTTAAAAGCACTATACAAATACAAGGCATTTACCATATGAGCCCCTACGTATAAATATAAAGGCTTTAATGCCATAGTATGAGTTGTTTTCTTTAGTAACAATATATTTTCTTATAGGTTTATTAGTACACATTTTATAGTATAGTCAAAAAAGGTTAGTTTTCTACTCTGGTCAAAGAGACAAGAATTCTTGGTTAGTTTTTCTTTTTGGCAGTCTGTTGTAATGATTGCTTTAAATTTCCATGAGAAACAGATCAAACAAGCAGAGCACTTCAAACCAAGCCCAGTGATAATCTGGCTTTATGGCTTCTGTGTGCTAAAATACACACATTCACAACATACATTCCAACTAAATGCTAAAACAGACTTTTTCAAACAGAACTTTGATTATCTCTCTTTAATAACTATCAGCTTTCCTTTGGGATGGGTCAAAATGACTCAGTGTGCACAGCTTTTTCTGAACTCAGAAGTCATCAAAACAATCAGGGTTAGAATATGAATGGGATTGGTTGACATAGGTCTTACGTTATGGAATGGCAGAAATCGCAGCTCATTGTCTAGTACTTTATAACAAGACTTGTGTTTGTTAAAAGCATTGCATCCCTAGTGGACTCAGCTGATGTTGTGGTGACAGAACTTTGTTGAAGGTCTATGGAAACCAATAGGATTCCTATCACAAGGGAAAAAATGCAAATATGCAGAAGAGAATCCCGAGGAGAACGTTTTATTTGCTGTAGCAAATTTACCTCCTTAGGCAATACATTTCCCATGAGGCGTTCCCCAGTTTGGTTTCTGCTCTGGCTGCCTTAGCTTATCTTCAATACTCAAACTAAAAACTTCCCAGATTTGACTTTCTTTTTCACCCTACAGTAGGTTTACTGTTTCACTGAGTTCAGACTTAATGAAATCTCGCTTTCTTATGCTTCTGCTAAACTGCTGCATCATTTAACCCATAGTATTTGCTGAGTGAGTACATTTTAGGTTCATATAAAGGGTGTGCAAGTACAAAACATTCTTGAGGCAATGAATAATAACTAGCATTAAATGCGTTACCGTTTAAGGAATTTCCATTTCTGTATTGAATGCTTATTTGATGTGCAGCTTATAAATGTGAGCTAGTTCACAAGAGTACAGATTTTATACTGCAGAACTGACACAGCATAGCCATGGCATAATTACAGCATAGCCAGGAAATTTCAGTGGCATTTATATCCTCCAATTATAAAATGCATCTATCAGCATGATTTTTATGGCTGTAGCAACTATGTACCTACTGAGATGAGATGACACCTGATATTGGGTTCATGGTTTTATCTGCATTTGTGAGAAAAAAAAAAAAAAGTTATTTTCAAAATTAGAGTGGTCTGTAAATAGCATATTTTATGCTTGTCAAATTTTAGGGTCTAATTAGTGACAAAAATCATTGAAAATGTGTCCCTTTCATTCCTGCAAACAGAAAAAAATTCTATAGTTGTCAAACTTGTATTTAACAAAACTTTGTTTAGTGTAGAAATTTGTTGCACAATTTTCCACTTTGAACTTTCATCCATCCATCCTTCCAATGTCTTTCGATCATCTGAGATTTGATCATGGGGGGAAGAAGTCCAGGAGAGAGCCGGAAACACCCCTTTCCCCAGGGACTTCTTTTTGCTCATTCACGAGGAGCCTGAGGTATTCCTAGGACAGCCTGGATATACATTAGCTCCAGCTGATTCTTGGTCTTCCCAGGGGTCTCCGCTCAGTGGAGCTTGCCCAGAAAACCCCCAAAGGGGGGCATGAGGCATGCTGATCAGATGTCCAAACCAAATTGTGATAAACTGTGATATATGTTTTCCATTTATTATGTTTTGAGTTTCATTAAAATTTTTACTGTAATGTTTTATATTGATGGTATATTTATCATACATTTTCATTTATTCAATAATTATTGTTGTTAATGTTTTTATAAATATCTGAATTTGGTAAATTATTTGGGATGTCATGACAAAGGGATTTGTTAGGGGATCTGTGCTTGATCCAGTTGAGGTTTGCCACAAACTCATACTGCTGCTAGGGAAACAGTTGAAGCTGCGGCTCCGGCTGTGGAAATGGCATTGGCAAGAACAGAGGTTATTGTGGTCCATTCTGTTGCTATCCCTTTTAAATGATTAAAAACAGTCATGGTTTTCATTTTTTAGGGCAAAACTTGTTATCCGTGTGCTGAAATATCCTATTTCATCCTCAAAAGGCCCCTCTGTTTCCTTGTGTTTCTGTGTCACAGTTCGGTTTACAATAGTCCAGCTAGATAAGTTGGTGTGGTGATTTAATCCTGTATAGTGCCTGCCATTTCTTGTTTAGTTAGTGAAATTCAGAAGCTTGATCCACTAACTGCTGTGATGTCCAGTAAAACTTCCATGCAGAATTTTTTTTGCAGCGTCGCACAGCCTCAATAACTGGACCCGCAACCACAGGCAACTTACGTGAGTTGACACATTGATTTGTGATTATTTGGATTCCTTGCAGTACCACAACTGGATCTGCACCATATTCAATGTCAGCCCGGGTTAAAACAAACCAAAAAAATTTCATTGAACTACAGTTACCCCCCCCCCCCCCTCTTTTCTGCTTATATATTTTTTACACAGATTTTATTTGTGCTACAACACACAGCATAAACAATGTCCTTTCTAATGACATGGTTATTGTGCATATAAATTAAGTCCAACTCAAACAAATAAGTGTGTGGACTTGACTCATTACACAAAGCCAAATTGGTTCTCCCACAGGGCTTAGCTTCACCCTGCAAACAAAGAAATTGTCCAAGACTCAAGATTGGACTGTGCAGTGTAGTTATCTCTAAACAAGAGAGTCTAGATTCAAATAACCTACTTTCACAGTACTCTCTGCTGGTTTTACACCCCAAGGAAAATTGTAAATCTGCTGTTTATTGGGTGATTTACACTCTGTTATTGGAATTTATTCGACTTTAAATAGGGTGTCCAAATACAATTTGAACAAATGTGTTTTAATCAGCTTGGAAACAAACTTGGTGGATCAGATACAAATCAGTGTTGTCATTTTGTTTGATTCTCTTTCTTGTTTCTTAATGGAGATCTCACTCAATTGGATTTCCTAATGACTCCCCGTTTAAGATTACAGCAGAAGAGCTAAGAAAAGAAAACTGATTTGTTGTGAGTGATATTAAAGAGGGATTTAAAGGCAATGGTTAAATTGATCTCCTTTTACCCATACTATAAGCTGGGAATGTGGAAGTAATGATGTTTACACAGCCTTCAGAACCTTGTTAATAAATGGATTGAGTAGAAAAATGGATTGAGTAGAAGAAAGAAGACCATTGTTGAAAGAATGGCTTAGGAGGTTTACATTTTGTCAAAGCTGTGGAGAGGACACAGTGCAAGACGTTCCTCAAGTGAGATAACACTAAAATTAAACATTTTGTCCCACATCTAAACTGCTATGCGTATTGAAAAATTAGCACATCACATCACCCTGTACACATTTTTCCCAATGGGAAATGTGGTGGTATCAACATCATGCTGAGGCTATTCTTCAGCAGAGACTGGAAAGCTGATCAGAGTTAATGGTGAAATAGATCAAGCTAAATACAGGGCAATCCTGGGAGAAAACCTGTTAGAATCTGTAAAAGACTGAACTCTAGGCTGGCTGTTTACCTTCCAGCAGCACAATGACACTAAATATACAGCTGGACCTGCAATGGACTGATTTAAAACAAAGTACACTAGTTTGGCAAACATATTTGTTGCCTTCACACCATGAACTTCAGTGATATCAGTTCTTTATCTAATTGTGTTTGATATAATGTTGGCCAATCATTTTCAGATATAACAGGTTTAAGTCTTTTGGCAGAGCATTCCACGAGGTTCAGTTTATATGTTTATGGGAATTTTTGATAATTTGTTGAGAAGCACATATGTGAAGTTAGAGACATATACTGGACGAGAATCCCTGGTTCACATTTTTAAATTTCTCCTAAACATGTTCCATTGAACTGCAGAGAGTTCATACACATAAAACCCACATGTCCATGTCTTTATGGACCTTGCTTTGTGCCCTGTTGCACGGTCCTGTTGGAACAGGCGGGATCCTTCCCAAACAGTTCTCCTAAAGCTGGAAGCATGAAATTGTTCGAAAGGTTTTGGTGTGCTGAAGCATGAAAAGTTACTTTCACTGGAACTAATGGGCTGACCCCATCTCCTGGAAAAGAAGCAACAACAATACCCACCCCCCCCCCCCCCCCCACACACACACACACACACACCTGTACCAAACATTACATTGGACAAAATGGGTGTGTTTACATGTACTCAGAATAAAGGGCTGATCGTAATAAATATGCATCATGTAAACATGGCAGTCAGAATATTATAATCGCATTAATCACAATCGGAACAAAATTCTATTCCAGATGAGATAGGTGGTTTATGCCAATCCTTTATCCAAACATCATCCATCTATCCTGAGATGTAAACATCCATTACATCTCAGCCGTTCTTAGAACCTGGCGCCGGTCCATTCTGGGTGCTCTGAAGATAGGACACACTTTCACGTCTGTTTGCTGTTTTTTCAGCACAGACAGAAATACAATTTATGTGTTGTTTTTAGGAAAATTTTACAACTTTGTGCATGTCACAAGTGTTTCTATTCAGCATAAAGTAGTGTTCATGTGAAAGCACACGTCATGATCGGATTAATTGATTTTGTGCCCATATAAATGTTGTATTCAGATAGTTTTCAATCCGATCAATAAATTCCACACATATAAACATAACTGATGTCATCAGGCAAGCGATGTTCTCCAGGAAACTGCCAAGCCTGGACTGATACATTAAGGCTACGTTCTCACTTGATGGAAATGCATCCCGGGTCTTATCTTTTTGCCCATATGCAACCCATATTCGTCTTTTTCATTGCAGTGTGAACGGCCCGATTCCGATCTTTTCACCCCCAAAAAAAACTAATTTGTGCCATTTCAATATTTGGTACTAATTTGAACATGTATTGGATATTTGTTTTAAAGTATCTGTGGTCTGAACGGTCATGTCGCATTTTATCTGTCTTTTAAGTCACTGTCCTGTATTTTGCTACATATTCACACACAAAGTAGAAGCACTTAAAATCCTTAAATTTTCTCAAAGATTGATGGTGTGTCTCATAATCCAGTGCACCTTATATATGACTTAAGTTGTGCTCACTGACCGATTTTATGTGGTACAATGCGCTAAAAAATCTGTCAAAATGTGTAAGTGTGACTTTGGTTAGCAACAAAGCCGCTCCGCTCAATGGAGATTCGGAGCATTACGGTACACTATGTCACTACCTGATCAGACCCCTGAGCTGTCTACAAAACTGCCTGACTGTAATGTTGAAACTAGAAGTGCATTCATGTAAGGCAGCCCTCACCCGGAGTACATACTAGTAGCAATGAACCAATAAAACATAAACATTAATAGGGAAACCAGGCCTGGGCAAATTGTATACAACTCCACTCAGCCTCCCTGGCGTAGCTGCAGTGGGAAACTTCAGATCAGCTTTCCTCCTAGCTTGGCCTGGCCGCAGGAGAGGAGACCGCTCCGCGCCGTCTCAACTCAGCTTTCCTGCAACAGCTGAAAAAGGTTAGAAGCAGACCATTTCCCGGTTAGTCAGGTGTTAAGTTGCAATGTTGGTTTCACAGAAAACATACTTTACTTAGCCTGGCTGGCACTGGAAATGTCTGAGGGTGTCCAAACCCATTATCACCCAGATGGCTGTATCCCCGGTGTGAACCACTTGTCACGAGGGCTCATAGGCAAAGAGAGCTGAGAGTGTTCTCCCCAATGTTGCCCCAGCAGCGGGCAATAGCGCTTTTGTCCATGGCCAGGGGGTTTTATACAGTGGCCCCCTTATGTAAGAACAGTCCCCTGAAGGCCTGTAGCGGTCTCACATTTCAGTATCTTTGAACATCTGTTGGAGGAGGGGTATGTTGGGGATCTCCAGTGTCACCTATTGTAGCCAATCTTTACATGGAAGAAATGGAAAAGAGAGCTTTGGTAACCTTCAGAGGAACACCACCAAGCCACTGGTTTAGATATGTGGATGACACTTTTGTCAAAATCCAGTTAAAAGAAGTGGAAGCTTTCACAAGACACATCAACTCGGTGGACAACAACATCAAGTTTACCAGAAAGGATGCCAAAGACAACAAGCTACCTTTTCTCGACTGTTTGGTGAGCATGGAAGGAGATGGAAACCTCAACATTGAAGTGTATAGGAAACCCACACACACAGACCAATATATTCTTTTTGACTCACACCACCCACTAGAGCTCAAACTTTCTGTCATCAGAACCTTACAACACCGGGCCGAGCATGTCCCGACTAAAACAGAAGGTAAGCACAAGGAACAGAAACACATCAGAGATGCCCTCCAAACCTGTGGGTACCCTAACTGGGCTTTTGTCAAATCAGCAAGAAAATCCAAAAGACCCGCTGCAGAACATAATGGTGAGAAGAATAAACGCAAAAGCATCGTCATCCCATATGTTGCTGGAGTCTCTGAAAAACTCGAGGATTTTCTCCAAACACAAAATCCCAGTACATTTCAAACCAAACAGGACCCTCAGACAGAGGCTGGTGCATCCCAAGGACAAAACCCCCAAACCTAAGATGAGCAGAGTGGTGTATGCAGTTCAGTGCAGTGAGGAATGTTCTGATCTTTATATTGGAGAAACCAAACAACCTCTCCACAGATGCATGGCTCAACATAGGAGAGCTACCTCCTCAGGACAAGACTCTGCTGTCCACCTACACCTTAAGGACAAAGGACACTCTGTGAGGACCAAAATGTTCACATTTTGGACAAAGAAGACAGATGGTTTGAAAGGGGTGTGAAGGAAGCCATCTACGTTAAGAGAGAAAAAACAACCTTAAACTGAGGAGGAGGCCTTAGGTTCCAACTCTCAAAAACTTACAACACAGCTATAGGATTAATTCCAGCCAATCGTCAACTTAACTCTCACCCTCATTCGGGTGATCAAAACATTGTTCCTTTAAACCAAGCCAATAACAACCCTAACGACTCCTCGTTACAGAGGAGTGGACCAGTTGCGGTTCAATCTGATGGCTTAATGGCTTTAACGACCGCCCATTACTAAGGGGTGGACCTGTTGCGATTGAATTTGCATGTTATCTAAACCATTACAGGGCCTTTGTTTGGCAGTAGTATAAAGCTTGTTACTCCGCATTACTCCAGACTTTTTGAATTGAGAAAGCTTCTGGGAGAGGAAGCGAAACGTCTTCAACTATGGAAAACAAGTCCAGTTGTTTTGTTTTTTACTTTTTTTGGAACAGTTTGGTAATGTGTCGAAACGTCATCAACCCATCACTACTGGAGAGTATGGAGGGTGAAAATTGCCCTGAATATGTCCATGGTGCAGCAGGCAAAGCTGCACCATGACACAAACATCATTTAAATTACACATCATTTAACAGTAACAAAGTAAAAAACACTTGACATTTAAAAAAAAAAAATTGGTAAATGTTAACGGTTTAAGTTTTGTAACTCTGCAAGTCCCAACTCTAATGCAACTATCAAGTAAACATTTTGATACATTGTTGCTATTTAATTACTCATTCAAAAAGAGGGATCATGCATTTTTTGGCTCAAAGATAACAATTTTGGCAGTTGGTATGCTTCTGCTCAGGTTTAAATAGGTGGGTTCACACCTGTGAATGGGTTAATCAACGAGAAGCTGGCATTGCAGTCACTTGATCTGAACCCATTCGTTTTTGTGTGGTAACCATTTACTTTTATGTTCCCATGAAGAGAAACAGGGACAGTAACTTGATACTGATCATGCCATATTGTATTTTTAATTAAAAAGTGCACAACTCTACACACACACACACACAGGGCCCTGGCAGCACGTTTATCAGGCATGACAGTTTTCCAGCATCAGCTTGGGCCTCTTGTTGGGGAATATCTGTGATGATACATAATAGAAATAAAAAAAAAAAAAAAACAAACAGGACCAAACACTTAAGTCAAAATGTCAAATGCAACCTGCCACAGAGACATCAACCACTAAGTGTAATGATTGGTGTAACAGAAACCGATATTCAAGCAGACACGGAGCATATGCTTAAAGGGTTTATTAACAGAAGGTCCAGAGGAACAGAAAACTCGTAGTTCAAATAACTAAGGGTAGACAGAGCTCCAGCAGCTGACCAGTCAAGAACCAGGTGACTGCAGACCATAAACACCAGAGAGTTCCACAGAGGCAATCCAGAAAACAGGGAGCGCCAGACGGATTTCAAGCAGGCGATATAATCAGAGCTGGGACTGGGCAGACTCAAAAACAGAAGGGCAGAAAACAGGTCGGGCACAGACAGGCAGGTTAGCAGAAATTAGCGGAGGCTGGAAAGCTCTTACCATTAGCATGCGAGTAGAGACTGTCACAGTTTTTATACGTTTTGCCCACATGCAGACACAACACGGAAGACAGTGCGCAGTTTAAGATGTTTTATTTAGATTCAGACTACAGAGATAGATTCTGATGGGATCTGTCGAGGTTTGCATGTCAGTGCTGGAGAAACTGTGGGAAGAAAAGGAGAATTGTTAAGAGAGATCAAACCAGAGAGAAATCTCCAGAAGCCTTGCCGATTACCATTTAGTTGGGCAAACCTAACCGGGGAAGTAGTGACGAGGGAACTCTGAGACCGAATGCTCATGGTGGATAGCTGGTGGTTAGCGGCTGGAGGGCGGGCTGATGGTAAGTCGGCGAGGGATCCGGAGCGAGCCATGGCAGGCAGGAGTGACAGATGGAGCAACCAGAGTGCGGAGGAACCAGCAGAATCCAGGGAAGGGAACCTCAGGCCCGGTTTGGTATCACCAAGTGATTAAGAGGGGGAACGCCAGAGCAACATCTGAGCTTCAGGGATTTTTAGGAGCTGGTTCGTCGAGCGAGACATCAAGGTGGGTGAGTAGTCCAAACAAAAACTAAGAAAAAGCAGGAGACCAAAAATTAGTCAGATTTCAGAGATACGAAAAAACTCACAAGTTCAGGTTTCCAAGATCTGGTCAGAGGCCACGTCGTACCACGGCTGGGTAAGGCTCTGGCGTCTTCCATCTGTCTGAGTCATCATTAAGACGCCAGTGAACACTGCTCCAAACGAGCCGCAGGTGTGGGCCACGCTCCAAACGAGCCGCAGGTGTGGGCCACGCCCCCCCAGCCAACTAGAACCACCTGTGAAGCAGAGTTAGAACACCAACCAAACAGAGAACCCTGACAGAGACGTTTTGGCACTGGAAGCTGATCCGAGCGGGGTTTATATGGAGGTGAAGACAGGTGGAACCAGTAGAGACTGATTGCAAGCCAGGTGGAGACTGACCAGGTGTGTTAATTGAGATCAGGATCAGCTCCAGTGCCAGGAATGTTACACTAAGTCAGGGGTTCTCAACCTTTTGCAAGCTGGGCCCCCCCAAAGCTGGTTCGTTGAAGTTGGGGCCCCAGTGCCCCCCGCCCAGATCCCCCGCCCCGCCCCGCCCCGCCCTGCTCTACCTTGCATAGATAGATAGATAGATAGATAGATAGATAGATAGATAGCCCTAGGCTATTATTTTTAGGCCCACATTATTATTATTACCATCATCAGTAGCGGTAGGTAGTCCTATTATCATTTCTAGGCTATTGTTATAATCGGCAGTAGCACCAGACTTCTAATGTGAGCTTGCAGGCATTATTATTATTATTATTATTATGAGTAGTATAGGCCTATCACCATTACTAGGCTATTGCTATATAATTGTGAGGTTACATGCTTTTTTGTTATTATTATTATTATTATTATTATTATTATTATTATCATCATCAGTAGGCCTATCACCATTACTAGGCTATTGCTAAATAATTATGAGGTTACATGCTTTATTGTTGTTGTTATTATTATTATCATTATTATTATCATCAGTTGGCCTATTATCATTACTAGTCTAACTCTTGGACTGAACGTATTTTTTGCCAGATGCATTCAAATAGTCACCAGAGTAAAGAAATGTATATTATATGTGAATTATGTGCGCCGTTTGGAAGTAATTTTGATAAAACTTGCTGTATAAGCGAAAGAGCACGAACGTTCTGCATTCGGGTTGTTCCGGAATGCGACGTCACAAACAGAACTAGTACCGTGCATCAGCCTGCAAATACTACGTCTTTTGCTACCGATTTGTTCAATTTTATTAATAACTCTTACTCTACGTACAAAAAAATAAATTAAAAAAATGTCTGATACATCTTCAAACTCCCCCTCAAGCATCGGCGACTCAGATAAGGAATATATAAACGAAGAAACGGAGTTTGAACAAGGTAAACCTGAGGAGACTATATCCAACGCTGCCCAAGACATAGAGCCCATGCTCCATTGTAAGTACCCCTCACAATCCTCGCTTGTGAAGTGTGAATTGCATAAAACACTTTTGTCACTGCTGGCAATCCAGTCCTTTTGCGTTTCTTTTACGAATTTATCCCATTTCTTTCGGACCTTTTGATCCTTCGGCCAAGTATGTAGCACTACTTTCTGGACTGCACTAGACCGCGGTGAAGTTGGCTTGACATTGGACATTCAAGCTCCGCGGAGTCAGCGGAGCACTCTTGAGAAACAAAAATCAAATCAGATTTATTGACGGTCCCACCGCGTATGGGAGAAGGGAGCAGCTGAGACACGCTAGCCGAAATCGGAGTCCTTCAACCGGATGAACCGTGAGCTAGATCCCGCTGACTCCGCGGAGGTTGAACGTCCAATGTCAAGCTAACTTCACCGCGGTCTGGACTACAGCTGCTAACTACGGCGATTTTTTTTTTAATATACATACATGTACAATGTATGCAAACCCTCTGGAATGAGTCTGTGAAAAGGATTAATAGGACAAAAACACCGAAATAATCCTTAGTGAACAATGTTTGTTTAAACCTACCGGGCGGCTCGTCCTCTTTGCTGAAGCGCTGTGTGTCTGCTGTGTGTCCGCTTTCTGATGTTACACAAACATGTCTGAACGTCCATCCATCCATTTTCTGACCCGCTTAATCCCTCATGGGGTCGCGGGGGTTGCTGGTGTCTATGTCCCGATATAAAATAATTCTTAGCCGTCCAGTGGGTTCATGGTTCCATGCTCTCTCATGTGTATTGGCTGCCGTGTTTATAAGGCAGCTAAGCTACTAGCTATGTCGCCGTACAAGCCTTGGCCAGCATTTCACAGACTCCCTCCGTCCCTTCAGGCTTTTGCTGTATAAATCTGGCAATATGATACCATCAACCATCAACTTACTCTTAAAACGATCTTGTGATACGTTATCTAAAGAAGAAAAATATGCCGAGAACTCGTCAGCTTCCTTCCAGTCCGGCGCGCATGCGCGAAAAACCCGGATGAAAACCGCTTATCACCTGCATTTGCGCTCACTATCGACAAAACAATCAAATTTGTTCAAAACTTTTTTTTTTAAATCAGTCCAAACACATTTTAATTTTTATTCAGGAGTTATGTATATACAAAACTTTAACTTTTTATGAAAGTAGTTTAGTGATAAAAAAAAAGTGCAATTTTTTTTTTTCCCAGTTTTTTTCCACTCCCATCCTGTAGCCTACTCGCGCCCCCCCGGGAGAGTGTCGGCGCCCCCCCGGGGGGGCGCGCCCCACCGGTTGAGAACCACTGCACTAAGTCATATAAACTGGGTTTACTAAACATTAGATCTCTGTCAGGAAAATCCCTTTTAATTAATGACTTCATTATTGACAATAATCTTGATGTAATGTTTTTAACAGAAACATGGTTACATGAATCTAATGAAGAAGTTATACTGATGGAGTCAACACCTCCAAACTACAATTTCCTTTGTGAGAGCAG